>NC_056691.1:68029203-68338940 GCF_018350215.1 Panthera leo
CTTTGAAATAATTAATAATAAGAGAGATGGAGAAATGTAATTGTTATAAATAGAAGTTTTTTTCACATATAAATGAGTATGTGTGTAGATTACACTTACATCAGGCAAATTCCCTTGATGGTGTTGTGCTAATATTTTCTTCCCCAACTACATTATATTTTTCCATCATCATGAAGAGATGATGTGTAAACTTATCTACAAGGAAGGGTGATGAGCTTGTTCATGAACACTTTCTCTATCTACAGTTCTACTCCTAAAGCAAGTCCTCCTTTCCTCCTAGGCTTAATAATAAGAACGATTTGGGTTTCAAAAGTCATATTTAATATCAGAAAGCCAGTCCTTTATGTATTTCCTTGTGTTGGCTACTGCTGAATGAGTCAGATGGTCTTCATTAAACGATCAACTTTGAACCTAGCAGAGTACACAAAGCACAATCCACGACTCTGCCGACTCTTCTTCCCCCTTGTGCACATTCGAATGTTTTCATCCATAACAGATGAAATGCATCACTCTCACTAACATATCACCCAGTAACAAGCAGGACACAGAAGTTCTCCTCCATGGAATAGTTCTATAATTTGTGGGAAAATGCTGTGAAGGCTACGTATGGGGGAGCAAGAGTCCAGAAGGCGTGCTCAAGTGCCCAAGAGGATTCATAACTTGCCTTCCAAGGTGGCAGGTCTGTTCTTTCACAGAGCGCTAGCCTTTCTTTCACAGAGCGCTAGGGGATATTTTAGAAAGAGCATCTGGGGTGGAGCTGAATGGTGGGAAAGAGAGAGAGTGGTTACCTTTCCATTGGTGCAAAAGGAGAGAAAAGAAGGACCCCTTGTGGGTGGGCAATAGAAAGAGAACCAAAGGAAGGGGAGATATGTGAACTTGGGGTTCCAGGCCGAACGCTGTATAATGTATGTGCTAACCCTCTTTGTTCATTACACAAGGAACAGATTGCTCACAAATGTAGTTGGATGAGTTAACTCTATAGAGGAATTCAGAGAAGAAGACAGAGAACAAATGTCCGGTTTACATTCTCTTGAAATCAACACAAGTAGCTGTCCCTACCTCCCAAATCTGCAGGCTTGAAAATGAGCTGAAAAGTTGTGAATGGTGTTCTGCTTTCTAGAAAATGAGTGGTGGAGTATTGACCCCAAGCTCCTTCCTATGTAACTCAAGAGGAGGATCTATTTTATAGTGAAAGTGTTAGAGACTATTTTTTTTAAGTTTATTTATTGAGGGAGGGAGAGAGAGAGAGAGAGAGAGAGAGAGAGAGAGAGAACGATTGGGGGAGGGGCAGAGAGGGAAAGAGAGAATCCCAAGCAGGCTCCATGCTGTCACTGTCAGCTCAGAGCCCGACACAGGGCTGGATCCCACAAACCATAGATCATGACTTGAGCCGAAATCAAGAGTCAGACGTTTGACTGAGCCACCCAGGTGCCCGTAAAGTGTTAGAGATTTTTTTTTTAGTACAAATCATTATACATTTCTTTAAACCCTTAGAGTGTACAACACCCAGAGCAAACCCTAGTCTAAATTATGGACTCTTTAATGACTTGACAATGTAGGTCCATTAAATATATCATTGTGGTGGGGGATATTGACAATGGGAAGGCCATGCATGTGTGGGGATAGAAGGTATACGAAAAGTCTCTGTCCTTTCTGCTCAACTTTGCTGTGAACCCAACACTGCTCTAAAAATAAAGTCTATTTTTTAAAAAGCAGTCTCTGCCTTTACCCTAAATTGACTTTGTTTCATACCATTTATCACTATATGAATGGCTAATGTTTTTATGACTTATTATCTGATTTGTTTTTCTCTCTCTTCTCACTACAGTGTAGGGAAGGGACTTTGTCATTATAACCATTGTATTTCCAGCACTTTGAAGATGTTTGGTACTTAGTAGGTGTCTAATAAGTATTCATCGAATAAACAAATGATAGTAAGACCATAAATATACATGATCCCAAATGAATGATCTTTGGTAGAATTCAATAATTTGGTAGGCATGTGACCACAAGCAAATCACTTCCCATCTCTGGGATTCATTTTCCAAGTCGTCCAATAAAGAGCTTTCCCTAAATCAGCAGTGAGCAATCCCTGGTAGGAAAAGTACATGTGGCCCACCTAGTTACACATATGATCTAATTTGTGTGCTAATTTATGATAAGTAATATCATCTTTGATCTAATTTAAGCATGAAGTTAGAAACTAGAAAGCTGCTTCCTTTGTGCAACTTCTCCAATATGCACAGAAATTAACATTTCAGCGACTAAAAGGTGGTGCCAAATTTCTCACTGGCATTTTTCTATTTAATAAGCAGCTAACTTAAGTTATTAAAATATACATTTCTCTGCAGGAATCAATAAAGCTATTTTTTTTTCATTCTAACAGAAAAAATTGTGCATACCTTTTCTCCCCTTCGTTGGCCCTGGTACAAGATAAAAAGGTTGCTGATACTTGGTAGACTCTCTAACTCTTTTTGGAGATAAATGACTAAGGTTTATCAAAGAGGACGTGGAGGTGGTGTGCAGCCAATAAATCTCAATTAGTCTATAGTAATTCTGTACTATCGTTACAAATCAGGGGCTCATAACTAAATCCCCTGGAACGACTGTGCTTCCTACATTTTGTTAACTGTAAGGTAAGGTAATGGAAAAACAAATGAATCACCAGCTCCCTTGACATCTATTATTATTTAGGGTGATAGGAAGAGGGGTAAAGGAGGCAGCTGGCAGGAACTGGGTTCTTTGTTTTAACTCCACACTTGAAGACTCTTGCTCTTCTTTATGGATTCTGAACTTCACGTGTAATTAAATCTCCAAAGAATAGAATGACGATTGGCAAGTTGCCGCTCTAGGAAATGTGATTGATTGAACAATACATTTCCAACTGTTCTCTCCGCTTCCACACTTTTCCTTTTGCAAGGCATACTAAACACCACCATCATGATACTGCCTAGATCTGACCATATTGCTCTCCTGCTCAGAAACTTATGAAGTCTCCCCAACACCTGGAAAATCCAACCGAGGGTTTTAGCATGGCCTTCGATGCTTCTGGTCTTTGCAGAATGAATGCTCTCCGTGAACTTCATGAGGCCCTGAATGGATCCTAGATGTTCCTCTTTTCCTCTGTGTTTCCTCTCTTCCTCCAGACTGAGTGTACCTCTCTGTCCACCGCCCCCCACTCTTGCCAGTACCCTAGAAACTCATAGCGATGCCCTCCTTTTCTGGAAATCTTCCTATAGACCTATAACTACACATGCTCTTTGGGAATTTTCGATCTCTCAGATTGACAGTGACTCATTCTGCCTTTTAATAGACTTAATTATTTGATTCTTATTACCGTTTCAAGACTATAAGCTTCCTAAAGCCTGGGACCAAGTCTCATTCATCCGATTCCAAAACTGCATTCTTTCCACTGGTACAAACTGCTTCTTTCCTTAGGAGGAGCAGCTAAACCACTTGGCAGTAGTCTATCTCCTTGAATAGGAAACATTCCACCGGGACTCGTAACTTCTCTTTAACACACAGGTGGCCCTAATTCTATCTCCTGTCACCCATTTAAAGAAAGACTGTGAGTCACAACAGCAAGACCCCCGCCCTCCCACCCCCCACAGTGAGGTCAGCACATGACAAGAATGACTGGTAAAGACTACGCCAGCCTGTCCTTGTAGCTAAGCAATTGCATTTGCAATCCAGAAAGGGCCGGAGGTGATCCCCTTCCCCTTGGCCCCTGTATTAGTTTCCTGTGGCTACTGTACCTAATTACTAGGAACTGGGTGACTTAAAACAATAGATATTTATTCTCTCACAGTTCAGAGGCCAAAAGTCCAAGATCAAGGTGTCTACATGCTCTCTCTGAAGGCTGCAGGGGAATCCTTCCTTGCATCTCCCTAGCTTATGAGCGATCCTTAGTATTCCTTGGCTCATAACTACATCACCCCTATGCTTGGTCCTCACATGGCGCTCTCCCCATATATCTCCTGCCTCTGTGTCTCTTCTCTTTTATGAGGACACCAGTCATACTGGATTAAATCCAATTATCTTAATTTGATTACATCTGCCGAGATCCTACTTCCAAATGAGCTCATGTTCACAATTCCTGAGGGTGAGGACTTGAACGTATCTTTTTGGGGGACACAATTCAACCCACGGTGGCATCCACTCCCTCCCCCCTTGTACAGCTTACTATTCATAGAGAGTTACGTATGTCACTGTTCATGGTCCTGTCAATGAGCTTGAACCTCCCACTCTTCACGGTCCCTCGCAAAGACAACACTAATGCCATAATCTTTGAAAAAGAAAAAATGATTCCTTTTTAAAACATTAAGCTATCATTTTTAGATTATTATCTTTAATTGTGGCAAAATACATATAATAAAATTTTACCACCTTAACCATTTGTAACTGTACAGTTTCAGGGGCATTAAGCACATTCACAGTGTTGTGTAAACATCACCGCCATCCATATCCAGAACTCTTTCCATCTTGTAACACTATAAACTGTGTACCCATTACACAACAACTTGCCATTCCCCTCCCCCATAATGGCTTTTCTAAACACAGAATCAGTCACTAATGACTGATAATTGAGTTGCTCTAACCCAAGGTTTTGATTGTATACACACACACAAACACACACACACACACACACACACACACACACATTGAGTAGAAGTGAAATAATGATACTGGTGATAAAGTCTCCACCATAGGTAGGTATAATAAACTAGTCTGGTACAATTGAGAAGAGTTTTATGCTGCTTGTCCCAGAATGTGACCCAATTCCCTCATTTGACTGACGAAATTATTGCCTAAGCAAAAGTGACTCAGGCCTCTTGGGGATGTTTGTGGTAAATCCTCATGGGAAGGTCTCACTGGCCTCATTTGAAAGTGCATTCAAATCAATGCTACAACATTTGTTTATAGCTCTTATCTGTGTCAGACACTACTCTAAGCACTGGGACACGGAAATAATACATTCCCAACTTTAAGAGCTCAAGGCCATAGTAGATATAGATAGCTAATACTAGGAATATCTGGTATTTGTCTTTTTTTTTTAATATAGCTTTTCTATCTTTAAATATATTTTAAAGGGTGCTACATGTCAACTATACTTCAATTTTAAAAAAGGATGTTAAAATCTTTCTTTGGTCAACTTCCTCTTCTTTACTCCTCTGCTTAATCAGTCCCAGACTCCTGGTATCGTACTTTTAAAATATTTTTCAGCAGAGGAGCATGCCTGGGTGGCTCAGTATGTTAAGCATCCAACTTTTGATGTCAGCTCAGGTCATGATCTCACAGTTTGTGAGTTTGAGCCCCACGTCGGGGTCTGCACTGTCAGCCCAAACCCTGTTTGGGATTTTCTCTCACTCTCTCTGCCCCTCCCCTGCTTACATGCTGCCTCTGTCTCTCTCTCGCTCTCAAAAAAAAAAAAAAACCTTAAATATTTTTCAGCAGGGATCAGTTTGCAAGGAAGGATAAGGCATTTGTGGACATGAAGGAGACACTGGAAAACACAAATCTGAAGTTCAAGAGAGTTCTGTGCTGGAAGAAAGGTTTGAGAGAGGCTAGCTGGAATTGGTCAGAGGACATCTAATGGAATTGTTCTCCATGAGTGTCCTATCTGGTGCTTCTGCAGATTTCCCTGGTCTGAGGGAATGCGTACTCCTTCACAAAAGTAATATTGCCCAGAAGACTGTAGTGTACCTTTTCCCAGAAAGCCTTCAGACATCCTGAACCTTCTCTTTCTTTTTCTCTTAAATGTTGATATTCTGTCCTAGATCCCTTCTTATGGTCACTTTATACTGTCTTCCTGGTCCATCTCACATAATCCTGTAATTCTAATTACCATATATAATCTGATGACTTCAAAATTTAAATTAACAACACAGACCACATTCCTCAAACTTAGAATCCCAGATCCAATCGCCTATAGGCATTTCAGCTTAGAAGTTCTACTGGCATAGTCCTTGAGCATGTCTAAAATTTATCTATGTCCCACTGCCAAATCTCTTCATCCCATGCTGTACTGTGTGTGTATGTGTGTGTGTGTGTGTGTGTGTGTGTGTGTATGTATTGTTTTGTCTTGGTGAACTGCACTAGCATCCATATCTTTCTTCCCTCTATCAGGGAGACCTGGATGGAGAACAATATAACTCAGAGCTGCAGGATTCTCAACAGTTTGGAATTAGATCATCTTAAATTCAGGGAGATGTAAGAACACATCAAGGAATGATGACACACTCTCCAACTCCCGTAATGTTGTGTTCCCCATTGCAGCAGTGCGTCAGAAATTAGGTAAGACTGAGACTTGTAGAGATTACCATTCCAAGAATAGACACACTGGGAAAAAATAAAACAGATCAATATTCTATACTCCAAAGCCAGGATTTTCAGAGCTGTTCACTAATGAGTCAGTGACTTTTTGTCCCTAATTTGATGAATGGGTTTTAGTGACTATCGCTAATGAGAAGACAGAGAAAAAATGTCTTTATATAGATTGTGGGATTTTTTTTCAATTTGACTCCCTATTACTTTTCAACGTTGGATAAAAGAAAACAAGCAGGACAAGAATTACCTGGAAGGGCTGATTTATTTGGATGATGTGCTTGTTTTTGGTAGGACCTTCATGGAATGTACTTCCTGGAGGTACTGGACCTTTGATGGAAAATATACCTAATACTATAGTGCTCTTTGATATTATTCTTTTGATCTCACTAATGATATTGAGTATTAAATGTCACAAGAAAAATATTACACAATGGACCCTACCCTTCCAATTACAGAAATTTGAAGGTGTTCCTAGAGTTCCATGGAGGAGATTTTAAAAAATGATTCTGGAATTATGAAACCATAAATGAGTTTATTCAAAGCTATCAGGTCAAGAACCCAGCAGCAATAAGGTCCAGAGTCCTGGTCTCTGCATCATTAGAAAGGAACACATTGGCCAGGTCTTCAGGCCCCTGGTGGATCACTTGAGCTTCGTGGGTCCAGGGTTCCCTTTGGGGATGATGAAAATGTTTTGGAACTAGACAGAGGTGCTGGCTGTACAATTGTGAATGCACTAAGTGTCACTGAATTGCTTACCTTAAAATGGTTAGTTTTATGTTGCATAAATTTCACCTCAGACACGTTTAGAAAATCCTGTCAGCTGGTAGTGGTTGAACTCTCCTGCTCCAATGACTTCCTAGTTCCTTGGCAATGAATCCCCAACTATTACCATGTGCCCCAAGACTCTACAAATCTGGCCCTGCTTCTCTCATCTCTCTTTACCTTCATGGTTGCTTGTTCTACACTAGTCATACAGCCTTGTGGGCTCCTAAGCACAGTCAAGTTTGTTTTCATCTCAGGGTCTTGGCCCTTGCCGTTCCCTCTTCCCATAAGGCCCTTCCCCTGGTTTTGTGCAGGAACCATCATTTTCTTATAACTCAAGTCTCAGCTCAAAGCCACTTCCTTGGAGAAGTCTCCCCTGATGATCACATCTAAATTAGTCTCTCCTTAGGCACTATTGTAACACTTGGATTTGTTTCCTTTCGAGCACTTACGCCATATGAAATTATTTCCTAATTCATTTTTTACTTGTTTAATATGTTTCTCTCCCCTAGAAGGTACATAACATGTGAAGAAGAATTTTGTAGATTCTGTTCATTACTCTATCCCCACCTCCTGACACATGAAGGCATCACAGATTCTTTGTTGCATAAAGAATTGGAAGGAAGGAAGTAAGGAAAAAGGGAGGATGAGAAGGGGGAAAGAAGGGAGTGAAGGAGGGAGGGAGAGAAGAAGGGAAGGAGAGAGAGAAGGAGGGAGGGAAGGAGGAATGAATGACCCAATGAATAAAGGACGACTGTTATGTCATATCTAGGCAGGGTTGGGCCAGAATTCTATAATAGATTAACAAAGTCGGCCAGGGTTGTAGAACAGTTTTGAAGAGACACAAAGGCCGTGGTATGCTGATAAATGTTTACTAACTAGTTCTCAGAGTTGGGGCTGGGGGTGGGAGGTGATGTCCCGACTTGTGGCATTTGTCAGTTTACATGGTTTAAACATTCCCGTGGCTGATTTCAAGCAATCAGTGAGTTGTGACCTGGCTCACAAAATTCCTGAAAACGTAATAATCAGCTCTCGTGAGCTGGTCCAAGCCAATTCCGGTGCACCACTGGAGGAAATGACGTGTACTTGCTGTCCCTGAGATAGTTCCATACGTGCCTTTTACAGAGAGAGAACCTGAAGCCCAGAGAAGAAAAACAACTGGATCAAGATTACACGGCCAGTGCACAGCAGAGGCTCGTTCCCTGCTTCAAGGCTGTTTTTCTTTGTAAAGACCTCCAGGTGCTGTCAAAAGAAAGGTACCAAGAGACACAGCACAAGCTTCTGCCTTAAGAGGGTTTATTGAAAGAGCTGTGAGGCTGTGTGGCAAAAGCTTCTGGCAAGGACCCAAGCAGGTTGACAAACTCTTTGCTTGCCAGAAGTTTGGCTAGCCAGGAGGATTTTCAACACTTAACATTTCACTCGGGGAAGGCTCCTCAGGAAACTGTTGGCTTATTCTGGCCCCCTCCCCCCCCCCCCCCCCCCCCCCCCCCCCCCCGCGAACCCAAGTTGCTTCTTCAGGCTGATGGACCTTAGCAAAAGGACTAAGGAGCTGACTGGCTATAATTCAACTTTTATATCTCAAGGAGTAAAATTTAGGGACATTCATAAAAATTGGTTTTTGTTATTCAAAACAGAATTCAACTCAAAATCCAAAAGAACACTTAGGACACACACACACACACGGGAAGAAAAAAACAAAATTCCTTCCCTTGCAACTGCATTTCTTATCAAGGTCTATTGTAACACTGAGCATGGTGTTCATTTCCCAGGGATATCCATGTAGTTGACTGTTGGGGCTCTTTAAGAGCAGAAAACTTTGTTTTTAATATTAAAGTTTATTTATTTATTTTGAGAGAGAGAGTGTGGGGGGGGGGGAGAGGGGCAGAGAGAGAGGGAGACAGAGGATCCAAAGCAGGCTCTGTGATGGCAGCAGACAGCCTCATGTGGGGCTGGAACCCATGAACCACGAGATCATGACCTGAGCCTAAGTCAAACACTTAACCAACTGAGTCACCCAGGCACCACAACTTTACTTTTTTTTTTTAATATTAAAGTTTATTTATTTATTTTGAGGGGGGCAAGGGGCAGAGAGAGAGGAAGAGAGAGAATCCCAAGCAGGCTCTGCACTGACAGGGCTCGAACTCACGAACTGTAAGATCATGACCTGAGCTAAAATTAAGAGTCAGACGTTCAACCGACTAAACCACCCAGGTGCCTTGAGCAGAAAACCTTTCTTACTCATCTTTGTTTCTTTCCTAAGTTTGAACTCTCAGAATCTCCCAGACATCTCACACAGAGCCTGACTGATTTGCTGACCTGAGAAACATAGGATCCCACGACCAAGCAGAAGGAAACAGCAGGTAGGAGGCCTGCGTTCTAGCCCTAGCTCTCTGACTGGATGGTACGGACTTAAACCATTTCCTCTCTTAGAGCCTCAGTGTTCTCATCTGCAAAATGAAGCCACTGGACCACAGAATGGCCAAGGTCTCTCTGGTCTCTCTTAAAATCTGAGTATAGGACAGTTTTCAGATTGCTAGGATGCAAAGTTGGTGAGCTATTTCAGAAGGTAGCCCTGTTCACCTTTGTAAAACTGAGCAAAGCAGCACTAATTGAAAGCACATAGTCTGTAGAGCCAGGTGGCCTTGTACTTTTAATCCTGCTCCTCTCCACGACTAGCTGTGTAACATTGGGCAAATTACTGCGCATCTCTGAGCTTTGCATCCCTTGTTTGTAAAGAGAGACTCTTAACCTCTTAATGGGGTTGTTGTGAGGAGTAAATGAAAAAAGACAGATGAGGTTCCCAGCACCTAGTAGGCAGTCCACGAACAGTCATGTCTTTGCTGTTTTCCTTTTTTCCTCCCCGGTCAATTTAAATATATACAAAGGCAAAAGGAATAATATCACTCAAATATTTTGGAGTAACTACACCTAACATTTGGGTTGGATTTGCATAAGATAGAAGATCACTGAACCTCCCCCCACAATACGGCATGCAAGCTTGCTATAGTGACAAACCACACTCTTCTCTTGGCTGCTGAAATCGATTTATCCATTAGCAATTTTATTAGTGCTTCTTCTACCCAGTGAGGCTTGTCTGTAAAATGGAAAGGTTCATAGATTAATAGAAGGAAGGGAAGGAGGAGGAGAAGGGGGAGGAGAAGGAGAAACCAAGTGGAGAAATGGCTGTGCATGGCTGCATCTGGCCCCTTCCGCACAAGGGTTCATGTGTGGGGAAACATGCAGAGGAGAAAGGTCTAAGCCAATGACATTACTTGAGTGACTCTGGTCACTTGTGCCCTTCACTTCAAGGGCAGCAGTTAGAGATTTCATCTAGAATCAGTCTTTTTTCTGTTTTAAGGTTCTGTTTCATGTGACTTAAAAATTATTATGCAGTTCACCTTTATGAATCACAGAGGGACACCTGGGTGGCTCAGTTAAGCGTCAGACTTTTGATTTCAGCTCAGGACATGATGTCACAGTTTGTAAGGTCAAGCCCCACATCAGGCTCTGTGCTGATGGCACTCAGAGCCTGCTTGGGATTCTCTCTCTTCCTCTCTCTCTGCCCCTCCCCTACTCGTGCTCTATCTCTCAAAATAAACAAATATGAAAAAAAAAACTTTAAAAAATGAATCACAGAAGAATAAGGAAAAAAAAACAAAACACTGTGTTTGCTTCTAATATTATATATGCTTATAATTTTTACTATGCATTTAGTAGCATTACATTTACATTGGTGGGATTAAACCAGACATCAGGTTTAATGACTTTCATCACTTAATCAGGAACAACCGTTTTTCTATCAGTAGAAACCAACATCACCATCCGTTTTTTGGTGGCTTATTATTATGTTGTATGGGTCTAGAAATACTTATTTAACCAATCCCCATTATAGGCCATTTTGGTGTTTTCACAACTGTGCAAACTCACAGAAGCGCTCTGAAAGAAGTTAGTCTGGTCCTGAAAAGACAGATCCTAAACAAGTGGAAGGAACAGATACCATGGCAGGAAGCTTTGGAACTCTGCTGCCCTGTGCTTCCGGCACTCTTCCTAAGCACAGAGGGAGAGAAGGGCTAAGGCAGTCTCTGCAGCTGCCAAAAATTCTGCAAGAATTTTCTTGTTTTTAATGCCATAGATCAGGACTTGGCCAAATCCAGCCCTCCACCTGTTTTTTAGGGCCTGGGAGCAAAGACTGGTTTTTACATTTTCTTAAATGCTTGACGATATCCAAAGAATAACGGTTCATGACACATGTGAATTATGGGATTCAAATTTCAGTGTCTATAAATAAAAATTCTTTTCACCTCACATAGTTACCAAAGTTTTATTGGGACACAGCCATGCTCATTCATTTATGTGTTGCCTATGGTGGTTTTGGGGCTATGATGGTAGAGCTGAGCATCAGCAACAAATATCTTCCTGCATATGGTGCCTAAATTACGCCTCTTATATAGTTTGCCAATGGCGGCCAGGGTCTATTTCCTACTCAACATTAAAACTTCTTGTGTTCTTCATTATGTCTAACAGTCATTAAAATCTGGGACTTTATAATATTATAATGTCTAGGCTTGGAGAGATGTTGGGCTCTAGACCAGCTCTGTTACTGATGAATTAATGCGACTCATTTTTTCTTCAGTTTCCCAGTCTGTAAAATAGGCAAGCTGAATTAGATCTCTAAGGCACTTCATTAATTTATCCATTCCACAGATATGTTCTTAGTGCCTACTACATGCCAGCCTCCAAGAAAACTCTGGAACTTCCTGATAATGTCTATGATGTAGGACAATATTCTGTGCTTTCCACTGACATGCCAACTACAACTGATGAGAAAAGGAAATGTAAAGAAATCTACCAGGAAGAAATCCAGAAGGGTCCTGCACTGTAAATGTAGGCAAATGACTTCTCCTTGAAATTAAATTTAGAGTCTCAAGGAATTCCAAATGCAAGAATTTCTTGCAAGAGACTCTAAAGAGAAAAGGGTGTATCTTGCACCAGTACCTTCTCCTCTCTTAACCTTTCACCCACTCCAATCTGCCAGAGGACCTCTTTCTGAAAATACAATGGTAAGATGTCACAACTCAAAGGGACTGCTTCATTTGATGGAGAGGAATTATAGCCCAACTCTTTTTCATAAAAGTTTCAGATCTTTGTGACTTTCTGATTCAGTAATCACTAATTGAGCTCCTGCTGTTGGGCACATCTGTGGCTTGGGGTGTGCTGTGTCTGAGGCGGGGTGGGGGGGAGTCCTGATGTGACTTCAAAGCCTAAAGATTCTAAAACTTTGGCTCTCTGAACCCAAATAGGGTTCCTCAGGGGACACCAGCTCAGGGACTTTCTAAGAGAGAAAGGCTGACCTTTTCTAGATTTCTCAGGCATTGTAAACCAAGGACACTTTGAAGCCATGAATGTATCTTTATAATTATTAATATAATAATAACAGCTAATATTTATTAAGTATATATGTTCTAAGCTCTGCATTAAGTATGCTATATGCATTTTTGCATTTAATCCTTATAATAACCCCAAAGATAAGTAGTATCAGTTTGTTTTCCATGAAGAAACCAAGGCTCAAGGAACCTAAGTAACCTGTTCAAAGTCACTCAGTTAGTTTGAGATGCACCAGAACCAGGAGTCAATGTCTCCAACTCTCAAGTCCTTGTTCTTAATCCTAAACTATGTTACAGTTTTATTACCCTCTTTCCTTTGAATGCACACACACCCAATTCCTTCGAACTGCCTCCACTTTCTGCAATTTGATTCAATTTACTCCAACTAATACTTAAGTTTCTACTCAACGTCCCAATAAACAGCCCACCTCTGATTACTTTGAACAATTTTCTGCTAAGCCTTTTTATGTGTGTGTCTTGATTAACAGCTGGTTTATAGCAGTCACACAGAAGATCTCATCTTAATTATGATCTAGCATCTCACATCCACCAGACTATGTTCCTTAACATCCGGGGTTCCCTTAGCTTATCTCTATCTGCAGAGCTTAGCCCATTGCTGGTGTACCAGACAAGAATATCATGGTAACAGTCACATCCTTGAGCCCCTCCTAATGGCTCCTGGACCTCCTACAGACCCTGCTGAGGGCTCAGCCTTAGGCAAGCATGTTTTATTATGTGATCCTCTCTTTTTTATTTATTTATGTTCTGTGGGGGTGCTTAAACAACAGAAATTTATTCCTCACAGTTCTGAAGGCTGGCCACTTCAATCCTGGTGAAAACCCTCTTCCTGGTTTTCTTGCTGTATCCTCACATGGCACCTTTACATTTACTGGAAACTTAGAATGGGATGCAGGTGTGATAGGAAGGTGGGGAGGGAGGAGAGAGAGAGACTGAGAGGAATACATTGGAGATAAGGGTAAAACTTTAGAATGACAAGACCTAAATTGGATTGTTGATCCAAAAGATTGGATGGACAGAGGGAAACGGAGCGTGCCATCAAAATGCAGTTGAAAGACCTGCTTGTCTGTGAGTGAGAAGAACCGGAGAGGGCCAGCAGAAAGGGGCCTGGTGAACCCCCCCCCCCCCCCCCGGAGAAGGAGAAGACCACTATTTACAAGGAAGAGGCGGGCACCGAACTGTTGGGCTCATTTACAGGGAACGGAGAAATACATCAGAAGGAAGGGGGACAGACTCACACCCCAGGTTGGCTACCTCCTGGATCTGCAGCAGGATCAGTCTGAGCCTCTGTTTCCCTCCTCTGTAAAGGAGGCTCTATTGTAATAGTTGCTTTGGGGGGTGGGGCATCACTGTGACAATCAAGAGAGAGAGAAAGGGCTTGTATACTGTGTACACCGTTTCTTGCCTTTTATTTATTTATTTTGTGGGAACATTCATGAGACCAATGCTGACTCAGGTGAGGAACACCCATCGCCTTTCTTTAATTTTTTTCATGTTTATTTATTTTTGAGAAAGAGAGAGACAGAGTGTGAGTGGGGGAGGGGCAGAGAGAAAGGGAGACACAGAATCCGAAGCAGGCTCCAGGTTCTGAGCTGTCAGCAGAGTCCAGTGCGGGGTTTGAACTCACAAGTGGTGAGATTACGACCTGATCGTAAGTTGGATGCTCAACCGACTGAGCCACCCAGGCGCCCCCGCCCATTTCCTTTCTTAATGGGATTGTGGAAAAGGATGCTTTGCCTTTCATCCAACTGCATGTGACTCCGATGAATGCTTCCATTCCCAAGCATTTGGTTTGGTTTCTACTAGTAGATGGTGTCTACTATCTGCATCATAACAACAGTGATGTCTATGGCCTTGGACTGTCATTCTTCCATGGACTCCAGAAAAATGTGCAGGTTGGTGCTTTTGAAATACCTTCACTCAGACTTAGAAACAGTTGACACTTCCTATATACTTGATAATAGTATTAAACTAGAAACGTGGAACTGAAACCATAAGAAAGAGGTAGGCTATCTTGCAGTTTGTATAGTTATTGTATAGGCTTCAGATTTGACTCTGAGTTTCCTGACAGCCAAGGCAAAAAGGTAAATATGTTAGATTACTTAATTCTTATTGTCCGGGGAAAGGCATACCAATTTTTAAGACAAATTCTAAAACAAATTTATTTAGTGAATACTGTGATACCATTGAAAATAGTTTTACAGCAAATGCAAAGACATTTTGAAGATGGCTGCTTCTCGAATCTGTCCTCAATAAACACCAAGGGAAAGATATTCAATCATAATTCCAAACTTTTTGATCATTAGGAAGCTAATATCATTATCAAGGATATGGCCCAGTAACTTTTGGTGGTCCAGTTGTATACGAAGACAGAACTCAGAACATGTTCCAGAACCAATAGAGTATAGTCCCCTCATTAGTATATCCAACCATGGATGCACATCAGGAACAGGTTATGAATCAGAATGCTGAGGGTAGGGCCTGGAAATAGCATTTTCTCTGACGTTTCTCCTAGTAATACCAATGTGAAGCCACATTTAAGAACCTCTGATAAACTGGGGTGCTTGGGTGGCTCAGTTGGTTAAGCGTCCGACTTCATCTCAGGTCATGATCTCACAGTTCATGAGTTCGAGCCCCGTGTCGGGCTCTGTGATGACAGCTCAGAGCCTGGAGCCCGCTTCAGATTCTGTGTCTCCCTCTATCTCTGCCCCTCTTGTGCTCTATCTCTGTCTCTCAAACATAAATAAACATTAAAAAAAATTTTTTTAAGAACCTCTGATAAACTATCTTAGCAAAGGAATTAAGCAACATAAAACTAGAGGTCAGATCTTCCCAAAAGGACCACCAAGCATTCACTGTTAGTAGCTAACCTTTTAAAAAATGTAAACAAACCCTGGGTTGTCCAGATAATTTGAAAATGCCCCCATCTGCATTTGATGGGTCCTGGTGCCCCTCTTTCCATGGTTTTTCAAACATGAGATGTTTGGGCAGTAATGCACTTAGAATATTGGCAATGGAGAGCGTCATGCTCGTTCATCTTCAAGTACTTCATTCATGCTGCTACCCTGACACTTCCCCTTTCCCAGCTCACTCCATGCCACTTCACCCACTCCCATCTTGCCCCTTGCAAACTCCTACTCATTCTTGTGACCTCCAGTTAAATGTCATTCCATACAGGAAGCCTTCCCTGGACACATACCTGGGCAAGGCCTGCCTACCTTTGGCTCCTTCCTGTCCCTCCCAAGGACTTGTAACTGCTTCTTCTCTACTCTACTGCGAGCTGTCCCAGGGCAGACCCTGTTCGGTCTTTTTCATCCTGTATCCCTGGTGTCCAGCATAAAGCCTACTGTATCATAGATGTCTAATAAATATTTGTGGATGGATGAATGAATACATGGTCTGCCATATTGTATACATGCAGAAACTGAGGACCAGGGAGGCACTTACTCAAAGTTCAACTGAACATCAGAGCCAGGACAGAGCCAGGACTAGAAATAATGAAGAAGATCAAAATGCACTGACCCTTTGCTAAGTTCCTGGCACCGTGCTAAGCGCTGTTCATCCATTATCTAGGTCAATCCTCATCAGATGACTATGAGGTAGTTCCTAAAACCAGGTACCGTCCTGGATTCTCTCCCACTGCCTCTCATCCAATCCCTTGTCAAATTCCGCCAGCCCTACAAAATACATTTGAATCTGACGTCTCTCTTTACCTCCACCATAGATGAAGGCACTGTAATTGATTGCCCAAACTACTGCAATGAACAGCCGCAGACTGATCTCCAGGCTTCTACACTTGGCCCAACGCTATTCTGCAACAGCAGCCAGAGAGATACTGCCATTTCCATTTCCAAGGCCAGGCCCATCTCCTGCTTAAAACTCTCTGGCTTTCCATCACACAGAAGTGAGACAGAAGTTTCTTACCAGGGCCTGTGAGACCCAAGAGGATCTGGCCCCTACTGGCTTTCTTTCTCATCTACCACTTTCCTCTAAGCTTGCTTCTCTCACCATACTGGGCTCCAACAGCCTGACTCCACCCAAATGTGTCTACTTCTGGGCCTGTGCCCAGGCCGTGCACTCTGCCTGCAACATTACTTCTATTTTCTCACTGCCCAGCTTCGGATCTTGGCATGGATGGTTCGTTCTTGTCATTGTGACCTCATTCAAATGTCACCTGTTCAGAGAAGTCATCCCTAACCCACCCTAATCTAATTAGTCACCACATTGTGCTGTTATTTCTCTTTATAGTGCTCATCACTATATAACATTCTTCTTGTCTAATTTTTTATAAGCCATCTGCCCCCTTCACTGTTGTATTGGCCCCGAGTTATTATCAGCCTCCAAGACCTCATCTATCTCATTCACCATTGTACCCCCATACCTAGAACTGCACTTGCTCATTGCTTATTACAAACTTTCCGAATTAATGAATCAGAAATACCCATTTTTCAGATGAGAAAACTGTAGCTCGGAGAAGTGCACCTTCTCCCCAGAAACTTCACTCAACCCTAAAATCTAGATTCCCTAGCTTGGAGCCCAGTGTCCAGTTCTCTCCATCATTCCAGATTTCTAGAAGGTTAAGGCCTGTGGGGTTTTTCCCTCTAAGGAGGCTGAGATTCTCAGATGAGGGCTTTGAGAAACCATTCTCCTCCCCATGGACTTTGAGAAGCATGGCACCAGGGCTCCAGCAACCAATCGCTGCTGCCCAACCCATATGTGAAGACATTTTGGTGGGCCCCACTGTGCCATTCAGGGAAACAGCCCTCATATAACTCCATTCCTGGGCCTCACATGGTAAGAATATCTCCATTCTCCCTGCCATAGAGCCACTGGGGAGATGGCGATGTGTATAAATAAGACGTGACCATACCTGAGGTGGCTCTCCCTCTAGAACCCTCAGGGTATGAGAGGCCCAGAGGTCACCAAAACGGAGAGGTGAGGTAGAGTGGTGAGTGAGGGCTCTCCCGGGGATGAACTCTGAGTTCCAGAGTCCAGGCTCCATTCCTGCTGTCCTGGGATTCTGTGTGGTCACAGCAGGAGGCAGAGAGAATGCGGGTTCCACCAAACACTGGGTTGATTAGCCCAAAAAAGACATTTCGCTAAACCTCAGCTTACTTGTTTGCAAACTATTGATAGCAATCCCCACTGCACAGCCCCAGATGGTGGTTCTCACTCTATTCACTCAGGTGATAAACCTGGTAGGAAGAGGCAGGCAGGAGGGTTACTGCTGAGGATGTATTTGAAGGGGAAGAGAAGATGAGGTGGAAGGAATTTGAATAACAATATTCATTTCCTTGCACTGCACTGTTTCTTTACAATGCACTTTCACGTCTATGTCTGTGCGACTCCTCACAGCCCCCCAATATGCACATTACTATTATCATAATTACCTCTAACTCACAAAGACAACATCCACCAAAGAGAAAATACTGAGTCTGATGTATATAGAATCACGTAGCAGGGGGTAACCATCAAAAGCAGATCTCTGTAGTCAGAAGATATGTATTTGAAGTTGCCTTCTACCATTTCAATCCCTGTTAAAGTCTTTGAATATCACCTTCTTCTGTAAAATGGGGACAACGTTTCTCCCAGAGCTGTGATCTTGCAGGTGAAATGCTTTAAGATGAATGCCACAGCTCTAAAATTAATGTGGTAACTTGTCCCATTGGGGGATGCTACTGGCTTCCCATTTCACGTCTTCATGAAGGAGCACTGATTCTTTTGGAAAGTAGTACTACCTGGCTGCCTTCCAGAATCTGGGAGAAGCTTCTAGCGTAATCTGGCATAGGCCATTAGTCTTGGAGCAGTGTGGCATAACTGCAGCCTAGAGAAGACATGAATGTGAGAGGTCAGAAGCCTCCTAGCCACACACAGGGGGCCCTGAGTCCCTGCTGGGTTATCACCCATGGGTCAGCCTTGTCCACTTTTGGAGAGGTCTGGGAAGACCCAGGGCCACAGTCCTGAAAGCATTCAGAGAAGGATAGCTCTGCCACAAAGCCAAAGGGCTGAGGCCTATGCTGTTGGAGAGACATGGGTTGCCCCTGTGAGCTGACTCTGCTCATTCTCAGGCAGAAGAGGCCAGAATCCCTTCTTGTCCACACCTTTCCTATCTGCCCCTGAGGCCGAAGGTGCTATCTACTAGCCCCACAGCAACTGTTCTGTGCACAACTTCAGGCCCAGCACACAGTTGCCCCTGACCTCCTCATGCTGGCAACCACTTTTTGTGCTGTTTAACAGCAGTGAGAGGAGCTGTGGCCTGCCCTGGGGAGTGTCTGACGCGAGAGCAGGCACTGAATTGATTTTCAAGATTAACTGTCATCCCCAGCTGGGAAGCAGCACTCACAGGAACTGAGCAATCTTCCTGGGTTTTCTCCTGCTTCAGAAATCACTTTCTCTGCCAAGTGTCTCAGAAGGCAATGGATTGATGGGTCCTAGGAGGTCTTTTCTGGTCACTAAAAGATAAAGGCCTCCAACGTGCGAGTGGGAGGAGGCACCGAGAAAAACTCCAGTAAGAAGGGCACAGCCTGTGCGCGTGAGTTTCATCTTCTTTGCTGTGTGGTCCTAGGCAAATTGCTTAACCTCTCTGAAATTTCAGACCCTCACCCAAAAAACAAACTATTCACACTTACCTTATCGTGTGCTTCTGAAAATTAGAGAAAATTGAAATACACAAAAGTGCCTGGCCCAAAGAGACTCAATGAAATGAATGGTGGCCATAATATAATTCCTACCTCACCCAGAGCTGTTCCCCCAAACTGGGCTGAAATTTTCAAGAGGAACTACACCAAATAAAAGGGATGTTAAAAAGGAAATGAACAAATAAATATTTTACTTGAATTAGAAAACTATGAAATTTTCATAGTCCAACTTCCCGATGGTTTCAGACCTTGGTAGCTGAGATCACCTTCCCCACGAAGCTCACCTGCCCATCTCATCTCTAGGTAGTCCACAGGTCATTCCGGTCTCCAAAAAAGTTTTGAGCTTTAGCTTATCCTGTTTCTTGGACCAGTGCCAAAGCTCTACCTTGTTAATTTCAACCCATTTCCCTTTGAGTCTCCACGCCCCAGGGGTGCTCCCTCTGGCATAAGATCCCTGGTTCCCATGTTACTTGCAGGACTCTGAGGTCCAACTGCTGAGATCCAGTGAGGATCTGGGCTATTAGCCATGCCTGCCCGGGATGTCACAATGTGCTCACTCCTGCGAAAAACAGCTTCCCTGACACCATTCCTATCCTAACCTAGCACTCAGTGCATCTCACCTAAATCAAGATCACACTGTATGCCTGTTAAAGATGCAAAGTCCTAGGCAGCACCTGTGCCTACCCACAGAGAATTTCTAAGGGTGAGGCTAGGAATATGCCCATGCAAAAAGCCCCCAACTCATTATTATGCCCATGAACATTTGAGAACCACTCAGGTGCAAGAACAGGAAGGACTTTTAAAATGTTACAGTCCTCTCCACTTTTATCTGAGAGGAAGAGGGTGTAAACATCTGAGTGAGGCAATCCACCAGGCAGAAGCATCTGCTATCTGTGAAGCGCTCCACATGTTTAAGGAATTGTGATGAGGAATCTGAGGGCAAAAGACTGGTTCCATATTCAGTAGATCTATGTATCATTTCACGTAGCACAGGAATGGCCAGCAGAAGGCTTGCACTGAATGTTGAGTTTATGTCAACCTCCCTATGATGGGAAAAGGGCATAAAAGCACTTGATTTTTATTTGAATGTTGCCAAAATGAATTCAATTTTATAATATTACAGATCGCTTGATATCCACAGAGAAAGGATTTGTGTACACACACACACAGACACATACACATATACACATTTGGCTAACAGCAACAAAGACACATTCTTTCCAATTTATGGTGAAAAGAAAGAAATTAAAGTAATATTGAGGGCCTACTACATGCCTGGAATTTTTTCCTCATACAGGGGCACCTGGGTGGCTCAGTCGGTTGAGCGTCCGACTTTGGCTCAGGTCATGATCTCGCGGTCCGTGAGTTCGAGCCTCGCGTCGGGCTCTGTGCTGACAGCTCAGAGCCTGGAGCCTGTTTCAGATTCTGTGTCTCCCTCTCTCTCTGACCCTCCCCCGTTCATGCTCTGTCTCTCTCTGTCTCAAAAATAAATAAACGTTAAAAAAAATTCAAAATTATCTCATACAATCCTCTCAATTTCCTTAGGTAGGTATTATTAGTTCTATCCTCAGATAAAAATTGTGGCACAGAGTTGAATAATTTTCCCTATTTCCTTTTGCTATGAAGTGGCATGGCCCATCTTCAAACTGGAGCCTGGCTGACTTAAAACCTGTACACTTGGCCTTTATTCTTTGCTTCATTCTTAATTGATAGTTGTGTGCCTCTTTATTTTAACAAAATATGCCTAAGGAGATCAGGGTCTATGAGGGAGTGTGAAAGAAATGGACGAATATCTGTATTAGGAGGTTGACGTGGATTTGAAGAGAGATATGGTGTTGTAGGGGTTCAGAGGAGGTGTCATTTGCATCTCATTGTGGAGATTTGGGATTCACCTGCAAGGACAGGAAAGATTGCTCTAGGGGAGAGAGAGTGTAAGGGCATATTAGCTGGCAGGAACAGCATGAGTAATTGTGTGGAGGTGCAAATAGCAAAGACTCTAGATTGACTGGAGGGAGCAGCAGCTAAGGCCTCAGGAAGGAAGAGAGCACGGGCCTATAATATGGCCACCGGGTGTCATTTTATACTTCTTCAGCAATACTGTGCAGCCCTGCAGACTGGAGGCACAGGACCAACACCAGGACTGTTTAGGTAGAAACGGCCAAATGGCAACACATCATGGTTGGCAGGAAGTATCCTACTATTGGAACAGCTGACTCTGGAGCCCTGACTGGGCTATAAAGCAAGGAGACTGGCAGAAGGACATTGGGATGGATCATGAGAATATGACAGATTAATGATTTCAAGAGTAGGAGCTCATGAGGTGCTTAATAATTTGTATGCCTTTGGCTACAAGAAACAGAAAACTGTAATCAATTAGTTTAAATGACAAGGGAATATATGAGTTAACCCACATAACAAGAAGTCCATAGGCAGGGCATCACCAGATGATCTTACAACCTATAGACTCTGACCTTCTCTAAATATTAGCTCATCCTGTGGCCGGTAGCTAAATAACTACAGGAACTGCAGAGGTCAGCTTCAGAGAGCACATTATCCAGAGGAAATGGGGATTGTCTCTTTCTTGTGTCTCTTATCAGAAAGAAGGAAACTTTCCCCCCAAAACTGTCCAAAAGACTTCCTCTCATCTTGCCCATAACTCAACCAAACACAGCAGAGGGTAGGAATTCTCATGGTTGACATCATCTGGAGTGAAATAGATGTTGGGGACTCAGCTAAGCAGCCACTACAGGGGAAAAGGAAGGAATCCACATGTTCCTTCTAAGCCGCTGGGTGTTTCTCACACATCCCCTCTTTAAATTCTTCCATCCACCCTCCAGGGGTATGCTCTTACCTTTTCTGGATTAATAAGCAAACAGAGGCTCTGGGAGGTAGCCACTGCCCAGGGACTCGCATCTCCACTGTGTTCCAAAGTCCCTGCCTCTTTTTTATTACTCTACACTGCAGACTGAGAGAGAGTGAAGTGGAAGACAGAAGCTGTGCTCAGAGAGGGGATTTTCAGTATTAAATATCTTACATGTGGCAACATTTCTTTTGAAGTGCTGCATGCTCGGTTGGCTTCAACGAAGACCCTCTAGGACTGAGGACTGTGAGAGCAGCAGTTGAAAACATCATCAAAAACAGACTCCTCCAACAGGTAGGCTTCTCTGGGGAATAACCCTGGAAACAGACAATCACAGGGAGGAGGGTCGGTCAAGTTCCAGATGCTGAGGGGTCCCCTGACAAACCACACAAAACGAACAGTGGGTGAGGGAGGCTGGGTGAGGAGGCGGCAGGCCTGAATAGGTTGGCTCAAACATCATTATCTTCTTTCCCTCCTCCTCTCCCATCACACCAAATACGGAAACAGATACCCGCCTACCATCTGTCCCTGAAGAGATACAGACAGCTCCACCATTCATCCTCTAGAAGTGGGAACCAGATGGGGTGACGTTTTCTTTTTTTCCTGGGCATTCAGAGAATGGGAAATCTGTGAGCTGGAAGCAACATGAGTGGTCATCTAGTCATTTTGAAGGGGAGAAAAATCAGGACCCAGAGAAGCCAAGTCACTTGTCCTGGGATGATAACAGAGCTAGGCTTGAACCAAGTCTCCATCTTCCAGACCCATGCCCTTTCCACTGCACCGTACTGTCTTCCATCAACTAGTTGACAATCAAAACTGAAAGCAGAAGTCTTCTCTTTTCCTGAGAGAATCCCAAGCCCACCGCGTTTGATGTCCCAGTGTGGGTGAACATTCTCCAGAGTCCCTAATGAACTGGCTGTTCACTCTTAGAGCTGATAATGGCGAAGCCTTCCCCATCTCTCCACCTTAACCTTTACAGAGCAGGGTCTGCGCGGACTGCATTTCACATTTTACTCTACAGTCACTTCCTGTGTTGTGCCAGTAGTGTCCCCTTACCTCTGGGAGCTAAATATACTTTTGCTCTTTAGACATGTAATTTCCACTACATTTTAACAACACGAGGCTAAACTATGAGTAATTGTCAGGGTTCAAAGCATGCAGGAAGAAGTTGCCTGGAATGACAGCTGCTCTTTATTTGGGGGCAAAGGTGACCATAATTCCTAAAGAGCAATGAGTTGGATTTTGAACTCAGAGACTCACTCAAAAGAATGGGAAGACTGGAAGGATCCCCAATCTCAGGTTCTAAATCTTAGAAAATTATGGGGGTTGCTCTACCATTCTACACTCATCCCAAGCAGTCGAGCTCTTACCCTGCTTGACTTTGAATCCTAGTGAGTTCTGGGTGATCAAAGATGACCCCATATTGTAGGAATTCCCAGAACTCGCCTCCAGGTCCTGTGTACCAGAGGCTGGTATCCAGTCAACAAGAAAAAGCAAAAAGATTTAGTAAAACCCCATTACTCATTTGAGAAGACTTGCAGAATCTGTCAGGAATACCTAGTGTTGAGTTCAATTGAGAGTGATGGTAGCAGGACATGGGCATGGTTAAGTTCTCCCCTTCTGCCACAGGAATGCTGACAATGTCTAATACTCCTTAAGTCACTCCTTCAGTCAGTGCCCTGTGTAAGGGCTAACTGTAACTCTCTCTACTCTTCTCCTCTCCCCTTTGTTCATCACGACCTAAGGGTGGAAATCCAAGTTACATCTATCCTTTACTCTCCCAAAGCACCCTCCAGGATCTGGACTAGGATGAGGCAAGCCAGGCAACTAGACCACAGTCACTCTGAGAGTCATTAAATTCTAGGTGTCTGGCATGCCTCCCTTATTCCTTATGTAGTCATCCTCATGAATATGCAGGAGGTGAGTAGTGAGTATTTGCATAATGTTCACTTCACTACTGGAAATTCTCAAATGTCTCCCCAAAGCCTGCAGGTCATAGTCCAAACTACTGAGTGTGGCCAACACAGTCCTTTCTGGGCTGGCTCCTGTCCCAGTCCCTGCTTCAGAGACCTCTACTCTTTGCCGTACATTGCTTTCCAGTAATCCTCAACTCTTTAGGGTCTCCTCCCAGGGGGTCTAGCACAGACTCATACGCTATTAATATGCTGATGCCAAATGATGGCAGAAATAGAAAACCTGAGGAAGAGGTGTGGCAGTGGCTAAGAGGGCTGGCTCTGATGTGATCTTGTCACTGTGAGGAGCTGTGCCCAGGGACAACTGATTTTTCTCTAAGCCTCAATTACCTCCTTTAAAAAGAAAAAAGAAAGAAAATAGGAAAAACACACCTATTTCATTGGCTGCTGTGCAGATTAAACAAAAAGTTCATGTAAATCTTTAGCACAGTGGTTGACACCTATAAGTGCTCCGTAAGTGGTCGTTAATGTTCTTACAAATTGGAAACAAAATCCAATCTTAGAGAAGTATTTATAAATCTACTGACTGCAGCTGAATTTCAGGAGGTGACAGTGACATATAGGTAACACTTAGATGCAGCCAGTCATCCTGAGAAGTCCAAGTTTTCTCTTTAACAGGTGTCTGCCAAGACCAAGCGAGAGAGACACTTTTCCAGACTGCAGACTTGTGCTAGAAGGTGCCACGGAAGAGTAAAGGTACGGAGTCTGGGTTTCCATGTATCAGTAGCAAGACCCCACACCAGAATTTGTTACCTCATTACTTAGTGTCTGAGCCTTGAAGAAAACATGTAAATTATGCAGAAAGGCACCATATTGTTGGAGGCAAATGAGACCTTCATTATCCCTGTGTGAGCAGGGCTTAGCCAACAGAGCAGAGAGAAACAGTAAACCCATCAAGGTCTGGCAGCACAGATGGGCGCTCAAAAAGGTTCCAGGGACCCTCAGAGTAGGGCCAAATGCTGTCGTTATTCAAGCAGTTAACACATGGCTAGGCACGTGGTGTGTCCCTAATGATTCTGCTTCTCTGCAGCCTTCTCTAGGGGAGGCTGTTCATCTGCCCACAATCCTCACCACTATGCCCTTAACACACACAGCCTACAACCCAGAGGGTTAGTATTCTCCTAGTCCTCTGCCATTCATAGCAACTTCCATTCCCATGTGATTTAAAGACCCTCCTGTCTCCATGGTCACACTACTAGGCTACACCATTGTCTTCAACTCCCACCCATTTTACACATTGACTACATTCAAATTCATCCCTTATGCTTACTGGGTACCACAGCATCCAGTGCCTGGCATGAAGTAGATACTCACTCAACATGTGCTGAACATTGGCACTGGTTCAAAGCCTTACTCTTCACCCCAATCCCTGTTGCCATCTCAGATGCCCTCAAGATCTGTTGAAGGATTCTTATAGCATCTCATCCTCCAGAGTCTTGCTTTACCTATTTCCATAGCCTTCTCTTCCATTCTTGGAACTCGGATGTATGTGTGGCCTGCCAACATCTACATCTAAAATCTTGACCTAAAAAAATCATCCATCAATCAATCTTTTAAATTAATTAATGTCTTTAAAATCAATATTTTATTCTTTCTTGTCTCCCATTCTTTACAAACCTGATCCAAATCATCACTGCCCTTTTCAAGATCTGTGCTACATCTGTTCTCCCACAACCCCAATTATCTCTCACTTCATATGGTAAAGGTCACCATATATAAATTCCCTCTAGATCCCTTCCCATTCACTTCCAAAATTAACTATATTTTCACCTATTGTTATTTCCTCACTTGTGGTCCCTTAGGAAGGAAAACTTCTTTGAAAGCAAATTCTCCTACCCTTGCATTCTATCATAATCTTCCTGAAATGGTACTCATTTCACCAACCTGATTTTATCTTTTATCACTCCACCTTTAAAGTTACCTCCTATTTGTTAAACCCAGTGAACTTTCAGTTCTTAGCCTTAGTTGGTTAAACTGAAGCATTTGAGAAGGTTGAACACATCCTTCTCAGAACCCTCTTCCTTTTCTTCTGATCTAGCACTCACCATGGGTTTGTTTTTTTTCCTCTATACTCATCCTTGCTGGTAGATACCCTTGGGCCCTTTACCTTTATTCTCTCTTGAAATTTTGGTATTCCTGAGACTTTGTCCTACACCCCCTTTTATTCTTAATTTATACCCTTTTCTTGGGTCATGGTACCCACTTGCATGGCTTCTACTGAACCTGTGCCCGTATCATGACTCCTAAATCTGTCTCCAGCCAAGACCTCTCCCTTGAATGTCAGATCCTTATACCCAAATAAACACAGAAACCTCTGCCTGGATATCTCTCTAGACCTCAACATACTCAAGACTTTGTGCAGTCTCTTCCCCATCGTATCTACTCTGCTCCTGAATTCTCTATCATCTTTTAGCAGTGCTATTGTCCACCTAGCTGAGGCTCAGACATGTAAGTGACTAGGACACAATCTGGTCTAGTATTTTTCCTTCTCTCACTGAGACTGGGTGAGGAAGGACTGGGTCTGCCACGGGACGGACTGCAACAGTTAGCTGACCATCAGGTGTGAAGAAGCCTTGAACAGGGAGATATTTTTAGCCAGGATAATTTGACTGGGATGTATGTAGGGACTTCTAGGGTTTTTCAGAGAGAAAGAAATAGAAATTGAGAAGCGATCTCTGGCATCTAACTAGCAGGAGGTCCATGTCATTGATCAACATCATTGAAGACTATTATTTTAAGAAGTTTTATCCAGTTGGGAAGATGTACTTTGAGTGCTTAAGTATTGAACTCTGAGGTGAGGTTTGGGAAAAGCAAATTCTGGCTAGCTTCTTCAAACCCTCCCACCAATCCTGTCCACCTACCAGATATGACATAAAACAAAGAGAACTTTATGTTTATGCGTCATGAAGATCAAAAGTAGCTCAAGCCAAGAAGATCTGCAAAAAAGTCATATGCTAGCAGATCAACCCTTAAGAGTCTACTTTTATATCTTTGAACAGCTTATTTAAATTTCTGCCTTTGTCCTGTTGCAGATATTTCTATAAGGATTGAACATGATTGATATAGCATTATTAGTTCAGTGATGCAGATAGCATTATTATTTTGGTACTCCCTATCACTCATAGGTAATTCACCTCTTCAAGTGGCCAACATTGCGTATGAAGTGCCACATCAACTCCCGATGCAGGCCAGTTTGAGAATTCTTGTGAGCAGCCTCTGTATGTTGATAGAACTCTGTGAGTTCCAGGTGACTGAATTCCCTCATGGTCTGAGTGATCCAAACACCAGACAGCGATGCACATTTACCAGAATGCAGGTTATCATGGCTCTTTCTGCTGTGACTACATGGTAGGAGAGTTATGTATCAAAGAGAGCACATACGCTTTACCTTGCTTTAAGTAAATAGCCAGCTCATAAGGCTATTAAGGGGTGGCAATAGACAGTAAGATGTGTAGGAGCAGTTAGAGAATCCAGAACAGGCCCCGTCCCATACAAACCATAGGCCTCCTGAGGTTTATGTCAAAACTATAAGGAAATCATTTATGAATGTTAAGCAGCATTAGGCAACATCACAATGTAGTTAGCACAGGTTAAATCTAAAGATTTCTATATGTTTGTAAACTACTGGATAAAAGACAATTAGAAGCAGGACAAGTGTATAATAAACATCCTTCAAAATGAAAAAAAAAAAAAGTAAATAGCCAGCTAAACAGATTATGCAAATGAAGTGTCTCCAAACACATCTCCAAGTAAAATGGGTAGACCTGTGTATATTAGCTGAGGAAGTATTACTCCCATTTCACATATGCAAGGTTACAAGTGGTATCACATTTTTTTAATGTTTATTTATTTTTGAGAGAGAGAGAGACAGAGCCATGAGTGGGGGAGGAGCAGAGAGAAAGGGAGACACAGAATTGGAAGCAGGCTCCAGGCTCTGAGCTGTCAGCATGGAGCCCGACGTGGGGCTCAAACTCACAAACCGCGAGATCATGACCTGAGCCTAAGCCAGATGCTCAACTGACTGAGCCATCCAGGCTCCCCGTGATATCACATTTTAAAGATATCTTTTAATCAACGACCTTAACAAGTCTCCACTCCTCCAAGCTGTGGAGAATTCAACTTCAATCCTCCTCTCAGAGGGCAGGGTGCTGGAATTTTATATAGTGCTATGGAACTTGGGATCCTCTCTCACCCAGAATCATTAGTTATCAGTTCATACTGTTAGTCTAAGACACCCGTTGTCCACATGCACATGGTCCCTTTGGGTCCATTGCTTGTGCTGCTTCTGGGGCAAAATAATATTTATCAGGTCTGGAAATCATGCAGCCATTCTCCTCCGAGGCCTACCCAGATCAAAGTGTCGCTGCCCATTCTCATGCAGCCCACTGCCCTCTCTTTCTTTCCCTGATATCCATAGATCCTTTCTTCGGTCTGTCTTTCAGGATTTCCTTAATAACACTACCTCTCTGCCCCCTCCCTCAAGAAAACCCAGCATAGTCTTCTCAGTGGGTTTAGACTTTGGAAAACAAAGACAGTAAGGGAAGTCTCACGTAGGCCACTCCTGCTTTCTATTCTATCACAAACCTCTGCTGAAGCAAGAAAACACAGAGCTTCCTCCCTGCCTAAATGAAGGGAAAGAAGAAAACACACAGGCAGAAAGTATCATTTTGCATCTCCAAAGCTGACTTCACCATTTAGAGTTTCCACTGGTGTGTACTCTGTGTGACAGGTCAGTTACCACAGGAAAAGTAGGATGAGATGCTTTGCAGACCAACTCTCGGACAGCATCATGGTGGGCTGGTACCACTACTGGTGAACCTACTCCTATAGGTCAGCAATAAAAGTGACATCCTGCCTTCCATTCCAATAAGACACCTGTGTCTTATCAGAGAATTTTTTTCACATATATTATTCCATCAGAGTTCCCACAGCCCTAATGTCAGAAAAGCTGTATTATCCTCATATCACTGAGGCTCCAAGAAGTAAAGCCATTTAGCAAGTGTGAAGTAGAGATGGGATATGAACCTATGTCTATCTGACTCCTGGATTCCCTGCTCCTTGCACTCCCTGAATATTTACCCCCATTTTCTCTCCCCCCATACTTGACAGGGCTACCCATAGCAAGGCTCAGAGCCCAGAAAGCCAAATGGTCATCACTCCACCATGTGAGGCCAGGCAACACCTCTTCCTGACTGCTGGTTCTTCACTTGGAGCATCCTTTCCCCACCTAAATGCAGCTCAATGCCCCTCCCCTCATGATTTCCCTTACAGAAGGCTGTGAGCTCCGTCTCTTTGTGTATCTGTAATTTAACCAACCATCCCTCCATAATGATCTCCCTTGTATTTTGGCATTTATACACATATCTCATGTTCTCCAGGACATTATTGGCTCTGGAGTGGTATGACCATGTCTGAATCATTGCTGCCTTCCCAATACACAAGGCCTGACCTAAAGGAGATACACAAGAAATGTCTCTGAAATTGAAGGGTGAACTGGAGATGAATGAATGTATGAGGAAAGGAAGGAGTGAGTGGATGAACTAATGGATTGAGTTGAAAATGAAAACAATGGATGATACCAAGAATCCCAAGCAGCCCTTATGGACAGTGGTGAGACAGTATTCACTACAAAGCATGAGAGAGGAAACAAACTGGGATTAAGAGGACGCCAAAATGCAAATATAATTCAAGGTCTGTGAAGAAACACTCCTAGGACCCAATAATTCCATGTTTCACTCTGAATTCACTTTATGGGTACTCATTTCTGGAACTTCACTTTTATAAGGCGCTAGCCCTTCTTTCTGATCATTAATCAATAGCCATGATGCAACAATGCTATCAGGGAGAATAATTTTGGTGTGCCCACACTGTGCCAGGTGCCCTTGCAAATCTCTCACTTAATTCTCACAATGATATGAGACCTGTAGTTATATACCCCATTTTACAGATGGGAAAACAGAGGCTTAGAAAACTTAAGCAACTTTTAAGATCCCTCATCTAATAAATGACAGAGTCAGAATACAAACCCATGTCATCTGAGTTCAGAGCCATCTCTCCTAATCCCTCTCCCATCTAGGTTTCCAGCAACATGGCACCATGCCTGGCTATGACAGCAAGCTTCCATTCATTGAGCACTTGCTATGGGATTCACCGAACACTCTGTGGACACTGAATTCACAGCAATCTCATGGCGGAGGCACTGTTTTGATCCCTACCTTATACACAAAGATACTAAGGCTTGTGTGACGGAGTGACACCACTAGAAAATGACAAAGCTGGAATTCGAATGTAAGCTGACTTCTTCCAAAACCCATGCTCTTTACCCAATGCTCATAATTACCGTGTCCCAGAAGAACCACTCATAATTTTCTTTCTTGTTCAGTAGATGGTTGTGGGGTCATAGAAAGAGCCCTGTATTTGAAACTGGATTATTTATGTTCTAGTCTTGGTTCTTCTGCTTAGGTTTGTACCTTGGACAAGACATTTAACATTTCTGAGCCTCAGTTGGTCATCCATATGATGGAGGCAATCATGCCCCCTGTGGAGCTATTGTGAAGGCTAATGAGGAGTCAATGCTGATGAGCACACTGTGCAAACCTCTATTTCTGTGAAGGAGAAGGGGGTCAATAGATATGATTATGCTTGTCCTGGAAGTGGATAAAAGGAGTCTCACAGAGATGAAGTGTCTGGTCTAACGATCTCACAGAGAGTCCGTTCATTAGGCCAGGAACAAAGCCCAGATGTCCCTAGGCAGTAGTCCATGTGCCTTTTGCTAGGTGGCCAAGGATCATTATTTGCAAGGATGAGATTCTGCCAGCCCCACAGTGCTTCTTTGGTTTCAACATGCATCATCTTTTCCCCCTCACACACCACCCAGCTCTTTCGAGGCCCCTTGACATTCAGGGTAGAAGTCTTTTTCCATCGTTCTTTGGCTTAACTGTTGAATTAAGTGGTCTTGCTCTGTTAAAGAGGTCCACCCAGAATGAGCAGTCTGGAGAGAAGGCAGCGTGAGCCTGGTCAGGCTCGCTTGTCAAGTGCTTGAGATCCTCTGCTAATGAACACCGTTTGGAGCTGCTCGGATTAAGCCATTATCTGTGCGATCTTCACCTGACCCTTTATGGACCAAAATTCATTCATTCCAATTTCATGCTTAACTAGGAAGGTTTTACAACTCCTTTCTCCCCTGGTATCATTTCTCTTCAATCTCCGGGACCCATTATGCAGCAATTTTGCTTTCCCCAATTTCATTTTCACTTTCAAAGTGAATGTCATTTGTCAGGCAAACCACATATTCTTTGGATCCCTATCTGTTAAATTATTTCTGAACTTGACTTTTTGGGGCCCCATTCTGGCTGACCTAAATTCTTCTCTGTCTTCTACCATTTCCCCCTTCCCTCTGAAGGCAGCCATCTGAGGCTTCATTGCCTAAAGAGGCTGTTTCTGGAAGCACTTATCTGTTACCCCAGTTGGATAGTTATCATTCCTATCTAAATTAGCTAGTGTGATCTTTTCTCTGAACTCCAGGCAGAACCGATCCTTTGTATGAGAACTCCCCATCAGGTTTCAGACCCATCTGCAGCGCCATTCTCAGATCATTCTCTTTGGAACTAAGATTCAAGTCCTCAATGTTTCTAATGCAATGTTCATCTCTGTAGCCACTTTTCAAAAGAACAAGCCACTCTTGCAGAGATGGTGCCTGGAATCCCAATTAGGCCATCTCTTGCCCCAAGGTCATCTCAGAGGAGGTGCCCTGCAAGGACCCCCTCGTCTTTTCTGTCCTGGTGTTGCCAGCTTTAGAGAGAATGTGTGATGGAGGGGAAGGGGGTGTTAGGGGGAACAGCTGCAGAGTGGCAAAGAGTAACTTCATACAATTCACCTTCAGAGCAGCAGCAGAGAGCTTCTGCAGTGAAACCATGACTATTAACACATGTCAGAACTGATCTTAGGGGATGGGCAGCCCTACTCTACCCTAGGTTGGACGGACCATGGACAGAGTGTTGGGCTGTATTTGAAGTGCCCCAATTCCAGAGGACACTACTACATGTAAATTGCACAGAGAATAGCCAAGCTTGTGAAGAGGCCAAACTGTGTTAAAGACAGTGGAAAGAACTGAAATGTTTAGCCTGGAAAGGAGAGCCTTTTGTGGGGATAAGCAGGGTGGAAAATTCTATCTCAGACTCCTGTTTTACAAATTAGAAACCTGAGACTTGGAGAGCACAGACCTGGGGAATAAGCAGAGTGAACTTTGCAAAGAATAAATGAGATCATTTTGCTTTACTGCTTAAAACCCGGCCAAAGACTCCCGATGCTGTCAATATAAAGGGCCAACTCCAAGCCATGGCCTCCAAGACCCCCTATGATGGTGCTGGTCCCTGTGTACAAGGTGGAGGAACAGCTAAACTGGTACAACCAAGAGACCCCCCTCCAACCATGGTTTAAACAAGGTAGAAGTTTACTTCTTGACCTTGCTATAAACGATACCACAAGTTGCAGAGTAGACCATAATTCAATAGGGGCCATTAGCAGAAACTGTCAGCTGATACTTCAGGAACATACCCATGAATGAAAAAGAGACCCTTGCCTACTTCGTGTACATGGTGAAGGGAAACAAAAGTAGACTGGGACAGAAACTGGAAGGTGGCCGACAGCTCAAGTGAAGATAAGCACATCTTTAAGGAATGAAGTGTAATGCTAATGCTAATGTGGTATGTGCCACATTTAAGGCCATGAAGACTGTTAAAGTTTTCTGTAAATTAAAAAGTTTGCACGATAAAAAAAGTCAGAGATGAGGAGTCAAGGGCAGGCAGGGATGCTCTGTCATCCTCAAAGAGGAGCTTCTGGGGTGCAGAATGGCACCACAGGGAGTGTAGAATGGCACCTCAGGGTCTGGTACAGTGGCAGCTTTTTGGGGAGCCGCTCCCTGCCCACGCTACCGAGCAGAGCTGGCCCATCATGTAATTTATCTCAGTGCAATACCCTACTTGTTTCTTTCATCGTACTTACTATTATTTATACTTATTCACTTGGTTTATTTTTGTCTATCCTTCCTCCTCATCTCCACCCCACTAGACTATAATCTTCAGGAGGGTATAACAGGGTACATCTTGAATTTCCAGCTCACTACTGTATTAGCTCTCTATCCCTGCTTAACAAAGTACTGCAGAACAGAGTAGCTTAAAATAATAAACACTCACTATCCACAGTTTCTATGGGTCAGGAATTATGAAGCAGCTTGATGGGTGGTTCTGGACTGAAGTGTTTCATGACATTGCAATCAAGATGTCCGATGGGTTGCAGCTCTCTGAAGGCTTGGCTGACACTGAAGGAGTTATTCCAAAATGGTTCACTCATAAGGTGCCGGTTGTTGGTAGGAGGCCTCAGTTTCTTCCCACATGGGTCTCCCCAAGCTGCTTGAGCATCCTATACAGTATGGCAGCCGGCTTCCCCAAGGGTGAGCAATCCAAAAGAAAGCAAAGCAGATGCCTCTATGTCTTTCTGACTTAGCCATAAAAGTCACAGACTGTCATCTTTACAATATCCTATTGTTTACACAGGTCATTCCTATTCACTGCGGGAGAGGACCACACCAAGATTGTGACTATCAGAAAACGGGGTTGAGGAGGCACCTGGGTAGCTCAGTTAATTATCCAACATCAGCTCAGGTCATGATCTCATGGTTTGTGGGTTCAAGCCCAACATCAGGCTCTGCACTTGTGGTGCAGGGCCTGCTTAGGACTCTCTCCCTCTCTCTGCCCCTCCCCAGCTATCTCTTTCTTAAAATAAATAAATTAAAAAAAAAAAGAAAACTGGGATCACTGGGGGCCATCTTGAAGTCTGGCTACCATAACTACTCAACCCCCAGCTGCCAATATTGAATTGACATGTGGTAAGCGCTTAATATATGTTTGTTCAGTGAATAAAAGAATGAAAGAGCCCAAGTAAACTCAGAATTATCAAGATTAGTAACTGAACCCAGTCTTGAAATCAAGTCTTAAGTTTCCTACTAAGTGCTCTTTCCCTATGACTTTGCCAACCATGGTCTCTCTTTTCTAATCCTCTGACACACAGCCCTGTCTCTCCCAGCCTATGTCAGCCTGTAACCCACTCTGGTGATGGCCTTTCCAGTAAAGAAAAGCATCGCTGGGATATGTCTTCACTGGAGTACTTGGCAAGGAGAGAGCAGAAATCCTGGGAAGCTGAGGGGTTGCAAGGGTCTGTCAGATGCATAAGCAGCACTTGGCAATCTGAAGCTATGGTTTGGAAACTTCAGTTTGCAGAAGAATCTGCCAGGGATTTGGTGATAGTCCACAGTGGGACCCAGGATTCTGCAATCAGGAAGGTTGGTGGAATGTTCTCATTGCCGATGGTTAAAAGACAAGCACTCGCATTCCTGGGGCTTCTTTGCATCACTGAGCACATCCTTCCAGAGAGCCCATAGAAGGGTGGTTGGGCCCAGGGAGGGGAAGCCCAGTCACAGAGCTGCCAGGGTAAGAAGATTCTGACAAGCTCAGGAAAATCAAGGCCAGGGAGTGACAGCAAGAGGACAAGAGGTTCCTTAGTAGTTTATTTGTATAGAACTTGAGTGTTAGGTAGTTGTGGTGTTCTTTTTTTCTTGCAGGGCTCCCTGGTGTGTGTGTGTGTGTGTGTGTGTGTGTGTGTGTGTATAAGTCAGCTTCTTCTGGTATCCAACTGGGGATTTGATTCATTTAACTTGTTCAGCGTCAGTTGCAATAAACCAGGTGGTTTTGCATAGCTCATGCAAATCACTTTCTCCCCACACATGGCTACAGTCCCAGCTGCCAAAATGTTGTCATGTTCTTGTCTCCAGAGCCTTAATAATAAGAAAAAATAAGTCTGTAGCATGTATGTGCTCAACACTCTCCTTGGTTATCTCTGAGCCTGTGCGGTCACTGCTGGCTCTGTCAATGAGCCGGTTCAAGCCAGGAGAAGACGTATACAGATGCCAGTGGAGCTGAAGGGAAGTGCTTTGGCTCCCCGGGTCACAGATTTTGCTGACCTATTCAGAGCTTCCTTTATTAGAGCCAACAAAACCTTGGGTATGGAGGCTAAAATCCAAAATTCCAGTCCTGCCTTTGTATTACTGACTAGATTGGGGCTCCTCCTAATAGTGCCCTAGTGCCCTGATTCTTGGGGGAATTAGGTGAGACATCAATGTCAAGATTCCCAATTGGTTTTAGTTCATGGTGCAGAAATAGATAAAGCACACTGGGGGAAACATGAAATGTTACTTGTGACCAAAGATGATCTTTAGAGGGTTCTGGTCACCCCAGCTTCTGCCCATCAACCCTGTGGCTAAGGGATCAGTGTCTCATGGTAAAACTGACTGACTAAAGGTCACCCAAATTAGTGGTCCTCCAAGAAATGTATGTGGACCCATACACAGCCACGTGTCTTGCTTTGGCCAATGATATGGGAGAAGTGACATGCCACCTCCAAACAGGATCTTTAAGAGCCAGAGTATAACTCTGCCTTGCTCTTTCTCTTTAATACAGTGGCCAGCAATGCTACAGATCACCCTGGACACCGAAGTAAAGACTGTGTGGAGTAGAGCCACAGCCAACCCTCAGTAGCCATATAGTATGAACAAGGAATGAACTTCTTTTGTTTGAAGAGATTTGGGGGTCATTTGTTACTACAGCAAAACTTCTCCCATTCTGATGATGCCATGGCACACCTGATGAGACCCTTTGATCTCAAGAAAAGCTCTAATTAATTGGAGTGTGCCAGACAAATGTTAGCCACTCACTTATACAAGCACCAATGGAACATAAATAATTTTCTTGAGTTTCTATCAGCTTTGTCCTCTGGGGGTTCAGCTTTATCTCCAAGCTTATAAAGGGATGACTAAAAATTCCAGTTATCATATCCATACAAAAACAGGTCATCTCTTTCTATGTCTCTTTCATATAGAATTAAAAATTACCAGAAGCTCTGTTGAAGCTTCTATAGCATATAATGATAATGATAATGAAGAGCATGGGCTGCAGAGTCACAGAAATCTGAGTCCAAATACTGACTGGATGATCTTTCGGCAAGGGACTTAATCACTGTTTCTATATCTGTAAAATGCAAATAACAATAGGATCATTGCCAAAAATAAATGAGTACATACAAGGGTTTTGGACCAGTGCCTGGTACATAGAACATACTTTGTGCATGTTAGTAGTGGATATCTGTCATGTTCTTGCTCTCCCATCTTATGACTTTTCATAGTAATCTTCTAATATCATGAATCCCACCTTCATCTCCCTTGCAGCAAATTTATCCGTGGCCAACTTTCACCCACAATTATATAGGGAAGGGAATTCTGGGAAGCATAGTTCCAGCTTAGCCAGATAGACAGCTATCACGGGCTGGAAAGGTAGATCATGGCAGACTGTGCAGCCAGGCTAAGGATTTGGGTGGGGGCACAGAGTAAAGTCTTAGAAAATTGTTTTCTTTTTCTTCCCTCCTTCTCCTCCTCCTCCTCCTCCTCCTCCTCCTCCTCCTTTATATATAGAGAGAGTGCTCACAAGCGGGGAAGGAAGGCAGAGGGAGAGAGAGAGAATCTTAAGCAGGTTCCATTCTCAGGGCAAAGCCTGACATGGGCTTGATTCCACAACCCTGGGATTGTGATCTGAGGCAAAATAAGGAGTCAGATGCTCAACTGTTTTCTTTTTAAGTAGATATGGCTTGACTAGCTTTGCATTTAAAAAGACCTATTAGGTACCAGGGTGGATAATGATTGGTGGTGGGAGACAGGAAGCAGGAAGAACCAATTGTTGCAATATTTTGTAATTTCTAAGGTACTGCTTTAAATCCTGTGGAACAAGGTGAGATAAGAATGCACAAGCAAACAATTGCTAGAGTAAGTTTAGTCCTTTTTTTAATGTTTATTTATTTTTCAGAGAGAGGAGAGAGAGAGAGAGAGAGCAGGGGAGGGGCAGAGAGAGAGGGAGACACAGAATCTGAAGCAGGCTACGGCTTCCAGCTGTCAGTACAGAGCCTGACACAGGGCTAGAACTCACGAACCATGAGATCATGACCGAGGCCGAAGTGAGACGTTTAACCAACTGAGCCACCCCGGCGCCCCAGGGTAATTTTAGTTCTAATTGTCTGTAATGCAATATAAAAAATAAAATACAGGTACACACACCAGATTAAGAAACTTCTTTTTTTCCCCAATAGACATTCAGTCCATTCCATTAGTTTCCCAAAATGTGGTGTTGTTATTAATTTAATTCTGGATTTTTCCCATTAGACAATGTAAGTGTGTCAAATGATCAAAATAATTCACTCACATTTTCCTCCTCATGCACAGTGTAGATGTATGCTATGAAAGACAATGAATCCACTGAATTAGAACCAAAGAGCTTTCTGACTAAGCTTTAGATTTGTGTGTCAGTTTTAGTTCCAAAAAACGCATTAGGAAGTAAGAAAGAAGGAAACACTCACCTCGAGAAACAAGCCTCTGCACTAACCACCCAGGTATTCCCCTCTCTCTCCCAGCCTTCCTTGTGATTGCTGGGGCTTGGTGTTCAGTGCTGCCTGATGGGCTGTGAGCAGATGTGATGTGTCCCACATCTGGGCTGGGGCAGCGTGGAGCTGGGGTGCCTCCTTCAGTTTTTTATTTTTTTTTTTAATTTTTTTTTCAACGTTTATTTATTTTTGAGACAGAGAGAGACAGAGCATGAACAGGGGAGGGGCAGAGAGAGAGGAAGACACAGAATCTGAAGCAGGCTGCAGGCTCTGAGTGGTCAGCACAGAGCCTGACGCGGGGCTCGAACTCACGGGCCGTGAGATCATGACCTGAGCCGAAGTCGGATGCTTAACTGACCGAGCCACCCAGGCGCCCCAAGTTTTTTATTACCTACTGTGGTGACTTGAAGGCAACAGACAACAGAGCCACAAGATGAGGAGGGTTGTCTGACCAGGATGGGGCTTCATGTGAATAGAAAAATGGGCTTTTATTATGAAAAATAAATTGGGGACTTGTTACCTTGGCATGGCCTAGCATAGCCTGGCTAATACACCTGCCGAAGTCAGTGTCAGGTACTTTCACACCTATTCTCCTCAATGAGCCACCTCAATGAGCCTGTGACAAACATAGGGCATGGGAAGGAGCTTACCTATGTACACAGTTCGCACTGATGGAACTTGAACCAACAGGTATGGATCCAAAGCCCATGAGTTTTCTATCCGACCATACAATAGCACATCCTATTCCAACTACAGAATCTAAAGGATCTGGCCATGGGTGGACAAGAAGCATTGACTTCTTGAAGTATTGAGAGGGACACAAAGTTCTAGCTGGTCCAAGGTCCTCATCAGGTGTCTTGGGCTTTAGGTTTGCCCTTCTGACCTCTGCTTCAATTTCTTTTTCCTTTTAATTCTGGACGCAAAGTAGCACTGTGGTTAAGAGTATAGATTTTTGGAGCTCTGCCACTCACAAGCTGTGTGACCTTGACCAACATACTTCACCCCCACAAGCTTCAATTTCCTCATTAGCAAAAATGAGGATAAAAGCACTTATCTTATAGGGTGCTTACAAGGATTAAATGAGATGGTGTCTGCAAAGTGCTCAGTGTGGGGTCTGGCACATTGGAAATACTTGGTAAACGGCAGCGAATAAATGTGATGGCCCAAAGCAGCCGTTCATTTTAAGGTACAATAGATTATTTTTCCAACAAATGCTTTCTCCAGGAGCCAGCTGTATAAATAGCCTCAAGACACAATGGGACCACAGTCCTAACCTCAAAGGCAAGGGACATTTTGTCAGCTTGCTTCCCTCTCCTATGTGTAAATTCATGCCTACATTTTATTCCCATGACTAGTTGCTATTCTCCTAAAGAGTTCTCTGGATCTGGCATCAAGCAGCCTGTTCTAGAAGAGCAGAACTTCCTTTAGAATAGAGGTTCCATCATGAATCTTAGGAACCTCAAAATCAGTTCTTCACCTGCGAAGTAGGAATGCCAAATTCCACTCGATAGGGTTTATGGGACGACTCAAGAAAATCCCACCAGGGAAAACCTGTCACACTGTTCCCAGTACTGGGTATTTCATTAACTGAGCAGTACAAATCTCCTTGCCTCAGAAGGGAGGTACCCTGTAGACAACGGTGGAGGGCTCAGCTATGTCCTGAGGGGCACACATGCCTTTATTTTTTTGTTGTTGTTAGTGGTTTTTATTTAAAAAAATTTTAATGTTTATTTATTTTTGAGAGAGAGAGAAAGACAGAACATGAGCAGAGGAGGAACAGAAAGAGAGGGAAACACAGAATCCAAAGCAGACTCCAGGCTCTTAGCTGTCAGCACACAGCCCGATGCGGGGCTTGAATTCTAATACCATGAGATCATGTGAGATCATGACCTAAGCTGAAGTCTGACACTTAACTGATTAAGCCACCCAGGCACCCCCTTTTTTTTTTTTTAATTTATGTTTATTTATACTAGCATTTTTAAATTGTGATAAAAACACTCAACATGAGATCTATCCTCAAGTTTTTAGGTGCATAATTATAGTAACGCAAGCTACAGGCACAAGGCTATAAAGCAGATTCTAGAACTTGACCATCTTGAGTAAACCAATACCAACTCCCCATTTCCTCCTTTCCCAGCCCCTGGCAACCAGCACCCCACTTTCTGCTTCTATATGTTTGACTGTTTTATATGCCTCATACAAGTGATATCATACAGTACTCATCTTTCTGTGAATAGCTTCTTTCCCTTAGCATAATGCCTTCTAGTGTCATCCATGTTTTGAATATAGCAGAATTCCCTTGTTTTTTTTAAAGTTTATTTATTTATTTTTAAAAATACTCATTTATTTTGGGAGGGGGAGGGGCAGAGAGAGAGGGAGACAGAGATTCCAAAGCAGGCTCTGAGTTGTCAACGCAGAGCCCAGGGCAGGGCTCAAACTCACGAACTGTGAGATCATGACTTGAGCTGACGTTGGATGCGTAACCGACTGAGCCCCTCAGGTGCCCTTTATTTATTTATTTTGAGAGAGAGAGAGAGGGAACATGAGTGAGAGAGGGGCAGACAGAGGGAGAGAGAACCCCAAGCAGGCTCCACACTCAGCACGGAGCCGAAATCAAGAGTCAGACACTTTAACTGACTGTGCCATCCAGGCGCCCCGAAAAACAGCAGTAGAGATACTGAGATACATTTCAGACATTTTTAAGAGATGCATTGTTGTTTTTAATAAATCATAATGTATATCACTTTATACCTACTTTTTGCCCTTTGGATCTATCTTTCCACATCGGTATCTATAACCAACTACTATTTATTACAACAGCTGTATAGTGTTTCCTTATATAGATACAGCTTGGACTATAGCTGGTTTCCAGTTTTTTGCTATTACATGTAAAAATGTGACCCTCAGTGCTGAAATAATCACAAGGCAAAGCATTATTAGCTTGCTGGCTAATTTCTGTCCCCACTTCTGACTCCCTTGCTTGTCCCAACTATAAATAATTAAACGTTTTCCAGTTAAACCTAATTACATATTAATCATTCCTAAGTCAAAAGATCATTGCTGAGATTAATTATAACATAGACACTTGTTCACAAAAACTTGATCCTTATTTCATATCAGAAACAACACATTAATCTACAGACTGAACTTCATAGACCATAATGATCTTTTACAACAAACAGATGTCAAGCAAGTCTTCTCTGGCAAGGCAGCAATTACATTACTACTTAATAATCCAGACATGGGAAAATGAGTTCCAGAATAAGGGAATCTGCTTATGAAAGCAGTTTTTAAATTATGAGCAATGTTGCAAAGTGGACAAGAGATGGAGTCAGACAAAGTAAGGTTAACATTGGCATTGATCTTTATTTGCTGTGTTCTCTTGAGCAATTTACTTAACTTCTCTGAGCCCCAGCTTCCTTCTTTATAAGATACTTATTAACATCTACTGCAGGTGTTACCCCTCCTTGACTGCTAAGACACAGAAAACAGCTAGAGTGAAGGCCCTCTACCACTCAGAAGAAAATGTCTCTTGGTCCAATTCTATATTTGACATCTCAGGCCAACGGCATTCTTCATTAATAGAGTGGCCAAAGAATCTACATCCACACTGGGCCACTTTTGAGACTTAACTGGGGCACTATAAATAGTTAGCAGGGACACCAGGTGCAAACTTGAGCTCCCCCAGGCAGACTGGCAACCCTACTATTAACCAGATCATCACCAGTCTCCATGAAGCAAGTGGGAAAATCAGGTCATTTCATTTCAAAGTGGTCTCAGTTGTTCCCCACGTGATCAGGAAAAATTAATTCAATCACAGACTGAAGTGTGCACAAGGTTTATTTGGCCTTTATTCGGCCACAAGGTTTTATTGGGCCTTTGGTCCCATCTCTGGTTTTTTTTTCCTCTTTTTTTTAAAGTTTTATTCACTTTGAAAGGGTGGGGAGGGGCAGAGAGAGAGAGAGAGAGAGAGAGAGAATCCCAAGCAGGCTCCCACCTTCAGCACAGAGCCTAATGTGGGGCTGGAACCCATAAACCCTGAGATCATGACTTGAGCTGAAGAGTCAGACACTTAACTGACTGAGCCACCCAGACGCCCCTGGCACCATCTCTTTGAATCGTCAATTCTGTCTTCAGTCTTCTTGGAGCTAAGAAAACTTCTTTATTATGGGGAACCTATGAATCTTATTGTGCAAGTTTATATGATTTTGGTATAGTTTTCCATTTATTTGCCTTTTTAAAAAATTTATTATATGCCAAGTCTCAGTCTAAAATAATGGGAACTAGGGAGATGACTGAACCATAGTCTTTGCTTTTAAGAAACCCACAGTTAAGCCAGGGAGACTACCACAGAAGCCGTTCACAAAAATGTACCACATGAAAAATTCCAACATGGAGGTATGTGCAAAGCACTATGGGACACAGAGAGAACGGTGATTAATTCTTCCCTAGAAGGCATCTCAAATAACATTTTCTAAGTGAGGAAGTGTGGGGAGTCCCTTCTAGGTGCAAGTGTAAGAAAGTTGGAGTGTGGAATGTGTGAGGAACCACTCAAGATAGTGTGGCTGGAGGCTGCTGTGAAGGCAGATAGTGTGGAGGCGGGGAGAAGGGCTGGCCTGCAAATTCCTCTCTCTGGGTTTTCTACAACCTTCTTCAGCTGTGGGAATCTCAACTGAGAAGTGTTTCAGCTCCTGTTGCCTATTAACAAACTCCCAACGGCCCCAGAACTTCTCAGAAAGTTCCAACACATTGTCTTTGAACTTATTTAACAGGGATGCTACTCTCAATTTTTTAAAGTGTGTGTGTGTGTGTGTGTGTGTGTGAGAGAGAGAGAGAGAGAGAGAGAGACAGAGACAGAGACAGAGAGAGACAGAGACAGAGAGAAAGTGATGCCACATGCCCACTAAACGCTACCAGATTTTTGCCACCATTTTGTATCAAGACAGCTTTGTGGATACATGCCATATTCTGACCTTTAAGACACTGATAAGTGATTAATTTGTAGAAGAATGTTTCCTTGTAGCATTCAAAACTGGCCTTTCATATCAAGAACCAATGTGAGACTGAGCCTCATCTTATACTGAGTTTACATCCTTTTAAGAGATTTTCTGCTATCATTTCCGTAGGGTAGAAAAAAATCAATGTGATTCTAAATAATTCTGACCTCTTTATAAGGCAACAAATGTTGCGTTTGATTCCAAACAATCCCTGTGTTTAAAAAAAAAAAAAAAAAAGAAAGGCCAGTGAGAAGGATACGCAGTCTAGCCATATGGAGGTGTGATGACTCAAAGGCAGCTCCATCTCAGAGGGGCCTACTACTCACCAACAGGGGGAGCACTCTCACAGAGAGTAGAGCAGATGTGACCAGGTCATCAATTTGAGGGTGGAGGGAAAGGGTGTCCCAGAGTTTTGCAAATGGGCCTCCATTAAGTCTTTTGCTTGTAAGTGACAGAAACTCAATTCAAACTGGGCTCAAGAAAAGCAATTTTAAAGGATTTATTGAATTTCTTAGTAAAAAAAATCAGGGGGAGGACTGATTAGACATGCCTGAAGGATATTACTGAAAGGTATCTCTTTGTACTTCAGCTTTGCTTTCTTATTTGCTGGCTTCATTCTCAAGCAGGTCTTCTCATCATGCTGACAAAGTGGTTGCTCAATGCAAAATTGTTGCCCTGGTTCATGTCTTTAACAGCTCAGTAACCCTGGTGGAAAGAGAGGTTCTAGGATTGAGTTCCTCCCCTCACTGAACCAATGGGGGTCATGAGTCAATACCTGACCCAATCATCATGTACAGGGAGTGAAGTAGGCCGAGTGAGGTAACTTATTGTTATTATCCAGGCTGATCATCCTGGATCTTAGATGACGGAATTAAGGGGTCGGAAGCAGGGAACCCCATTTGGGCCCAGTAAGCTGAGAGATAGGGAACAGTGGTTCACCAGTGCTATGGCAATGTCTGTCTTCTTTCCCTAATCTGTTTTCTTCCTAGATACACATTCTAATTAATGTTTCCAGCCTCCTTCACAGAGGACACAGGGTGTGTCCATGCGACTGAGTTCTAGCTAATCGAAAGTGAGAAGTAATAGGTTATCAAAACCACCCAGCCAACTTTGGAAGCCTTGAAATGAAGATGGTGGATGTACAGAATGGAAGGAGCCTGGTCCCTAAATCTCTACTGCTTAGAGGAAAGCTGCACACCAAATGGGAACACCCATTGTGGATATTCTATCATGTATAAAACACTATGTTTAGGGATTTGTGTGTTACAACATCTCACACTAACTAACAAAGATGCAAATATCAAAAAGAAGGGGGGGATCTGTAAACTGAACAGACAAAAATAGCTCATGCCTACTACAAAGCTTCTTTGTGTTCAGTGCTGGAAATTTCAGCCTGATGGTTTTAATCAGTCAGTAACCACAGCTAAGGAGTCCGAAGACATGGGTTCAAGGCCTGACTCTGCTACTTATAGCTGTCTGACCGTGGACCTGTCACTTCTCTCTACCCCTTGGGTTCTTCATCTGTAAAATGGCAGATGTAAAGTGGTGGTGCAGTATCTGCTTGACTGCCTAGCTGTGGGATTCAAGTACAACTAAGTGAGTTAAAGTGGCAGTTAAAGTAGACTATAAAGTACTGGGCTAGCCTGTAAACCAACTGAAAAATATGCTAACCCCGTTGTTTAGAGTGAAGCACTAATGAATCCATTGGGCCTCACAGGAAAATTTTTTTTTTCCCATCCAGAACCATAAAGAATAGCACCAGGAAGAAAAAGCTTGAGTAAGAAAAAAACCTGAGTCGGATTTACCTCCTGTCCTAGGGAGAGAGACCAGCACTGCAGTGGCCAGGTCTATAGGGCAAGTGTGAAGCTTCCCTCCTTCCTCCCTTCCTTCTTTCCTCTTCACTGTCACTCAGATCCAATCCACTGATCAGAAGAGTGCTTGTTTATGTGTTCCAAAGCTGGCCAGTCCTCAGGTCTCTTCCCCTCTCTCTTGGACCAGTAAAATCCAGACCAGCCCAACTTCTTCGGGGCTGCTCAGGGATCCTTCCAAAATTCAGTTGTGCCATTTCTCCGGGCCCAGAAACCCATTTTGAATTCTGAATCCAAGACACATGAAGCCCCTTTCGGCTTGGCTCACTATCAGCTCTCAGCCTACCCTTTCTAGTCTTATCTCCAGTTCGGGTTGGACAGACCTTCTCTCCACACCCTGGTTATTCCAGCTATCTTCAAGCCTTTCTCTGGCTGGGAGTATGGAGGGGCAGGAGGCAAATGCAGAGGTTGACTGGGAGTGCTTCTAGAGAAGTAGGAACTGGAAAGCTGGGGCTGGGAGGTCAGCAGGCAGTGCAGTGGCGAAGAGAAGGAAGAAGAGCTGAGGGAAAGGAAAAAAAGCAGGGGAGTTTCAGGAAGACCAGTGTTGAGGGTGGGACTATTGAGGGTGGGAAGGAGCTGCAAGGCAGAAAAAAAGTAAGAAGATGTTGGTGTGGGGGAAGAAGCAGACAAGGGAAACAACACAGACCAGAAGGAAAAAGAAAGTGACAAGAGGGAGGGGATGGGTCCTTGGCGTCAAATGCCGCAGGGAGGTCAGAGGGACAGGAGAGACAAGGAGGAAGTCTCTGGGTTTGGACGGGAGAGAGCCACAGAGTCTTTTGGTGGAACAGCTGGGGTGGGAACCAGTCTGTGGTAGATTCGGGGATGAGGAGGAGGTGAGGAAAAGGAGGCAGTGACAGGAGCCAAGCTTTTGGAGAAGAAAGGCTTGAAGTAACCTGAGCCAGCTCCCTAAAAGGTAACCCAGTCTGCTTGGCCACTGGTGGTGGGGAGTCGCTCTCGGAGTCACCTACACAGATTTCTGTGGTCACACCTGTTCCCACCACCGCTTGAAAGCAACCGAACAACAGGTGCTGAAATCCCACCTACTTCTGAGCTCCCCACTCACTCACCTGGCTCGTAAATACCTCCCATCCTGTGCTCCTCGAGGCCACACCCCACAGCCTGCTAACAAAGGAGCCGTGCCCAGGGTTGACCATGGACAGGATGCACGCTGAGCACAAGAGTCAAGGGAATTAAAACACGATTCCTCTAAGTAAGCGGCGGGTGACCTTCGGCAAGGCACCTCCCAGCCTCTGTTGCTTCCTGTGTCGAATGACAACAGTTCTTACTCTACGGGGCAGATGTGAGGATCAAATCAGAAACCAGATGTTAAACCTCAAGGGAAACTGTAAAGCTTTCCAAGAGAGTTCATTGTTACCGGTGTCCTGATGGTGGAAATGCACATTTGCTTAGAGCTTGTCAAGCATGTCGTCCTGCATTCCCCTCTTTCCCTCAGAACTCACGTCAGAGGCATCAAAAATCCTGCCGGCTCGACCTTGCAAACATACCAGCAATCTCACCAGCTCTCCACTATCACTATAGCCAAACTGGGATCGGTGCTCTCTTGGAAAGCTGTAAGAGCTGTGCACTTGGTCTCAGGCCTTACACTCCTGCCCTCCTACCCTCCTTCTTCTCTTCAGAGCAGCTGGAGTAGCCCTTTTGCAAGTGCACCCACGTCACATCATCCTCCCCTCAAAACCCTCTGGTGGCTTCTCGCTGTGTGTACAAAACAGTCCAAAGTCCCTGCCATGCCCTGCGTGGCTCCCCATGCCCTGCCTCCCAACATCCAGCAGCTTCTGGCTGTGCCCTGAGCACACGACGCTTGCCTGTGCCCACTTCAGGGCTTCTGCTCTGAGCTATGACTCATTCCCTCATTTAATTCAGGTCTTTGCTCAAACGGCACCTCACTGGGGAGGTCTCCTGACTATTCTCTCTCACAGGGCCCCCTCCCAGCACCCAGGCCTAACCCCACTTCCGATCTCATTCTTTATTCCCTTACCTGGTGTATGTGCCTTTGCAGAACACTGAACTCATGTTCCTGTGGGTTTGTTTGCCACCCATCTCCCACCCGCCCCCAGTCAGTTGCAGGTGCTGTTAGGATAAGGGCTTGTCTCTGTCTTGTGATCCTCAACACCTAGAACAGTGTCTATTGGTCATAGGCCCTTAATGCATATCTGTTGAACGAAGGAAAGAATGAATGAATGCTCTTCCCATGTCCATCTCTGTCAGCAGCGTCCTGAATTCTATCCAGCCCACTTCACACAGACCAGCATATCCAAACAGATGGCTTCTGCTAAGCCCCTCGCACTGGCAATCTTGACTCCTCGAAAGGAAAGGGAAAGAGCACGTTGCTTTATTTGATCCATGGAACAGTTTTTAGGAATATCAGTTTAACCTTCTGAGTGGCAGTGAATGGTGTGATCTCTGACTTACTCTCTTTTTCTTTTTTAGGACTTTACTTTTTAGAGCAGTTTTAGAGCAAAAGCAAGAGGAAGGTGCAGAGCTCTCCCATCTTTCCCTGGCCCCTCCACATGCATCACCTCCACCATCATAAACAGCCCCTGCCAAAGTGGTACATTCGTCACCATCAATGAACTTAGGCTGGCACATCATATTCACCCAAAGTCCGCAGTTCACATTAGGATTCATTCTTGGTGGTGTACATCCTGTGAGTTTGGACAGATGCGTCGTGACATGTATCTACCATGATGGCATCACACACAGCATTTCTGCTGCCCTAAAAAGCCTGCGATCCACGTATTCTTCCCCCTCTTCCACTGGACCCCTGGCAACCACCGGTCTTTTGATCGTCTCCATAGTTTTGCCTTCTCTATTCTAGTAAGAAGTGGAACCATTCTTGTTGCACAACATTCCAACAACACAGTTATATAGATAGTAAGTAAAAAGCTCCTTCCCTTCTCCCACACTCTTCCCATCCTGCTTCCCACCACCCCCCCCCCCAAACTACTATGGATGGTTTGATGTGTTTCTTTCAGGACCTTTTCTATGTATTGACACACACATAAATCTCCCTTTCTAAAAATGGTATCGCATTGTGCATTATGCTGTAATTTACTCTTTTACTTAGCAATACATCCTATGGATCTTTCCATGTCAGTTCATCTAGGTCGCCTGCATCCTTTTTAGTGGCTGCCTGGTATTCCTTGGTATAGATATAATTGTACTTTATTTAATGTTCTGTGAAGCAAATAGGCCAGCTCCTATTTTTGCCTATTACAAAACTACTACAACAAACGTCCATGGATATACAACATAGTACACATATATATTTCTGTAGAAGAGATACGTAAAAGACAAAAGGACATTCTCAATGATATGCATGAACGTTTAAAAATAGAAATAAGTATACCATAGAATAATCTTTTATTAAGAGAACAATAACATCATTTCCCAAAGACTGAACATAAAATAGGATAGGGGAGAAGGAATTAACATTTAATAAGGGCCCATGGAATTTCTGACCACTCTAAAGGGTGGGTATTATCGCTGTCTGATGAAACAGGAAACCAAGGCTCAGAGAGGGGACATGGCATGCCCAGAGTCCCCCAACTACTGGCAGGCAGAGCTGAGACCCACGCTCAGTGCTGTTATGAAGCCCATCGTTTCTCCAGCACACTGTGGGGCTTTCTCTTCACCTTCCTTTCCCTGCTCAAGAGAAAGGAACAAATTTTGCTTGTGAAACTTGCTGATCTGCAAGCACACATTCCCATGTCACTGGCTGTCTCACCTAGAAACCGGCCTCCTGCTTTATTGCTCATCGGGAAACCAAAGGACCATCCAAAGGGGGTGTGCCTTCCCAGAAAATCCCCTCCAGGTCCTTCCCCAGGAGAAAGGAGAAAGGCTCTTTTGTGAGGCTGTCTCCACGTAGGGGACCTCTTCACCACTGTCCCCGCTTAAACTGGTCTGCGCCTGAGGCTTCTTGCGGCTCCGCCCAGACCTGGAGAGGGTGTGGCGAGGAGGAAACAGATCGCTCACTATCCGTGTAGCGAAAGGAAGCACTTTCTTGGTAACAAAGGAGGCTCCAAGATGTCTTGATAGGTTTGCTCTCAAAAGAAAGCCAGAAAAGTCAAGGGGGCCAAACATGCACCCATCAAGACATCCACCGTCGGGAGTCCGGAGTCCGAGGACAAGAGTAGTGTAAAGGGGAAAGCTGAGAAGTGGCTGAATATTCAGAATCGGAGGTCATGAGTCAGAGGGTCCCAGCATGACGAGGCTGGAGGGAGCTTGGAAGGTCTGCCAGTCTGGCTGCTCAGCCAAAGCGTGGGCATCTCCTGCTGCCTTCCTGCCAAGAGTCAGGCCTCCCTGCTCTTGCTCTGCTCACTTCCAGGGAGCACATCACTGCCCCAAACACAAGGTCCACCTGTGAACGTCTCTGCCTGTCAGAGTGCTTCCTTCCAGTATTTGGAAACCCAGCCACCCCTTTCCTTCCACCCACTGGTCCTAGGTCCACTCCCCCGAGACCCCAGAGAACAAGTCCAGTCCTGCTTCCCAGAGACGGCCCTTCCAGCCCTGAGAAATGCCCAAATTCCCCAGCGGCTGTGAAACCTTCACAGCAGGTCTGAAGGGGGCTGCAGGATAGAAGCTTTCTCTTCTTAACAAACAGGTCTAGCCTTTCTGGTTAGGAGAGCTGTCTGGACAAAGAAAACCAATCCCGCTTGTCTTTTGAATCTGCAGCCGGATGGGAAGGTAACAATAGCCCCGGGAGAAGTGGGGGGAGGACCTGACTCTTCACATCTTAATGAAGGTGTGAACTTTGAAGCTTTATTATGAACACTTGAAAGCCTACCCCTGGTTAAGCTCCTTTCAGCTGCTCACAGTCACCCTGGATAATGAGGCCGCAGCTGTGTGGGAAGCGCTGGGGCAGGAGAAGGGGAGGCCCAGGGTTATCCGGAGGCAGGAGCCTGGCCGGTCCTGGCAGAAAAGCCACCCTTGGCTGCAGGCTCTGCCTCGTGACCAGGCCCTGGTGGCTTTCAGGGACCGGGAACTCGCTATGTGAGCCCAAGGGGAGCAGTAACCCTATTAAGAAGAAGAGAAAGGCCTGAAGAGCCCTGTTAAAAACAAAAACAAAAACAAAAAAAAAACTTCCTAGGTCATGAACATAATGACTCACACCTAGATGGTATCTTACATCATCACACCATCTTGATTCACACAAAAGCCTCTGTGAGGCGGAAAGGACAGTGGCTCGGAGAAGTTAGTGGCCCTGAATGAGGTCACTTGGCCAGTAAATGACAGGTCAACTGACTGTAACCAAGATCTCTTCCTACCCCACAACCCACTCTTCCCCGGAAGCCTTCAAGTCAAGTGTCAAGGTGTCCACTGAAATGTCAGATCATGAGCAGTATTCAAACATGACAAAATAATATCTAACATTAATCAAGTGTTTCCTATGTCCCTCAGCACTGTACTTCACCTATTTGCAGGCATTATCTCATTTAAATCTCATAACAACCAAATGAGTTATTAGTATTATTATTGATGGGGAAACTGAGGCACGGAGAGGAGAAGTAACTTATCCAAGTTCATACAACCAGCAAGTGGCAAGGCTATAATCTCAACTCAAGCTGTTTAGAAGCCTATTTCACGTGTCCCCAGTATAAGAGTAACACCTGTTAACTATAGAAACTGAGAAAACCTATAGGAAAAAAATTCAAACATGAGCACTATGTTCACATCTCGACTTTATGCACTTATGTTTTGCATGTACTCATTCAATATGCATTTACCGAGCATCTCCTGTGTGCCAAGCACTGTTCTGGGTACTGGGGATCCAAAAGTGAATATGACCAGAGGGCCCAGGTCCTCAGGGGGTTGACCTTCTGGGGGCACCTTCCTCTGTATTTCACTGACCCTGATCATATGGAGGTGCGTAGGCTTCCTCCATGAGCACTGCCTTCATGTAGAGTGCCAGAGGGTTATCATTGTGTAACGAATATAATCACAGTGTAAAGAACCTGTAAGGGTTATTTGAATGCTCAGGTGCCTCCCACCCAACATCTGTGTGCTCAGTACCTCTATGCTAATGGCTGACATGGCAGCAACTAATGAATGTGCCGGATTTTCCCCTCTGCTGGGCTCAGTTTCCACAAAGACATAAAGTCACTCTGATGCTCTGAAGGGCAAGATAGCAATTGGACTACAAGACATAACTAGTCCCTTGGGCAGAGAGCTCACTGTTTAGCACATGGAGCCAGGCCTGCCCTCCCAGCTGGGGCAGGAGAATGGCCTTCTAAGTATTAACCTCCTGTTCACTAAACAGGGAAACTGAGGCTTATAGAATAGAAAGTCATTTTTCCAAAGTCACCTTGAGCTGGGAATCAAAGTCAGGTCTGTATAGCCAGGCCAGATTTGAAAGACAACAGGGCTAGGGATTTTCTGTATCTCAGAGGCACAGGTGACCTATTTACCATCCCAGGATGGAGGGATTTCCATCCTGCAGGGATCTGGTCAGTTAGAATCCAGTCAGCAGCTGACCGTTTGTGGAGTGTGGTTCTCAACCTTTTTGTTCCCAGGACCCCTTTGACACTCTTAAATATTATTGAGTCTTACCACACACACACGCACACACACACACACACACACACACACACACACAGAGGTAACTATGTTAACTCTGTGAGTCAATGGATGTGTTAATTATTATGATTTTAGTAATGATTCCACAATGTATATGTGTATGTATGTCAAATCATTATATTGTGCACTCTAAATATATACAATTCCATTCATCAATTATTCCTCAATAAAATTAAAAAAAATATTAATGACTCCAAAGAGTTTTTGTTTATGTGGATTGTATCTATCAATATTTACTGCACCAGAAACTAAAACTAAGAAGTTTTTAAAATGTTTATTTGTTAATTTATTTTAAAATAACAATAATAAGCCCATTACTAGTTAACAAATAGCATATGTTTTTACAAATAACTATATTTTCTAACACAAAAGAATTTATTTTTTTCAATATATGAAATTTATTGTCAAATTGGTTTCCATACAACACCCAGTGCTCATCCCAAAAGGTGCCCTCCTCAATACCCATCACCCACCCTCCCCTCCCTCCCACCCCCATCAACCCTCAGCTTGTTCTCAGTTTTTAAGAGTCTCCTATGCTTCTAACACAAAAGAATTTAGTGGGAAGAATGGTCTCGTTTTACGTTTTTGCAAATCACTTTAATATCTGGCTTAACAGATAAGAGCTGGATTCCCATTTCTGCTTCTGTAGTCAATCTGTTGCAATATATTGTTTCGGTTGAAATATATATGAAAAAATACAGCCTCACACAGATATGTGCTTGGGAAAGTGAAAAGTACTTTAAGAGTTTTTTCAGATAACTGCTGTTATTCTTCATCGGTACTTCATCAAAACTCAACATAGAGTAGCTTCTTCTTTTTTTTAATGTTTACTTATTTAATTTTAATGTTTGTTTTTGAGAGAGAGAAAGACAGAGCATGAGTGGGGGCGAGGGGCAGAGAGAGAGGGAGACACAGAATCTGAAGCAAGCTCCAGGCTCTGAGCTGTTAGTACAGAGCCTGATGCGGAGTTTGAACTCATGGACTGTGAGAGCATGACCTGAGCCAAACTCAGATACCCAACCGACTAAGCCACCCAGTGTCCCTAATGTTTATTTTTGAGAAAGAGAGAGACGGAGAGGGTGGGGGATGGGGGGGGGGGTGGACAAAGGATCTGAAGCAGACTCTGTGCTGACAGTGGAGAGCCCAATGTGGGACTCAAACTCATGATCCATAAGATCATGACCTGAGCCATTTACACAGTTAACCGACTGAGCCACCTAGGTGTCCCAATATAGAGTAGCTTCTTTTTTTAAAAAAAAATTTTTTTTTAACGTTTATTTATTTTTGAGACAGAGAGAGACAGAGCATGAACAGGGGAGAGGCAGAGAGAGAGGGAGACACAGAATTGGAAGCAGGCTCCAGGCTCTGAGCCATCAGCCCAGAGCCCGACGCGGGGCTCGAACTCATGGACCGCGAGATTGTGACCTGAGCTGAAGTCAGACGCTTAACCTACTGAGCCACCCAGGTGCCCCTAGAGTAGCTTCTTAAAGATGAGTTGCAATGTGGACTCTGAGAGCATGTCAGAGAACTTTTCATACTCAGTTACATTAAAATCCATTGGTCTATCTTGGGTTTTGAATGGTTCTGTTACACATGCATGTTTTATAATGTCATGCATTGGTCATTTGGAAAGTAATAGTGTGCTGAGCTACGTAGATCTTCCAGATATTAACACATTTCATTAAAATAGCCTCTGGAGGGGCGCCTGGGTAGCTTAGTTGGTTAAGCGTCCGACTTCAGCTCAGGTCGTGATCTCACGGTTCATAGATTCAAGCCCTGCGTCGGGCTCTATGCTGACAGCTCAGAGCCTAGAGCCTGCTTCTGATTCTGTGTCCCTCTCTCTCTCTCTCTCTGCTCCCTCCCCCACTCACACACACTCTCTCTCTCAAAAAAATAAATAAACATTAAAAAAATTGTAATAGCTTCTGGAAAACCTCACTGTATTCTCAGGAGAGAGTGCAAATGGAAAAAGGACAAATAATATCTTATTATGAAAATAGTTCTGACTTTGGGAATCCCCTGCAAGGGTCTCAGTGACCCCCAGATGTTCACAGACCACTTTTGAAAACTACTGCTCAGGCATAAGGAACAGTGATGACCACTGAGAAGTCCAGGTACTGGTGGCTGAACTCCAACCCTCTGAAGGCAGGAAATGCTGGGAAGCTGAAACTGAGACTAAGGCCAGTCCCATGGCTGGGAAAAAACAGAGTAAGAGTGCTTGAACAGGTGCACAAAGGTCATTCCACATGAGCAGCACAAGATATCTGAGAAGCTGCAGAGGGGCCCAGCAGACAGGAGACAGTCACTAGATCCTGGGCCAGAGAGTACATTTCAGCCCCACAGAAAGTACACCTCCCTCCTCAGCTAGACAGTGTCAGGGAGCACAAGGCCATGCCAGCTAGATAGAGCAGAGTCAGGAGAGGCCAGGAATGAAGAGTTTGGGGTGGATGCTGGTGAAGGTCAGCCTATGTGGAAAGAACACCTTCTTAGTCTGATTTTGTCTATCTCTTTGGGATTGGGATCAAAGTAATAAGAGTCTAGAAAAAATAGGATCAAGGGGTATGGGATGACAAGAAAGGAAGATAGAAAGGATGCTTGGGAACAGTAGGCACCCAGCTTGCCCTGTCATGTTTGCAGGCCTCTGGGCCACCACCTGACCCTTCCTGGGAAGTGTCTCTTTTCTTCATTCTCTGTCATATCCTCTGTCAGGCTCTCATCACGTACCTTCTTGAACTGGTTTCTCTGCTTTCAGGGTCAGCCCCTCCAATCTACACCCAACCCTCAGTCGGAGCTCTCTTTCTACCATACATATTTGGTCACATCCTCCTCATGCTTAAAACCCTTAAGGATTCTGATTGTCCGCAGGTCAAGTCCAAATTCCTTAGGGTAGCACAGACAGGCACCACCTGGCCTCTGCTGTCCTTCACACTCATTTCTTCTTGTTCTAGCACCAAACCCTCTGTTCAGTCACCAGCACTTCCTGCCACCCCTCAAACATACTCAGAGTCTTAAACAAGGCTGACCCAGTCAGTACCCAATAAAGGTGAGTGTCAGATCCCTCTGTCCCTAACCCTCACCCTATCCTTCGTTATCTCTGTCCTTGCTTTCTGCTACACTCCTGTGTCTGCATAGACTTCTAGGCTCTGCATCCGGTTTCTAGTCCCTTTAACTTAAGGGGCAATTTTAGCCTACCTGGGTTTGACTTTCAGTGCTCTCTAGCTGTTATTTGCTTTTATCCTGTGATATGAAGGAACATGGACCCTGAAGACACCCATGTCCTAATCCCCAAATCCTTACATGGCAAAGAGGCTTTGTCATACTGAACCTGTCTACTTACCTGATGTATTCCTGAATCTCTGAAAAGTGAAAGTTCTGTTTGTTTTCTGAACAATCTTCTCTGGCTTTTATTTCCCATGCCTGAGTTCTCTGGAGCCACTGTCCATTTACCTGAGAAACATAAGAGGAAAGCAAAGGCCATAGCATCCAGGGTGCCTGCCACATTGGTCTCCTCTCTGTTTCTGAAATGGCTGTGAGACTAGGGCTTAATGGTATCAGAGGAAGAAGAACATAAGCAAACCAAAGGTTGGAAGAAAGCTGGATTTGAGATTTGAATGCTAACTCTGATATATCCTAGCTGTGTGACTCTGGGCTAGTTGCTTAAATTTTCTGAGCCTCAGTTTCTTCATCTGTAAAATTTGGATGATAATGCTTACTTCCAAGGTTGTTGTAAAGAGTAGGCCAGATCACGTATAGAATGTTCCCAGTACGGACCTGGCATACAGAAGGCACACAACCAACAGCATTTAGTATGAATGGAGCACAAAGGAACACAGGATGTCCATTTCATTTTGGCCACACACTCTAACCACTAGGGGTCACTAAAGAACCCCCTTCATTTCATCCCCCAGGTGGAGAGACTCTAATCTTTGTTAGACTAAGAACTCAGGAGGACACCATGCCAGGAGATGAAGTCTTCAGGGGGAGAAATGGAAGAAGCTGACGCTTCTGGGTCAAGAGCTGACTCTCAGATCTCTTTTTGTTGGTAGCGTTTCTCTCTTCCTTTCTATGGCTGATCTAGTCAGGTGGACCAAGGGCAAAGGTGTGCTAAAGCCTAGCCAACTGCTAAATTTTCAGGGATTCTGCAAGATGGTTGCCAAACAGCCATTATTAAATATTAATTTACAAGTAAATCATATTAAAAACAAAGGTAATACTCAAAAATCATTACTTCCTAATTACAGTATTTTACTATTAGCTATGCTCTTGAGTTATTTATGCCTATTGTATGTTTACAGTGGGAATATTTTTTTAATGTTTTATTTATTTATTTTGAGAGAGAGAGAGAGAGAGAGCACAGAGAGAGGGAGAGAGAGAATTCCAAGCAGGTTCTTCACTGTCATTGTAGAGCCTGATGCAGGGCTCAATCTCATGACTCTGAGATCATGACCTGAGCCAAAATCAAGAGACAGACACTTAACTGACTGAGCCACCCAGGCACCCCTACAGTGGAAATACTAACTAATGTTGTGCTACCACACATCTCTTCCCAACTGAACATTCAGTGATGTCATTTTGTTAGCTTGAAATCTTCCATGGTGGGGGTATTTGCATCACATAAATTGGCAAGTACTACAGATCTGGACTTGATATATTGTTTTGTTGACTGTCTAGAGTAGAGGCCAACAAACTACAGTCCAGGGGCCAAATCCAGCCCACTGTCTGTTTTGTACAGCCTCCCGTGAGCTCACAGGCTAGCATGGTGAGTTGCAGAAACCAAGCTCGGCATCCCCCTCTGCCCTGTGTCCCCCCCTGCTCCCAGCACCTGCTGCCCTGGCTGGTGACCACACCTTGCCACTGCCCAGATCCATGCTGCTTGCCTTAACACACTGGAAAACCTGCTGTTGGAAACTGCTGAGCACTGAGCTGTAGAATCTCAGTCCAACGGTTGGTGGCTTGGCAAGTCACTCTCCCTCTTGTCAGCTGCTCAAGTTAAGAAGGCAAGGCTCTCTAGAAGAGAAGGGTGCATCAAGATCTGGGTGTCACTAGGACAGAGAGCAAAACTGACCTTGGCGGTCAACATGTACTGCTGCTCTTCTTGTGGACAAAGTGAAAAAGCATGGCTCCTCTGTTGGAGGACAGCCTTTGCCTGGGAGAAATGTGGTGCTAGCAGTGACATCAGTTTCTCAAGCTCAAGAATAACTCACTCTAGCAGACAAATATGCAGTTATAATCTAGTTAGTGAGTACCATAATATCGAGGCATGTAGGCAGCTGGCTGGATCCAAACGTAAAAAGTGAAGGGGAGGGATAACAAAATGAAAACGTTGTCAGGGAGCATGCACACCAAGTTGCCCACGGAGTTCTGCTCTACCTCAACTGGGCCAGGCCCAAATGTTCAAAGATGGGAACTGTCTCAGAAGGAAAGTTCCTTTTTCCTCATTGGGGGATAGCACTTTATACTGGAATTTGGCCAAACTCTGGCTTGTGTCACCTCCCAGGATTAATTTTAATGGCCTCCCAGAAAGATTTTCATATCACACTTCTTTGACAGAAATGTGTGAGGGTTCCCAGTGAGAAACAGAAGCAAATGCCCTCCTTCCATCTGATGTTTTCTTGTCTAGGAGAAAGAGACTGGGTGGATCCATATTCCTGATGAGTCTGAAAGACCCAGGGGGAACCCTAGAAGACTCAAGAGGTGAGCATCTATTCTACCATGTCTCAGATGAGGAGCGCTTTACTTCAGGTTTATAATATGTTTCAGATTACACTGCAGTTGCCCACGTATTACCACACTCGCCCAACTTGGCATGGAAGAATGAACACAGATTCTAAGAGCATGGGTCCAAATCCCACCTCTGTCACTTAACATGGGCCCCCATATAAACCACTTCATATGTTAGAACCTCACTTTCCTCATCCATGAACTGGGATTCATTATATAAACTCCCTGAATGGGCAGCTGTGAGGATGCAATGAAATATATGTGAAGCCTGATACATAGAAGGCCCTTTCTGAATGGCACCTATGTGTGCCGCAGCCATCAGGCTCACAGAAGCCAACTTCAGAAATCTGGCCAATCCGTGGTTAAACCTTTACTAGCCTGAAATTATTCACGGTGTTAATATTTATACCATAGAAATGAGAGACTGCCACATATCAGAGCTCCTTCTTTTTTCTGGAGATCCAGTTCACCAGTACTCCACGGTTTTCATTATTATTTCCCTTCCTCTTCCTTACATCCTAGAGAAATTCCGGTGAGGTAGTATCATTACCCCCATCTTACAGATAACAAAATGAGATTTAGGTTAAATGACTTGCCCAAAGTCACAAATACCCACTTTTTTGGGTCTACAAATCTAGTGCAATCGCCACTCTACCATAGCAGTGTGAGTGTAATTTTGAGTACACACAGAGTTTATCTTTTTTCCAGCCATTTCAGAGGAGATGTGACGTGTCAGGGCCTGGACTTCATCCTGGACAACTTGGTTTTATTTTCTCATCAGAAAGCCAAAGTTCTGTGCCTGTGACAGATAAAGCCTACCTCACCTTCAGGGTTTCCCATTTGTAACTTTTACTGTGTATTTATCACTGCATGTCTACAGGCACTTCACCATCTACATAGTATCCTTCTGCTAAGTGGCTTCGAGGGCTCCAGAAACATTATCTCATTGTCCCTTTACCTCCTAATGGAGAGGGTTGGAGACTAGAGACCTTATTTCACAACTAAGCAAAGTGACTTGGCCAAGGTTGCCTGAGAAACTGGAGGCAGTGGCAGCCAACGATCCTTTTCTCTCCTGCCTAGGCTGCCCTACCCATGAGCAAAGAACAGAGTAGCAGCTGCAGCCTCTCTCCTAAAGGAAGAGAAAATGTCAAGGGCTATCAAGACTCTAGCCGCAGGGCACAAACTCATTACCAGCTAGGGTTAAGGATTAAAAAAAAAATCCCCTGCATGATATACTATTGTCCAATTATGAGCACCACCCAGGCTTGAAGCAGTTGACATTGTTCACAATCAAGATTCTAAACCCACTCTAGATAAGGATATAGTTTGCATTTTCTGGCCATGGGATGATGATGAAGTAGATCCAAAAAAACCCCCCAAAAACATATGTATAGATACAGATATAGATATAGATATAGATATAGATATAGATATATAGATATAGATATAGATATATATCATGGAGGGAGAGTGGTTCATGCAGCCAGATTATTCAAACTGACATTATTACTATTGTGCCCAGTGATAAAGAAGAAAATAAAGGCAGAGTCCCACTTGTCTAATTTGATTACCTGAGAAGCTCTGTGTTGATTACCAATGTCTGCTTGCAATTGAGGGCTAAAAAAAAAGAAATATCTAACCAGCTGAAAGCTGGGAAATCACACAGAGGGGCCTGAGGTCTGTGTAAATGAAATTTAATAATAAATGGGATGTGCTCCCAGGTAAAGAGGTAAATAATAGGCAGAGAAAGAGGAGGTTCAGATTATATTGGTGGGAAGGGGATTCTGGCCAACCTGACATATTTGGAGAAATGGCCTGTGTTGAGAAAGGAGGATAGGCTCAGGGCAAGAGTAAAGTGAAGGAGGCAGAAGAATGAAAAAGACAGTGAATCAGAGATGAAATTATGGTGTGGGTCTCAGGAGAGGTGATTATAAGTACTATTACAGGCAGTGTACAAGAAGGCTTCTGTGTATAGAGAGCTAAATGTGGCCAAATAAGGACCCCAGAGCTAAGCAGAGAAAAATTGCAAGATGGGGGGCTAGCCTAGCATCTGTTTGTAAGCCACTGGCTAGGAAAGAAGGGGATGGGTCAGAATTTGTCCTGCCCCAGCACATTAGGAAAGAACCCACGTAGCCAGGTAGCACTACCCACTGGGCACCTGACTCTAGTGGTGGCCATGCCATCGCTTAAAGATACTGACAACATCTGCAACCTGCAATCAAACGGCCCAAGTGAAACACTTTGCACTGATGCAGTGGTGCTGATCTGAGGGAAAAAATGATAGGCTTGGAGTCACAAGACCAGCCTCTGTTCCTCCTCATCTGTGAAATGGGGATAATAATAAGTTTGTGCTTGGGAGTGGAAGGTTTGCGGGGGAAGAAGACAATTTAAAATAAGAGGAAGGAAGTAGCCCTCTAAAGATTAAAACTGTAAAGTTGGCATTTACAGATAAAAGCAAAAATAGGCAAAGTTCCATTAAAGTGACAGAAGAAATACCCAGGCTGCGCAAGATTTCGCTTAAAAGTATCAAGATCTCCAAAGAAGGAAATTGTGCAACCAAAGGGGACTTGATGAAATGGACGCATCCCAAGAAAGAGAATCAGGAGCAGTGCTCCTTCCAGGGAGTTCATATGATGTCTTACCACACACCTAGAGAACTATGGCCTCATGAACAAGAACACACCTACTGTGGCCATATTAAGATGAGACTATTAAGTATTCCAACCACCGAACTCTATGTCTTGGTTCCATGCTCAAGACCCAGCCTTCAACTTAGCTTATTCTACTGGGGAACGACTCAACTAATTTAGTTTCCCCTGGGTCAGACCTAGAAGAATGTGTTGGCTTTACTTGGAAAGCAAGACCACTGTGTTCACTGAACTTTTCCCAGGTCAGCAGATAGAGGAGGAACCTTGCAGCCTGCCCAGTGTTCTCCCACACAGCAGTGAGGTTCTGTTCTGCCAGGAACCTGCTGGGCTCCAAAGGTACAGAGCTACACCAGACACTGTCCTTGACTTTGAAGAACCAATTGATGGGGAAACCACGCATACCAATAATAGAATATGATCAATGCTAAATAGAGACCTGTAGTTAAATGACTCTGTGCCTCTATGACCCTCAACTGTAAAATGGGGTAATGAAATAAATGAGCTGATACATGTAAAGCACTCAAAATAGTGCCAGGAACCTAGCAAGCTTTCAATAAATATTAGCCACGAGCAATTACTGGACACAGTAACATGTATCTCCACTTCACTGTACATATAGTACAGCCTCTTGACTTTGGAAACTTTAATGTCTTCATGCCAATTTTACAGCTGTAAATGTGCTTTCTCATTAATATTACATGATTATCAGGATATAAACACTATGCTACATGCAAAAGAATAAAAAAACAGTTTTGTTCAAGACTGAAATAATTTATAAAGTAGGGAACAGAAAGATCTTCTAACACATTCACAGGTTATTTTAATACTTTCCAAATAAATGCCAAGGAAGGCAGTGTTTATAAATAGCACTCAAAACAGCCCCCTCCACTTTCTTGGTGAATGTGCACCAGCTTGTCAATGTCCCCATTGTGCAGGGCCCAGAACTGGATATAATTAAATCCTATTACCCAAGAAAACTTGCAGCATAGTTGGTCTGACACATTTAATGATTTGTTAACTCAATCTGCAAACATAATTGGAGTAACTCTTTGCCTGGGAGGTGGGGGATGAATGTGATGGTACAATGCCATGTCTGCCCTTAAAGGGCTTATAATCCAGTGGATGGGCTAGATATGGAAATGGCTAAATGTGGTCTCAGCCCAAAGTAAATGAACACTAAGTAAACATTCAGCAGTTGGAATCACCAATCTCTGGACTCTTTGAAGGCAAGGCTTTGTCTGTACCCCTTCATCTGCAGAGAAAAGATGCCCTAGCACAATGATGGGAATTCTCAACTCTGAAGTCAGCTTGCCCATGTATAAATCTCAGTACAGGCTCTTGTCAGTTGTATGATCTTGGTTGGGTGAGCTTGTTAGCTTTTCTAAATCTATTTCTTCACCTTTTTAAATTTATTTATTTGTTTTGAGACAGCAAGAGAGAGCAGGGAAGGGCAGAGAGAGAGGGAGAGAGGGAGAATCCCAAGGAGGCTCCTTGCTGTCAACACAGAGACTGATCCTGGGCTCCATCTCACGAACCATGAGATCGTGACCTGAGCAAAGATCAAGAATCAGACACTTAACTGACTGAACCACCAATTGCCCCTGTTTCTTCATTTTAAAAATAAGTATAATTATAATAACTATAACATAGGGATATCTCTAATATCTTTATTATCCCATAATAATAGTAACTATCTCATTGGATGAAGGTTGAGATAATGGGCATAAAACACACATGACAATACCTGCCACAAAATAAATTAGTATTAATTGTACTCTGCTCACTTCCCCTAACACCTAGCATAGAGCTAGTTCATAGTAGACACGACTAGTAAATGTCTGAAGAAAGATGCAAGAATTAAATAGAGTAAATAGATCATTTAATTCATGAGACAAATCATTGTGTGGGAATAAAGGTAGAAAAGTAATTATTCTTGCTTGGGGAAACAAGAAAGTTTCTTAGAAGATGCAGCATTTGAGAGAGCCCTACAGTCTGGACTAATAAGAAGCCCCAAGCCTGCATGGCATATGTGGAGCAGGGTAGATACACGTGGAATGAGGTGGGAGCCATGGGGACAATCTAAGTACTGTGGAGCTTCTCTTTGGGGAAAGAAGAGCCAGTGGAGATTTTAGTAGAGGAGTTTCATATAATATCTGTTTTTTAAAGTGCCATTTTGGCCACCCACAAAGAATGAAGTCATGGGGTAAGAGAGCAGAAGCTGGGAAAACAATGAAGAAGTTAATACAATAGCTCAGGGAACAGGTATGGGAGTCTGACCTAGCACAATGGCTGTGGGAATGGGGATGAGGCAGAGAAGGCTTATGAGAATGGATCAGGTGTGAGGGTAAAAGAGAGGGGGCAGCAAATGAAGATTTTGAGGTTCCTCACCTGGCTGATTGACACAGCTTGTATTATGTAGACAGATTATTGTTAAATCACAGAGAGAAAATGGTGCATAATGGTCAGTTATTTCTTCTGAATCATATAATCCTAGATTATCATGGTGGATGAGACCAGCCCCTCAAACATTCACCATCTGCTGCATCAATTTCACTCATCTGTGCCCTAATTCCAAAGCAGCTTCAGGACTTCTCTTACTCTTAGAAAGGCTGGACTCAACACCGAACTTAGAACTGCTTTCCCATGATTTTCAGCCTTTGGTTTCAGTTTGGCTTCTGGAAACACAGATCAAAATTTGGGCCTTCTTCTCTAAGACCCTCTTTCAGATTCAGCTGGCTAAATAAGAATTCCACCTTCATTTTTCTAATTGGTCCATTAAAATAACATGAGGTATTTCATCAAATATTTTGCTGAAATCAAAATATGCTGTTTGCCTCTCTCTGCGCTACTATTCTATTAAACGTGCCACCAAACATGGAGAGGGTCTAGTTATATTAGTGCTCACAAACGAGACACTAATTTACCATCAATTTTTGAATAGGCACCCAAAAATTATTTATTTAATAAGCTATCCTAGAATTTCCTTCAAGATCCCCAAGCTGACTGCCTAAGTTCAATTGTAATGGAAAAACTTCTCTGGAATCTCACAGTGCCCCCAACACTTGAAGGAAAAGTATATGCTACTTTTGTGACCTTGACCACACCAAACCAGATTTACCTGGCAGGCATTTGTGTTTGCTGATCCTTTTCACGACATACTCCTTGTGTGGCTGGTTCTTTTCCATCACTCAGATTTCAGCTTAAATACCCCTTCCTAAAGGAGACCTTCCCTCACCACCTTTTCTGGACTCACCCCACCCCCAACACTTTCCCATTGCCCTGTTTTATTGTTTGTGTAGCATTAAAAACTATCTGTAATGATTTTGTTCACTTGTTTGGTTACCATAAAATGGAAGCCTCCTGAGGATAGAGATGTTGCCTTGTTACATGGGACAGTCCTAGTACCAAGAATACTGCCTAGCACAGAGCCTGTGCTCTGTGAGCTGAACATGTGTGTATGAATGGTCACTGGCTTGGAATTCTAACTACCCAGCCTACAACCTTTTCAGCTTTCACAATCCCTAGGATGACGTTGTTGCTTTCTCCCAAGGTTCCTGTCACATCCACTTTGCCAAGCAATTTTTCCTAGTTGGTCAGAATTAGGTCCAGAACAGAAGTTCCCCAAATCTCTTCCGCTTCTGGCTGAAAAATGAAATTAGCAGCCAAGTCAAGCAAGGCAAAACGGATCAGATGCCCTGTGTGAGGCTGCAGGAAGCTCCCAGCAGTTACAGCCCACACACTGTTCCTCATGTGGGGAGGTCTCATCCCCCAACTGTCTCCTACTATCATACATACTCCCCAGCTTTAAGAAGAGGGTGGATCTGCTCTGGCACTTCCCCATGACTGACTGACCTCCTTCTCTTCCCTGAATCTGGTTCTTGATTCTCGGCTTTAATGACTGACATTGGACCAAACTCTGATAGCAGCTCTAACCATGAAGTTATAGACAATGTACGTATGTGTGTAGGTATGTGTGTGTGTGTGTGTGTGTGTGTGTGTGTGTGTGAACCACTCAAACTGCACAAAATAAGAAGAGGAGTAATTGAAAGTCAACAAAGAGTCTCATGGAATGATTGTCCCTGTCTCTGCCTCGCCCCCTCTCCTTGGGGCCACATGCTCTTGTGTCCCTCCTTCTTTCTGCAGGGCTGAGTCATGCTCCCCTTTCTTAACAACTGGCTTGCTTGCCTTGATTATGGTTTATGTGCTCTCCCTAAACTTTGACTTGCATGTGCTGTGGCTTTGCTTTGTTATGTTGCAAACTTCATCTCAAGGCTGTATGACCTTTCATCTCAAATGCCCACCACTGATTGACTAAAGTCCCTAGCCTGTCGGTTCAATTACTTAATAGAAAAAAATCTGAAAGGTAACTAGGCAGCCAATGAATTGTCTTGTTGTTTCAGGTGTTTATCTTTGGTTCAATCAGGCCTGGGTTGAGAGGCTATCACGTGGTTCGTAGAGATGCTCCTCGTAAGTGTGGTGAGTGGGGTTTCCTAAGGTGAGGGGTACAAGAGAGATGGAGATCTCAAAACATTCTAATACTCTTGCTAAAGTGACTGTTAGTTGCTTGGTACTGCCTTGTCTCTCTGGATTGGAGCCCAGTTCAAACCTTCATACCATCCTGGACGTGAACCTCTCTCCCCAAGGAGGAAGAGGACCCCATCTCTGCAGTAGTCACCAGCCCTTGTTCTGCTCTTAAGGTGGATTTCTAGAATCCACCTTAAGGTTTGGCTTCTAGAATCAGCCAAACATATTGTCACACCTGGGTGCTGACACTCACTGCATTGGATGCAGTTGGTCTTAGGTACCACCACCACAAGAGGTGTTTGGAAATGCGTAAGAGTGGCTTTGGGTTGATGGTGATAGCTGCTGCCTTTTGGTGGGCAGAGGTCAGAGATTGTGAACCTCCTGCAGCATGCAGGACAGTCCCTCTCAACAAAGACATGTCCTATCCCAAGTGTCAGCAAGGAATACAAATAAACTGACAAATCCATCCAATCAGTCATCCATGTATGTGTTCAGCATCTTTACTGCCAGCTACCACACTACTCTGGGAATAAAAGATAAATATGTGACCGATATATTTATTTATATATTATGAAAATATATGATAAAGATAGACAGTCTTTGTTCTGGAGGCTCTCATGGGCTAAAGGGGAAAAGAGTCATATGAAAATCATACCAAACGGGAAAATAAAGAAAAACATTAATTCTAGATTGAAAAAAAAACAAAACAAAAACAGCTGTATAAGAAAGGAAATTAAAAAAGTAAAAAGAAAAGAAAAGAAATAAAATCATGGTACACTATTTGGCTCAGCAGGAAGAGATATGAAATCAAATCATGTAAAATTCTATCAATTTAACAAGAAATGATGATGCAACTATTTGGCAGGGAGGATGAAGGAAAATGAGAAGTGGGGTGGTGTTTGTCTAAGAACTGAATCCTCACCCACCACAAAAGGAGGCAAATAGATAATTTCAATAAACTGTATGTATATATATAATTTCAATAAACATGGATGTATAAGCACGTTATTCAGGAATATGGAGATAAACTCCAGAAGGCTAGGAGACTAGGAGACTAGGAGACTCCTAGAAGACTAGGAGAGCTGGATTGGCTGTCTCTGGGGAACAGGGTAGTAGGACAGAGATCAGCTGGGTTTTGGTAATAAGCCTTATAGTATTATTTAAATTTTTGATCTTGGTATGTGTATTATCCTTTGATATAACATTTAATTTTAAAATTATTACAATATAGACTATGTCGTTATTATGAACCCTATCTTAGAAGAATATACAAGATGCTATGCATTTATTCTTTATATTATAATGTCTGTAATTAGGAAAGCTGTGAAAAGGTTTTGCTAGGCTAAGTGTGCAGGTCTATGGAAATACACCAGCAATCCCCAACATATGGCTAAGGCATGTTCCAAAGGCTTATATATATTTTCTTAGCACCTCTGTTGGAACTTCCTCTGCTCAGCCCACCTGGGGAGAAAGCAGAACCTCCAGAATTTCAGCCTTGGCTGCCACTCAGGCTGAGGAGGAAAGGGTAAACTGTGACACATACTGGAGGGAGAGGAACTGGGAGCCTGGGAGAATCCAAGAGAGAGAGGTTGAGGAGAAAGGAGAGATCAAGAAAAGATACCCAAGGGGTAGCATGCAAGGATAGAGGTGTCTGTGAGGCCCCTTGCTGACTCTGGGGTTTCCCAGTTCCCCAGCTTATAACTGGCGATTTATCCACCTCCTCTTCCATCTGTAAGATCCTAGCAGGCAAGGCCCACACTCAATCGCTTCTGAATCCCCTGCATCTGACGGGGCACCCTGCCCATGCTCCCTAAATAGAGAGTTGTTGAGCATTCATCCCTGATAGGAACTGTTCTTATATATGAGCATGGATGAACATATAATATAGATGCTGTATCCATATACAAACACGTTTAGTCTTGTCACACACCCAGTGAGGTAGGTATTATTAAGTCCATTTTATTTATTTTTTTTTAATTTTTTTTTACACATTAATTTTTGAGAAACAGAGTGAGACAAAGCGTGAACGGGGAAGGGGCAGAGAGAGTAGGAGACACAGAATCTGAAGCAGGCTCCAGGCTCTGAGCAAGCAGTCAGCACAGAGCCTGATGCGGGGCTCGAACCCACGAACTGTGAGATCATGACCTGAGCCGAAGTTGGACGCTCAATCGACTGAGCCACCCAGGCGCCCCTATTAAATCCATTTTACAGACGAAGAAACTAAAACACTTAGTGATTCAGAATTGCTAATGAAAACACATTAAGCTCATCTGAAAGCCCAGCTCTTTCTTTTCCTTCTTTGTTTCTTTTTTGTTTGTTTGTGGGGTTTTTTTTTGGCGGGGGGGGGGGGGGGGGTTGTTTCCTTTTTTAAAATGTTTATTGGCACAAAAACAGACAGTCAGATCAATGGAACAGAATAGAGAGCCCAGAAATGGACCCACAAACGTATGGCCAACGAATCTTTGACCAAGCAGGAAAGAATATCCAATGGAATAAAGTGGTGCTGGGAAAACTGGACAGCAACATACGGAAGAATGAACCTGGACCACTTTCTTACACCGTACACAAAAATAAACTCAAAATGGATGAAAGACCCACATGTAAGACAGGGAGCCATCAAAATCCTCGAGAAGAAAGCAGGCCAAAACCTCTTCGACCTCGCCCGCAGCAACTTCTTACTCAACACATCTCTGGAGGCAAGGGAAACAAAAGCAAAAATGAACTACTGGGACCTCATCAAAATAAAAAGCTTCTGCACAGTGAAGGAAACAATCAGCAAAACTAAAAGGCAACCGACAGAACGGGAGAAGACATTTGCAAACGACATATCAGAAAAAGAGTTAGTATCCAAAATCTATAAAGAACTTATCAAACTCACACCCAAAAAACAAATAATCCAGTGAAGAAATGCGCAAACGATGTGAATAGACACTTCTCCAAAGAAGACATCCAGATGGCCAACTGACACATGAAAACATGCTCAACATCACTCATCATCAGGGAAATACAAATCAAAACCACAATGAAATACCACCTCACACCTGTCAGAATGGCTAACATTAGCAACTCAGGCCACAACAAATGCTGGCGAGGATGCAGAGAAAGACGATCTCTTTTGCACTGCTGGTGGGAATGCAAGCTGGTGCAGCCACTCTGGAAAACAGTATGGAGGTTCCTCAAAAAATTAAAACCAGAACTACCCTATGACCCAGCAATTGCACTACTAGATATTTATCCAAGGGATACAGGTATGCTGTTTCGAAGGGGTATATGCACCCCAATGTTTACAGCAGCACTATCAACAAAAGTCAAAGTATGGAAAGAGCCCAAATGTCCATCGATTGATGAATGGATAAAGAAGATGTGGTATATATATATATATATATATATATATATATATATATATATATACACACAGTGGAGTATTACTTGGCAATCAAAAAGAACGAAATCTTGCCATTTGCAACTACGTGGATGGAACTGGAGGGTATTAGGCTAAGTGAAATTAGTCAGAGAAAGACAAATATGATATGACTTCATTATTATGAGGACTTTAAGATACAAAACAGATGAACATAAGGGAAGGGAAGCAAAAATAATATAAAAACAGGGAGAGGGACAAAACATAAGAGACTCTTAAATATGGAGAATAAACAGGATTACTGGAGGAGGTGTGGGGGGGGGATAGGCTAAATGGGTAAGGGGCCTTAAGGAATCTACTCCTGAAATCATTGTTGCACTATATGCTAACTTAGATGTAAATTTAAAAAAATAATAATTTTCAACCTCAAAAAAAAAAAAAAAAGGAAAAGATTTCCCCCAACTCTCAACTCTTAGAAATAACCACTATTATTGTGGTTATAAATACACAATATTAGTATATTAATATATAAAATATATAAAAATTTAAAAATCAAAAAAATGTTTTATTTTTTGGAGAGAGAGGAGCACAAGCTGGGGAGGGGCAGAAAGACGGGGACACAGAATCTGAAGCAGGGTCCAGACTCCCAGCTGTCAGTGCAGAGCTGGATACAGGGCTCGAACCACAAATGGCGAGATCATAACCTGAGCCGAAGCTGGATGCTCACCTGAGTGAGCCACCCAGGTGCCCCTTTCTGTTTCCTTTTTTAATTGAAGTATAGTTGATACACACGGTTACATTAGTTTCATGTGTACCACACAGCTATACGTTATGCTGTGCTCACCACAAGTACAGCTACCATCTGTTACCATACATCGCTATTACAATACCACTGACCATAGGAAATCCTAGCTCTTAATCAAATATGGCTCCCGTTCTTGGGAAACTGTTTGTTTGACTTACAGTCCACCACATCAACATAGCTCCTTTTTTCTAGTTCTACAAATGCAATGGAGGGGGAACAGAAAAAAAAGTGAGCTAATATTTCTTAAGCTATTTTTATGTGCCAAGCACTTTGCATGTGCTATCTAATTGACACCTCACAATGATCACTTTAAGCAGGTGTTATTTATTTCCATTTCACTGGTGAAGAAATTGAGAGTGAAAGAAATGAATGGCTTTTCCCAGCATGCAACAGCTGATTAGTTACAGAAGCAAAATTTGAGCCTAGGTCTGTCTGATGACCACGCTCTTCAAGGTAGCCAGCCTTCTGTGCATCCTAGTGACAAGTCAGTCCAACCTTGCCAAGCCAATGCTGGGTGATCTCAATGCTGGAGATAATGTCTTGGGAGGGCCGATATTTGGGGATCTCTTCTCATCTGTGATTCGATGTCTCTGCACATCAGTGGAGGGATCACCTCAGCATTTAAGATGTTTCTTGTGAACGTTGTGTAGTTCTCTGGGCAGTGAGGACAATCTCTGAACCTATGGAACCCTGGTGTTGTGCGGGCCAGGCCGGACAACCGTGCGGTGGACATTTCCTGGTTCATGGAAACATGTTAAGCTAATGGTTGGAAATATTTCAAGTCTTTTTCTTTTACCAACGGCACCTGTTAGTGCTCGTCCGTGCTCAAATCTGGTATTGAACGATGCCTTACATACTTAGCTATTTTAAATTTCATATATCAATATTTTATGGTGTTCCACAAATAGCCCAATTCAAGACATAGATAATGTCAGTCCCACTGCCTCTCCTGTCCATCTCTGCCTGCCCATGGCTCAGGGTACATGGTAGCTGTGAAATGAAGATTTTATTTCTTAAAGGAGGAGAAAAAAATCATTGTCATTTCTGTGTTCCTTTCTAAACCCAGCTCTTCCACAAAAGGGTCCTATCCTTTCCCACATGCCCGAGGACTTCACTCCTCCCCAACCAATGCCTGTTTGTCAAGTCCTCTTTATGGAAAAACTCTTCAGAGGTGCTGTCCAGCCTTGTGGTCACCTCATCATCTCCTCCCTTTCTCTCTAAAGTCACTCTAATCAGGCTGTAGGTCCCATCATTCTGCTAGAAGAGAGCTTGCAAGGTTACCAATGATCTCCATGTTGCAAAATCCAATAGTCCATTCTCAGTACTCTTTTCCAAATTCCCAGATCATTTTGCGCCTTCTTTCTTGCAACATTTTCTTCACTTGGTTTGTCAGGACATCACTCTCTTGTGGTTCTCTTTCTGCCTCATCGACTAGTCATTCTCAGTGTCCTTCATTTGCTGCCCCTTCTGCCCCAGTGCTCGGTTCTTAAGATGCTTCTCTTTTGTACCTATTTTCCCTCCCTGGATGATAACTCACCCTACTCTGTCTTAAATGCCATCTGTACTCTGAAAACTCTCTGATTTATAACTCCAATCTGGACCTCTCTCTGAAAGCCAGACTTTTTAATCTACAACTGTCTGCTTGACATCACCTCTTGGATGTTTAAATGGCGTCTTAGACCTAACAAGTCCAAAACCAAACCTCTGGTTTCCCCATTAAAAAATTTTCCCCCATATTTCTGCCCATCTTGGAAATGGAGACTCAGTCCTTCCCCGTGTCCAAACTTGGAATCAACCTTGGCACTTCCCTCTCTCAATCCAATGCATCAGCCAACCCTGTGAGCTCTACTTTCAAAATGTGTCCTGTATCTGACCACCTTGTACCTCATTCCCTGGCGTCCCCCCAGGTCAGAGTCACTATCCTCTCCCCGCTGGATTCTAGCACTAGGTCCTGACTGGTCTCTCTGCTTTCCCATGCTCCTGTTAGTTACATTCTTCCCTGCCCCCAGCAGCCAGAGTGACCCTGTTAAAATGTACTTATATCACGGCCCACCTTTGCCTGCTATCTTTTGCATGGTTTGCTCTATCAATCCCTCAAATCTGTTCAAATGTCATCTAATTAGAGAACCCTAACCACTCTATTAAGAAGACAAATCTTGGTGCACCTGGCTGGCTCAATTGGTTAAGTGTCCGACTTTGGCTCAGGTCATGAGCCAAAGGTTCATGAGCTCGAGCCCCACATCGGGCTCTCCACTGTCAGCACAGAACTGGCTTCAGATCCTCTATCCCCCTTTCTCTCTGCCCCTCCCCCACTTGCATGCTCCCCCCACTCATGCGTGCTCTCTCTCTCAAAAATAAATAAACATTAAAAAATAGAGACTAATCTCCATCTACCCACTGCACTCCCTATATCCCTTACCCAACTTTATTTTTCCTCATACACAAATTCCCCCCACTATCGCAAAGTAGAGCACCCCTAGGAAAACTTCTGTAAGCCAAAATGGTGCAAAGCAAAGAGGCAATTACTATTAATCCATATAGAAAAAAAAAATTTTTTAATGTTTATTTATTTTTGACAGAAAGAGAGACAGAGCATGAGTAGGGGAGGGGCAGAGAGAGAGGGAGACACAGAATCTGAAGCAGGCTCCAGGCTCTGAGCTGTCAGCACAGAGTCTGACGCAGGGCTCGAACTCATAGACCATGAGATCACGACCTGAGTCAAAGTCGGATGCTCAACCGACTGAGCCACCCAGGCGCCCCAGAAAAAGTTTTTTAAGATTTTATTTTTAGTAATCTCTATACCCAGCCTGAGGCTTGAACTCACAAACCAGAGATCAAGAGTTGCATGCTGTACCTAAGTGAGCAGCCCCTATACACAAAAACTTTTAACATTCTCAGACCCCCTAAAAATAACCTCTCTTAGGCTTTTCTGAGATTTTAGGACACATCTTGCTAATAATGGATGCACAAAGTAAATCAACATAAGGCACAGATGCTCACAGACATAGTTTAAAGCTTTGGAGGCTGGATGCTGAGATGCTGTGTGTCTTCCTGGGGAAAGAGCTTGGAGGGTCGTCCCTGCTGCTCAGGGTGCGTGCTGCCTCCATAATGGCTCTCTGCGACACAAACATTGAACACTAGTTTTGCAATCTTCGGATTTCTCTCTGTTAGTGGACACAGGTACTAATGGAAGTCTTCCAAAAGAGCGAAATGGCGTACCAAGAAATTCTGAAAAGTCGGGGGTACCTGTAAATGTTCTATATTTATTTTGTTATATATTTATTTGTTGTCTCCCTGTTGAGTACTAACGCTTTGCCTTTTGTATTCACTACTTTCTCCCTGGCACCTAGAACCGTGCCTGATTCAAAGTAGGCAATAAATTCTTATTGAATGAATGAATGACCTCAGTACAAGAAGTGCCAAAACAGAAGTGTGACCACAGAGCAGGGCATGATCCCCTATTTGGAAAGGAAGAGGTAGTCACAACAGCCTCCTTGGACAACACAATAGGACATTGAGTTGTCTAGCTAAGTTTGAGAACTAGTGTCCAATAACAAATAGGAATTATGCCCTTTGAAGCTTAAACTTAATTTCAGTTCAAATATCACCATTCACAGGCATTATTCTCTTTCGTGAAAGAGTCAAGTGTGACTCCCATCCCAACTTCTTTTACATAAAAGAGATCCTGACTTTGGGGCTCAACAGCGCCCAACAGAAATGAAGGCTGATGGCTGTCAGCACAGGGCAACCTTACTGTCCACGGTTCAGCCCACAAAGAAGGTGGGCAAGAAAGAAAATTTCCTCAAACATTTAAAGGACATGTTTGGCCAAACCAGACCTGCAGGAGGCTTAACGTTGCTGAGGCTGTTTTGTTCTTCTACTGGAACAGAGACAAAGGTAGTGCTTTGAGAGAATGGAGTCACGCCCATACACAGAAGGGGGCACTGCCCTGACTCTGAGGGAGAGCAGGTTAATTTCAGCAGCTGCCACTAGAGGTCTATTCACAGCCAGAAATAAGAAGAGCCATCATTCCTGCAGCCTTTTCAGGGCTCCTAGGGAGCCTCCTGCCCTAGGCTCTGCCCCCAGAGTATGCTGAGCTCACATCACAGCTTCTAGTCCCTCCGCTGTGGCCTTTTTACCACCTCATGTTGGGTCGCCTTTCCCCCCAAACCATGGGAGGACAACCCTTAGAAGTGCTGACTGTCGTGAGCCCATGGTTAGAGGGTGGACAAATGAGGTGTTTCCTGATAAGTAAACATTTCTACGTTCAGTAGTAACACCGCGATTACCCAAAGCAGGTCTTCTTCCTGCCTCATGCAATAAATATTTCCCCCAAAGATCTACCTAGGAACAGAGTTGTTTTCACACAGAAGAAATGAGTGCTTACACCTGAAGGAAAACTGCAAGAATCCTGAGTGGTGAACTGGTAACTCTGAATAATCTGTTTGGTAGATGAATGCCTCAGGACTGCTTTGTGTGGTTCTCAGGTTTGTCTATAGGTAAGTTAGAAGTATCAGCCCTGTGTATGTTAGAGTCCAGTAATACTTTTCGTGCAGATCCATTCCATTGTTTTTAGTGAAGTAAAATTTACATAAAATAATATTTGTCATTCTAACCATCTCGAAGTGTGCAATTCAGTGGCTTCCAGCACATTCGTGATGTTGCATAACCGTCACCACCAATTCCAGAACATTTTCATCATCCCCCAAAGAAACTGTACCTGTTCAATCATTCTCTACTCCTCCTTCCTTCAGCCCCTGGTGATCATTAATCTGCTTTCTGTTTATATGAATTTATCCATCCTGAGCATTTGATACAATTGGGCATTATACAATATGTGGTGTTTTGCGTCTGGCTTCTTTCACTGAGCATAACGTTTTAGGTTCAGCCATGTTGTGGTAGGCATCAGCATTTCGTTCCCTTTATAGCTGAATAATAGTCCACTGTATGGACATACCACATATTCTTTATCACTTAGCAGTTGATGGGCATTTGGGTTGTTTCCACCTCTTATCTATTATGAATAATGCTGCCATGGACGTGTTTGTACAAGGCTTTGTTTGAACATCTATTTTCATTTCTCTCAGGCATATACTTAGAATGGAATGATTGTTCATTTGTACTGAGCACCTATTCTATACCAGACATAGGAGTACAAAGAGGATTAAGACAGGGACCCTCCCTCTCACCAAGTAAACTCCCTCCATGCTTTCTGCTTGCTGTTCGTTTGTTCAACAAAGGTATACCAAGTGTCAGAAATACATCGCTGGACTAAATGCACAAAAGTCCCAACTTCTATGGAGCTCACGGTCAAGTGAGGAGATAGGAATGAAAGATGAGCAGATAAGATAATTTCAGATGAGGGTTGATGGCTATTTTAAGTAGCACAAATATTCAATTGTGTACTGGGTAATTCCCAATCGCCATAAAAACACTTGATAATCAGCATGTCTAAAACTAGACTCCAAATATTTATCTCATTCTCTCCCCCACTTAACCTGGTTACCTTCCTCTAACTCTGTCATTGACCTGTCCAACCAGTGACTCAAGCCACCATCCTAGAGTCTCTTCAATTGTCCCTTCTTCCAAATCTCCACACATAAGTGGCCCAAGTCTTCTGCATTTCCCCTCTGTATCTTGAGTCAGTCTCCCTTCTCCATTACTCTTGCTTCTACCTAGTAGACTTACAATTATCCCTAGATTTCTATAGGGCTTCCTATCTCCTGTAATCAAATCGTCATGCCAGAATTATCTTTTCTATCATGCAAACCCAATCTTGCTGTCTGTCCTCCAATTTAAAATCTTCACTAGTTCCACATTCCACACAGGGTCAAGTCCAAATTCCAGTCTGGCATAAAAGGACTTCCATCAGCAAGGCCCTGCCTACCCCTCCAGCCATCTTTCCTCCTGGTCCTCATATCACCTTCTCTCCAGCAGAAATAAAATCCTTTGCTGTCTTCAAATCATACCATAACCGCATGTTGTTTTTCTCCCTCTGACTTGACCTTCCATTCTCACCCACCTCATTCTCTCAGAAGCCTCCCCACCCCCACTGGACTGATTTAAATGCAGTGCTGTCTTCTCCAAGCTTAAAGTGATTAGCAATTGCTTTTGCTATTCTGCAAGGGTTGATTTTCTTGTAGGAGAGGCCCCGTGTCTGGTTACTTCTATGTCCCAAGGGCTGAGTGCTTTCTACAAGGTGTACAAAGATTTTAGCCCCTCTGAACCTCAAGTTCCCTTTTGCAAAAAGGAGTCAATACTACCCACCTCACATGGCTCTTGTGAGGATCAAGTGAGCAACACTTTGTAAGACGAATAAACAAGCAAACAAATAAAAAAATTGCCCAGAGCCTCGCTTGTAGAAGGCACTCAAACCTTGTCACTGTGTTTGTCCATCACACTGCAGCAAGAATTCCCTCCACTATCCAACTGCTGCCCCAAACAGCCTCTCCCCAAGGCCTCTACATTTCCAGCAAAAAAACACCATCTGAATAACTTAGGCTCTAAACTCCTTTCCTCCATTTCTGCCTGTATTCATTTGTTCACAGGGACCTGCTGAATTTTCCTTTCACAATGTTTCTAGCAACAATACCTCCCTGTCCATTTCCAAAGGCACCCCACCCTAGTTTAAGAGCTGATGACCTCGAGTATGAATTATTTCTTGCAATCTCCACTAGTATCCTCACTCCCACCCCACCCCCTCCAAGCCTCTTCTGCCCCACCCCACCCCGCCCCCACCCATCTTCTCCAAGGCTCTCTGTACTGCAGTAATCTTCTGAATAGGCGCAATTGCCAAAGGTTCCAAGTCTATCCAAGCACATACAGGGGTGAAATGTGAATTGGTTAATTATATTAAAAACGGTCCAACAACCATATCAGGGGAGTATTGCTGATGACTTCCCGAAGCTGGAGGAATTATGTTCTTCCATGCCTATGCCTGTTCAACTTTTGGTCAGTGTTATGAGTGAATTACAGAGAAGACGTTAACCAAATTGTAAGTGACAAAAAACGTCAGAGGGATTGCAAATATGATAGGTATTTTTTCTAACCTTCTAGAATGCTGAGTGAAAATGAATAAGGTATTGTGACTAAGAATACATGAAGTTTTCTATTAAGATTCCAAAAATCAATTGTACACACACCAGGCCAGGGTGCTCTTGCTTAAAAATGGCTCATGCGAACAGATGGGGTAATGTGCTGAAAAAAAGGTGAGTCACATAAGCTTGGTACTGCGAATTCAGTAAGTAATTGGCCCATTGTTCTTAACTTCATGCACATGATATCTGGAATCTAAAGGGGAACATGGACCAACTGCACAGTATCCTTGAATGAACAATCAAAATAATGAGGGGTAAAAATAACAACAGTGGAAAACAGACATCACCATTTATTTCCAAATTGAAGATGGAACCTCAGATGAATCTGTGTCACATCATTATACAAAAGGCCAATTTTGTTCAAAGTCAGTAAAAAGCAACCGCCTAAAAGACAGATAATGTGAAGGATCACTTTGACCAAAATGGCATCTCAGTTGTGCCTGTGACCCATTGCAATTGCTTCCACATTTGGGTCAAGTTAAATATTCATTGTTATTTTTTTTTTTTTTTTTTTCATTTAACTGAGAAGTAGAAATCAACCCTGCTGTCAGCTAGACTGTGATAAATAGTGTTTCTAACCAAACAGAGGCAAGGCCATACGGGGGTTGAAAAAATTACTTCTGAGAGATTGTTGATTTCTTACCAATGACATCCCTAGCCCTGTTTTGCTCTTTCTAATTCCTGAAGAAGGATTTCTGAGATACCAAGTTGCTGAATTACCCTCAGTTCCTAATGGCATCCAATACAAAACTAGTTCCTGTTTCTCTAGTCTTTCCTTAGGGTCACCCAAATCCTCCAATAAAGCCTTCCCACGCTCTCTTACCAAGGCACCATGTATTCTCCTCTACTGCAGCAAGGTAAATAAACCTACGTTTGTTTAACTAGAGACATGTTCCTGGAGGTCTCTGACTGGTGGACTTTGATACTACAAATATTTGTTGAGCACTTTTTAAGTGTTAGGTACTACACTAGGTGGTGGAGGAAAGCAAAGAATTGATTACAGATTAGAAAATAGAGGAAGCTGGATCAATTCCAGAGCTCTGGATGATAAGAACTAAAAAGAGAAGTCAGGAAATAAGCCAGAGTGGCAGAAGTTAGATGGACTGTGTACCAGGATACCTGGCCTGCCCCTATCTCCCACTGCAGGTCCCTGCTGAACAGACACAGCCAGACTCTGTACCACGTGGCAAAGAAAAAGGGTGGCCACCGGCCCCAACAGGGCCTGTTCTATAGACTAGGAGCCCATGACTTGTGTGGCCTTGCTCAAAGAAGATGAGTTAGGCCAATTATATTTCTATTTCAGGATGTCAAGCTAAAATTCACATAGGCCAGTTCCAGCTGGCAATGAAGTCAAAAGGATTATCAAGAGTTACCCCATTGTAGAAGGATCTGGGTGGCCATTATGGACCATCTGCTACTGAAGCCTGGAAGAAACTGATCAACAGACAGGTGAGACGAGAGGTCATGAGCAGAGGGCAGCAGGGCTGTCTTAAGTGAAGCCAGGAGGTCAGCCAGAGATAGAGCAGCCCTTTTGTGTGATATCTCCATTCAGGTTCCCATGAAGCCTGGGGGAACTTGGGTTCCTGGTCTTGGATTCTCATGAGCCTTTCTCTGCCATTCATGCCCCTTTTGATAAGCTAGCTTTATTACTACAATTAGAGCACTAACAGGACAGGAAAGAAGGAACAGGGGATCCTTAAACAACATCCCAAGACTAGTAACCTAGAAAGCAGAACGGCAAACGGTCGTGAATCAGAGTTCACACAGTAGCTTCTGAGTTCAGCATGGGAGAGGAGAGTAGATGGTGACGGGGTTTGTGTGTGTGTGTGTGTGTAAAAAGATATATGTATGTAAAGAGATTTATATATGTAAAGAGATTTATTATAAAGAATTGGCTCACATGATTACAGAGACTGACAAGTCCTAAGATCTGCAGGGTGGGTTGCCAAGCTGGTGATCCAGGAAAGCCAATGTTTCAGTTCAAGTCCAAAGGCAGGAAGAAAGCCAGTGTCCCAGTTCAAAGGCACCTAGGTGAGAAGAATTCTCTCTTATTTTGGGAGGATCAGCCTTTTCGTTCTATTCAAGGTTTCAGCTGATTGGATGAAGTCCACTCACATTAGGGAAGGCAATCCACTTTACTCAGTCTACCAGTTCAAATGTTATGCTCATCCAGAAACACCCTCACACGTATCCAGAATAATGTCTGACTAAATAGGTGATCTGTGGCCCAGTCAGGTTGACACATAAAATTACCCAAGGGGCGGGGGTAGGGAAAGGGATGGAATTTCTCTTGCTGAGTTTATGTTTAGGCAAAATTTTATGGTAATTAAGCAAATAGGTTTTTTTTTTTAAAGGACTTAAGGAGCTATCCCAACTTTGCCTGGGCTCAGCCCTTATCTCTTGCCTGGAAGGAAATAGGAAAGAACAGCAGTAACAACAACAACAACAAGAACAAAAACAGGATAAAATCCATGAATCCTGGTTCAGCACATGATTCTTGTCACGGCACATTGAATGCTACAGTTGCTGCTGGGGTGACGGCTTCCACTGACTCCCTCAGATACAAAGAGGGAGTAGGAAGACCACTAGAAGTGGAGCAACCAGGGCCCCAAAATTCTGAACCACACAAATCTGGGTCCTTGGGCATTCCATTGCTAACCCTGAAATTGTTGTTTTGCATAAGACGAAATGTTTTCATAAATAGATGTTTTGCTATTTCACAAACTCAGACTCTGGCCTCCCAGCTTAGAAAACTACTTACTATTAATTCAGCCTCTGGTAAGATGCTCACACTCTTTGTGCTTGGGACAAAAGGACTGTGGCACGCTCCTGCCACCTGGTGGCAACATGTTGAAAACTGCAAAATAGCTTTAACCCTGAACTTCCGATTTGGGCAAAACACAAGACAGAAAGGACACGCTTTGGGACTTGTATTAGTGAATCTAATTTATAGGTCAATAGAACAATAAACCTTGGGGGAAACTTAGTGATTACTGAGTCCAACTACCACAATTTCCATATGAGGACAAAGCAGAGAGATACTTCATGACTCACTCAAAGCTACATAGGCAATAAGTGACCAGAGCCACCTCATCATCTCTAATCAAGTGTCATTTCCCCTCCAAACCAACTCTAAAGCCAACTCTCTTTCTTTATTTGAGGCAACTGAAGACTTCACTAATTGGCAGAGTGGTGAGCAATTAAAGATAATTATAAAGCAAACAAAAGGGACAAATTTTCTATTGTGAGATCTCTTTTGTAACCAGCACAGGTCTTTGTAAAGAGATTATCTTTTCAGAAGTGACAAAATTTTGCCAGGGTTGAATTCTGAGCTTGCTTTTTCAGCTTAAATGAACAGAGATGGATGGATATCAACAAAATCAAGTGAGCGTTCACTTCTCTCTATAGGAATGGTGTATTCTTTTTTCATTTATGCTTTTGTTTATCAAATTTGTGTAAAACAGTTCTGTGTTGTGCTAGGGGCTGGGGATACAATGAGGAGAAAAATGAACAAGATGTCTGCTGTCACGGAGCTCACAGCCTGGTGGAGGAAGTCAGACAAGTTGACACTCCGGTACTGTGCAAGGTAGTAACAAGGATGCTGCCCATGTGGTCAGGGAGAAGGAGTGAGCTCGGACTACAGGAGGCAGCTGTCAACAGAAATAGAACTAACTATAGCCTCTGGTCCTGGAGAGGTAGCAGTGTCTGATGAGGGAAGCAGATTCCAAATGTGATCAGAGCCAGACCAGCCAATAGGAAGTGTAAAATGGTAGCACTGTTAAGACTAACAAGTCAAGTGAGAGTGGGCATCAGGTAGAAGATCCATATGGTCCATTGTGCCTCCTTGGCTAGGGAGAGCTCACCTCTGGAATGCCAAATACTTGGTGTGGCTGTCACCAGAAACAGGAGGCATGGCCCAGGGAGGCAGTAACAAAGGCTGGACCATTGGGCCCCGGGTCTCAGCAGCCCTGTCAGGACAAGACTACGTCAGGATTGTCTCAGGGACTGGCATTAAACTGAACCAATAGGCAGTGGGGCAGCCAGCACAGATGCCTTCTGGGGTGAGGGTGCTAGCAGGGTCCAGATGGCAACTGACCATAACGCTAATTCGTGCCTCTGTGGTTTTCTGTTCAGACAAATGTTGGCCCCTTGTGGGTTTAGCTTAAAGCCACTAGCTGTGTGGGGCCAAGGTCCTACATCTTTGATTTGTTTTAATTTCCAATTCCCTGATAGTTGAACTTAGAGGAAGGGATGATCAAGAGTCCTGGCTACTGGGAAGACACCATGGTGCTTCAGAGAGCAGTTGGGAAAACACTGCTAGGTCCCCTGGGAACTGAGCTACATCCCAGTCTGGGAAACTCATTCTGTCCTACTCATAATGCAGCACCAGTCTGTACGGCTTTAGGGTAGGCAGTGAGCCCGCATCCTTTAATATGTCTAATCCAACATCTCCTTGGGAAGAATATTGACCCTTCCATGCAGAAAGTTGGCTTGGAGCAAAGAAAGATGGAAGACAGAGTTTGGTTGATTCATGGTGTCATGTCTTGTCCATTTGTTGGGCTGGGTCCTCCCTGAGGAACTTTCCACACCCCAAGTCTGCCCTGGGACATTAAGCTGAAGTGAACTTTGGCCCGACTGCAAGAGATCTGTTTCTGCCAGGGCTTGGTCACAGACCAGCCCTGTGACTCTGAGATAGTTCTCGTTCACTGACTCAATTTCCTCAGCTACTCCTGGGATAATTTTCAACACCGAGGAAAAAAACTAGTGTCAGGGCCAAAAATAAAAACGTTATGCTAGATATTAAGTGTCGTCCAAGAGACAGTAAATTTAATGGCCCCAAAGTGGTTTCAGGCCTCTGAGAGAATTTTACTTCTCGAGCATTGGAGAAGCTTAAGTGCAGCCTTCTATTTCTGTTCTGCATTCGGAAAGTCATAAATAGTTAACTGTGTGAGTCCTTTTTTAAAACCTCCCAGGAGCATCTAAAAATAGCCTCTGGGGGCTCAATGCATATTTCCTCAGGTCCTCCTCTTAATCTTTCAATATTGGTGGTGACGATTTACTGTTTCTGTCACCCACGGACATGCACAGACAAAAGCGGCTAGGCTGGAAGGCAGAAGGAGGTAGCGAGTCAGAAAGGTCCCTTGGGAGGGGAAAAACCTAGCACTGATTCAGTATATGCACGCAGGGATGAGAGACGTCACCTCTCCTTGCCTTGGTTTCCCTACTAGTAAAAGGAGAGAGGTGGGGAAGTCCCCTTCTCCCCAGGGTGCAGCAAGAATCTACCCTTGAGTGGGAAGCTTCAACAGCTTCTTCAGCGAAGCAGGGCCTGCCAGCAGCCAAGTGCTATTATGACAAGTCAAGTCCACACTCATTATGTGCCTTTGCAGTGCATGTCACCCCTGCGGTTTCCTATCTTCAGGCCAGAGAGGGGCTCTCCTGCCAGTTTTCCAGCCCAGTGGCATGACCCGAGGCTGACTGTCCATCACAAGCTTGATGGACAAGGGCAGGAACGGCCAAGCCCAACTCAGCCGCCTGCCCTTTCTTCCCAGCCATGTCTCTGCTTTCTTTATGCGTCACCACAACAGTTAAATACCACCTCTCTCCAACTCGCAGCCCATCTCCTTCAGGAAGGCACCCCTTGCAAACAGACCACCAGCCCAGAGCACTCCTGTCGCCCCAGAAGGAACAGTAGGGCTGCACATACCAGGCGGCCTCTGTGCCCTCCGTCTTCTCTCCAAACACTCCCGACAATGCACGGTGATTAGCTGCATGCCGGGTCCCCTGACACCCCTTAACCTGGAAAATCAGGCAGACTTTTCGCGACAGCAATCAGCTCCCAGACACATCGAACCGTAATGTGATTACGCCATTTACCAAAATGCAAAGAGAGATACTTGAGGCGTTTCTGATTAGGGCTGACATTATCCCTCTAATGGGCCACGGCATTAATCACAGCTGTTGCTATGACTATGGCGATGGTGGGGAAATAACCCCAGCTTGATTCTGGGCCTACCGAACGCCGCCAAGGAAGAGGTCAGCTTTTGTTAGGGACAAGGCAGCACTGCTTCTTCCTGCTCGAGAAGGGCTTTCTATTGAAATCGCACCAGCAGCCAGAAAGAGAGGCCTCTGTTTTCTTTCACTACATTGGGGTTTTCTGGTTGCATTGCTCAAGATGACTAGATAGCATTGTCCTAGGAGGGGCTGGGAGGAGTGGGGAGGGGGGTACGGAGGCTGATTTGTGGGGCTGTCAGAGCCTTCTGCTTTCCAGAACTGTGTCTTAATTGCTGGTGGACCCCTGGGAATCATGTGGGGCATGAGAACCTGCAGGCAGGGGGAGGGCTGATCTGTGGAAAAGCCCAGCTTTTCCCATGGTGTAAACACTCTGGGCTCATGCTGCTCTCTCTCTTCCAGAGCCTCTAAAGCATTTGGCAAAGGCGAGCCCGCACCACGCACCCTGTGACAAGGCAGATGGAAAAACAGGCGGGAGTGCAATGGATCTGACAAGCCCGTATGGAAAACCCCTCAGCCTCTGCTCCGTGCTACAGGGAACCCGGGAACGACAGGGTTGGGCAGACGGGACAGGCAGTGGGTGCTGGGGACAGAGCCACTGGAACCTTGCTCTGGCTACTTAGTGGCAAACCGTTCCATGGACCCAAGTCAGCCTTCTTGCAGGTGCAGATAGGCACCGAAAGGGCACCGGCAAGACCGGCAACATGGCACGGCCCCTCCTCATACCACAGGAACAGAGCATCGGAACAGAATCAGAAGATGCCATGGCCCTTCTAGAATCTTCTCTGAGCCTTGGTTTTCCCACCTGCAGAGTGGGGGCAAGGACATCTACTGTGCTGTCTTCACAGGGGAAGAAAAGTTCAAGGTACTTCATTTGGGGGAAAGTGGCACGTAAACTCTAGAGCACAGAGCTTCAACCGTGGCTGCATTCTGGAGCCACCTATGGAGCTTTTTCAAGGTCTGATGCCTGGACCCCAGGCTCAGCCATTCCGGTGTCACTGGGGATTTTGCAAAGCTCTCACCTGCGGCCAAGGTTGAGAACCATTACTCTCCAGTGCTGTGGGGAGCTGTACCCCCTCTCTGAGCCTCAGTTCCAAAGCTAACGTATATTTTTAATGAGGATGAGAATTTTTATAATAAAAGGCTTTTGTGAGGATCAAAGTAGAAAACATATAAGAGTGCATAAGGTGGTATATCCCAGATTCCTAATTAATGCTTAAGGCCCTCATTAGAGGCCACTGTCTCCGTTTCAGGGGGAAAAAAAGCCTTGTCCTCAGGGCTGAGACCCCAGACAGCACTTCACACCTTAACTGTGTGACAGCACGCAAGCTACTGAATAACAGGGAACATGTGCAGCACCCACAGCCTTCCGCATGCTTGATCTAGCTTAATTATAGCAATAACCTGGTGAGGCGGGTGCAGCCCATTGTCACCACCCTCTGAAGCAACATCATAGGTGATTCAGGCAGTCAGTGGTGGAGCTGGGATTTTAGTCCAAATTTGTCTTGTTCTGAAACTGGAGTTCTTTCTACAACCTTCATGGTTAGTTAGAACTGACCCGAGTCAATTTTGTCATTCACCACGTACATGCATGAGGTCTTCAGGCCACAGGTCTCTGTATGTTATAATGAAAGCAGGTGTCAGACAGAATTCTGCCACACAGACTCTCATTTATTAGCAGGCAGGTGCAAAAACAGGCATGTGGCTTGCTGTGTGAACTCAATGATACCCGGGATCGTTGTCCTTTCAGGTGCCCCAACACAACCTTGCATGAAAGCCTTGCTCAGGGCAGAGGTGACATTTTTAGCACCAGGATTCAGCTAACCTTGTAGTTGGGTCACGAGAGAAAAATTCTCTGATAATCAGCCCCCAAAACACAGGATCCATTTGGAGTCATAAGCTCACCATACTGCTCCATTTAGCTAACACAGGGAGACCAATCAGAAGGCCAGCAGAACATTTCAACCCAGAGTTGACAGAGGCCTTTCCCAATGGCTGTGAGGAAGGAGGAGAGGGGGTTACATCATTCATCGAGCCAACCAAATATGTGAGCACTGGATGAGCTTCCTAGGGTTGCTGTAACAAAGTACCACAAATTCGGTGGCTTAAAACAACAGTTCTGGAGTCCAGTAGTCCAAGACCAAGGTTTCAGTAGGGCCATGCTCCTGTTGAAGGCTCTGGGGAAGGGTCCTTCCTTGCCTGTCCCATAGTGTCTGGTGGGGGCCAACGATTCTCGAGTTCCTTGCCTTGTAGCTGCGTCACTACAATCTCTAACTGCTGTCATGGGACTGTCATCTCTCTGTGCGTCTGGGTCTCTCTGTGTGTCCTTTCTTCTTCCTCTTCTTAGGACACCAGCCATAGTGAATTAGAGACCCACCCTAATGCAGTGTGACCTCAACTTAACGAATTACCTCTGCAAAGGCCCCATTTTCAAATAAGGTCACATTCTGAGGTTCCAGGTAGACAAATTCAGCACAGGCACCTACATCATGCCAAGTGCTGAGAGAAGACAAAGGTGAATAAGATCGCCTTGCACTTGGGTCACTCACCCCCCAGTGAGGGGGAACAGCAGGTGAGTGAGTGCTGGGAGAGCAGTAAACACACATTGCTGGGCAGCACAAAGGAGGCTCCTTTCCCAGCTTACCAGGGTCATGGAGGCAAGCATGGCCTCGCACAAGGCAGCTGGGTGGAGGAGGATGGGAGGGCAGCACAGACAGAGGGACAGGTAGGCTCAAGGGTCTGGTCGTAGCAGCAGCAGGACTGGTTTGTGGAGACAGAAATGTGGGTTCTGTGATGGCCAAGAGGTGACAGATGAAGCCAAACTTGGGCAGGGGCAGGTCAGGAAGGGTTCACGTGCCAGTGTAAGAAAATTAGAATTGAATCCTGCTGAAGCTCAGGAAGCCAGTGGCACATTTTAAGTGAGGGAGAAATGTAGTCATATTAGAACAATCACTCTGAGGCAAGGAAAAGGATAAACTGGAAAGGTTAAGATTGGAAAGGGGAATCGTATACAGGGAATGATAGGGTTCTACATATGGCAGCAACCACGGGGATGGGGTAAAGGGAACTGGTTTAACATTTATTCAAAAGAGGAAATCAGCAGAACTTTCTGATCGATGGAATGTTGGGTATAAAAACGATGGAATTGGTAATGGCATGCAAGGTGTTCTGTTTGGGTTGTTTTGTGTAAATTTTAGTTCTTGAGGTCATCCATGAACTATCTGGGAATGGACCAAGGACAGAATCCTGGAGAAGTTTGATATTTAAGAAGCAGTAGGAGAAACCCAGCTAGAAAAGGATACAGAGGATAAAATAGGCAAGTGATACATTTGGAGAGTATTAAGCAGGGGGCCCCTGGGACCCGGCCAGAGCTGGTGCCTGAGGGGCAGCACTGGCTGAGGGAAGTCACTGGAGAAGAAAGGACCCCGGGAGGCTTGGAGGCCCAGGAAGGAGGGTGGGGTGGGCACTAGGACCAAATAGCTTCATATTGGGAGACTTGACCAAGTCTTGGTGTCCCCAAGGGCAATGGCATCAGGGCAATTCATTCATTTGGTTAGTTAACTAGGATGACCAACTGTCCATTCTGGTTTGTCAAAGACTGTTCCAGTTTTAACACTGAACACCTAATATCCCCCTTCCGTCCCAGGAAAACCAGGATGGCTGGTGGCCCTAGTTAACAAACACTTCCTGCACATCTGCCCTATGCCTTGTACTGTGTTGGATGGTGTGGAGCTTAGTAACACCCAGAGCAGGCTTTTGATCACTGCACAGCCTGGCGGGGAAAGAATGGGTTAGAAGTGCTTAAAATCTGTCCAAGGGTAGGTTCAGATTCCTCTCTCTCACTGCCAAGGGTAAATCAAAGGAAGGTGGCTTGATTATAACTTAGGCCAGTATAGAAAAACATTCCTAGCAAAATAAGGTTGTGGTGTGAGTTCAAAAGAGAGTATATTAATAGAGATATTAATTTCTTGAATAAACTTGAGAAGGACAGGAATCAGGCTTATGCTGTGTTTTTAATCCAACAAAAGCAGTGTGGGCTTTCAAGACAGTTACATTAAAATGAGGAATAACTTCTCTTTCAAAGCTGAGGACAGTCAGGGCCAGAAGGAAGGAAGGAAAGAAGTCCACACAGGATAAAATGTGCTTGGTTTTAGTCACTCCAGGAGAGGACCAGTTATAATTCAGAAAGGAAAATTGTCGAGTCTTGCCTTCAGTCCCCCCCTATTAGTTTCCTAGTGTTGCCATAGCAAATGACCACAATCCAGGTGGCTGAAAACAGCAAAATTCATTCTCTCCCAGTTCTGGAGACCACAGGTTCCAAACCAGTGTCAGCACAGCAGCAGTCCTGCTGGTCTGGGGCAGGGAAGCAGGGCGGGGGCGGGGAGCCGGAGCAGGATTCTGTTCCTTGCCTCTTCCAGCTTCTGGTCACTCTTGGTGTCACTTGGGGTCCTTGGATGGCACGTGCATGGATCTCTGCCTCCACCCTCACCTGGCCTTCTCCCTGTGTTCCTTTGTAAGTCCTCCTCTTATGCTACCTAATCTCCCTCTGCCTTACTCTTGTAAGGACAGCTGCCATTGGGTGTAAGGCCCACCCAGGCACTCCAGATGATCTCATCTCAAGATCCTTAAGTTGTAACTCCATCTCAAAAGCCCTTTTTACACATGAGGTCACATTCACAGGTTCCCAGGATTAGGACTTGGACACATCTTTTTGAGGGTCACAATTCAACCGATGACACCCTCATTAATATAAACCAAGCTCATTTTCCCTGCCTGTGTGTTGGGAGAGGCAAGGAGAGCCCCCCAACCCTGATAAAGAGCCCACCTCTCCTCAGCCCCAGCTGTATATGAGCATGAAAGCCATTGATAGGGCCTCCATGTATGGTTGTCCAGTTTGTGCACTGCACAAAAGCCCCTGGCTAAGGGATATTTGGGGAGGGTACTGAAATACAGCCTATTCTCTGGAGTTCAAACCATGTGCCTTGTCAGCACTGCACCCACTGAGAGCAAGGAGAAACTTTTCCCCTCCCACAAAGGTACTACCCAGGTCCTAAGCACTGTGCCTGCTCAAGGGGGCTCCTTTTTCTGATTTGAACAAAGGTGCTGTATAGGCCAGGGAAGAACCTGGCCTTTGACACGCATTACTTCAAGTATGTTTGCCAACGGCCAAACAGAGGTGATGCTACAATCTAATTACTAAAACGTTTAAAGACCATGCAAAATTTACCAGACATTAAGAGAGACTGAGAAGAGGCTGATTAGTTTTTTAGGAAGCAGTGGCACAAAGGGTTTGAAACAAGGGGGAAACTGCAACAGGTTGTGAGTTAAAGGGAGACTGTCTCTAGAAGCACAGGGAGGGAATGGACGATTTGAGGAGGTTCACAGGCCAGAAGAATCTCCATGTAAGGACACCCTCATTCTCACCCCAATGCCCCCTGAGTGGCGACGCCTCATCCCTTCTGTGATAGGAGGGGACAACGTAGCTAGGCTGAGATCTGTTCCCCAAACCCACGTCAGCTTGTCCCATGTTCTGTAAGATTTCACGTAATCACCTGAACTGCCTACAGTAAAGACCTGCTTGAACATTCCAGGCCTGTATGCCTTTGCGTGAAGAAAGCTCAGCGCTGTGGTATCTAAGCCTGATAGAGGAGAGCAGGGACATCCTCACTGTGGCCAACTGTGTGTCCAGCAGCAGATTGCCACAAGCAATGACCCACTCGGAAGAAGAGCAAGACCAAATCGTCAACCTGATCTGCCCAGAGACCAGTGAGACACCCATCCTGGAGGAGAAGGGGGCAGGGGAAAAGGAGCCTCTCCTTCCAGTGAATCTGCCATCCCTTAGTGTGTACAACCCCCAAAGCCTTCCCACAGCCACAATTTTATTGGATGCTCACGCCAATGTCCCCCGGTAAGCCCATTTTACAGATCTGGAAAATGAGTTTCAGAGAGGTGACAGTCTTGCTCCGAGGCAGGACTCCCTACTCTTGGTCCTATTTTGCCATCCCGAGTAGTGACTTTCCATTCTCAGTCCTTCTGGGTCAGATGTGATGAGAATCTTAAGGCTACGTTCTAATCTAGACTTCCTCTCACAGAGGTCTCAGGGCATGCCACTTAACCCTGAAGCATCATTTACTCTGTAAATAAAAAGGAATAACAATTATCTTCCCCATGATGTCACTGTGGAATAGCCAATAAAAAATGATTAAAAAGCAATTGCCAACAATTGAAGTCAAATACATAAGAGAGTAAATAGCTGTGTTCTACTAACTGCCATGGGAATTTAGATATAATTAAAAAAAAAAAAAAAAAAGACCAATCCCTGGATATCCATGCAAGTTAGAGGGAGTCATTAGTGAGATGGAAAGAAAAGTGGGTTTTCTTGATGGTTTTATTAATAAGAAAGAGAGTAGATGTGTATTGTTTGTCAAAAAAATGAGATTTTCAGGAGCATATGGCAAATTAATCATTAAGACTCTCTTATGGCTCAGCCCCACTTAATATGTTCTCGGTGGTGTATACAACAAACTTGCAAAATTACATTACGGTAACCTATTAAATGATTCATCAGGGTCACTTCCCCAGTAGATTTAGAATCTGGTGCTTATTCATGCTTCCCCCTCGGTAAGCTTTATTATCTTAATTGTGTTTGCCAGTGGCTAATTAAAGGTGATGGTACAAGCTAATTGCTAAAATTTTTCAGAACCACGCAAAGTATTTATTTTGAGAGGAGAGGGAAATTACAGTTCCATCTTTGGCAGCAGAAGGGATGCATTGCGATTTTAACAAATGGTGGGGCTGCTGCTCCTTAAGAGTTCAGCATCAGTTTAATATGCAAAGTGACTGGCTGACAGCGTGGACCTGGAGGCTGAGAGCTATTACTGCTCCCCGTATCCAGGAGCACACAGGCTACAGGTAGGCTCGTGCTCTGTGGCTTTGAATTCTCATTGCCTGGGTTTGGTCCATGGGGACCTTTTCTCTCTCATAACCCTTAACCATAGCAAGAGGGGAAAACCATGGGGTAGGCAAACGGAACCCAGGCTCAAGGACAATGTCACAGGCAGGGTAGGCCTGAGCAGACAAACTCCAGGTGATAAAAAGTGCAATCTGTAAGTAAAGGGCACACCTCAAAGAGCAGAATAAAGTTATCTGACAGTGGGGCACAAAGAGAAGGGATCCAGGGGAGGCAATGCTCTGAAACTCAGGTTGGCAACCCTGAGAAGTCTGGCAACAATAACCAAGTGTCAGACCCTAGATTGGGGTCAGGATGGAGACTGGTACCCAGGGAGGAAGAGAGTAGAAGACAGCGGAAGAGGAGAATCAAGGCTGAGTCTCAAACACAAAGAGTACCCTAGCAGCAAGAGAAGAGGGCTGATGCTGAGTGCTATTGGGTGGGGAGTTGGAGATCTCAATCCCAACACAGATAGCTACTCTCACAGAAACCTTCACTGTCATGACATTTTGTTGGGTCGAGCAGCAACCACTCCACTCCTAAGACGTCTTCCCCTTCAGAGGAGGCTGGAAATAGACATTTCAATGCCATGGCTCGCTTGCAGCTAAGGGTTTGCCATACAAATTAGATTCTGCCAACTAGATGCACTCAAGCCAGATGTGAGTGGGAAAAGTGAAGTGGAGATCATTTTCCTGCTGTATTTACTGTTTCTCCAGACAAGAAAGCTCATGAACATAGAGGGCTGTGGCAACCAGGAGAATGTACCTCTCACTTCCCCGCTGCAAGCTCTGGGGACGACCCACCTCCCTGCTACTGCGCTCTGAAATCTACCCTCACATCACCCTCAGAGGCCACGCTTCCCACGGGCTGGGAATTATCTCATTCCAACCAATTCTCACACCGAACCAGGTCTTATTCTTAGCCCCATTTCACCTTTGAGGACACTGAAGCTTAAAGAGATTATGTCATTTCCCCAAAGTCACATGGCTAATAAAGGGTAGGCTCTCCTGCCAGATTTGTGGTGCATGCACCTTGTGCCATGTGCCAAGCCAGGACCTACGCATAGGTTACTTCGCACACTCCCCACTATAAAGACAATGCCAACACCAGGAATTCAGCAGGGCAGGCTTGGCTTAGCAGGATCTCATTAAGAAAGTTCCATTGTTGGCTTTCTTTTCCATGTTGCCATCACATCTATAACAATTCGGATTGCCAGATAAAATAGAGAACACCCAGTGAAATTTGAATTTCAGATAAACAATGAATAATTTTTTAGTATAAGTATGCCCTGGGCAATATTTGACCATGCGTAGACTAAAAAATTATTTGTTGTTTATCTGAAATTCAGATTTACCTGGGTGTCCCATTTTTATTCATCAAGCCTAACGGGTCTAACGACAATGAACAAACCCCTCCCAAAGAGACAGGGGAAACGGTGTCCAAAGCCATGATGTTATAAGAATTTCTAAGTGTTGCCTAAGATGCAAATCTAGGCATTCATAGAAGAAAGATAATAATAGCAACAATAGCCGCTTTATTGAACACCTTTCTATATGGCAGGCACTTTTCTGAGGACTTTCATGTAATAACTCATCCTAACCCCACAACAAGCCAAAACCTCACAAATAGGCACTAGTGTTATTCCCGACTGACAGACACCTGGGACAGACAGAAACGTGCCCAAGGACAGACAGACAGCAAGCCAAGGGGCTAGGATTCTAGCCATGATGGTCAGTTCTCAATACCAGATGTTTAACCACTATCCATTCTCATAGACAGCAAGGCTGAATTTGCCAAATTATACAGGGAATATTCAATTCAGGGCTACAGAAATATCCTAGATTCCCTCTTTACATGTTCATTTCCAGTTACCACTAATCTAGGTCCTGTGTTTCTCCCTAATAGATGCCATACCCATTCTCCCCTAGTCTGATAGCAGTCTAACCAGAGCTTGTGTTTTTATTTTTTATTTTTTTAATTTATCTTTTTTCTGGAGCTTGTATCTTTTTTTTTTTTTATCTTTTTTTGTTTGTTTGTTTTTTAAATAGGCTTCAAGCCCAGCACGGAGCCCAACACAGGGCTTGAACTCATGACCCTGCGATCAAGACCTGAGCTGAGATCAAGAGTTGGACACTTAAGTGTCACCAGGTGCACCTAGAACTTGAATTCTTTAAGCTACAATTTTTTTTATTTAAACAATACTGCATGCTAACCTTTTAAAATCTTGAAATAAAAGAGTACAGAAAACTACAGAAAGTGTAAAGAAATTTAACATCAGCTTTATGTCCATTTTTTAACATGCTATGTAACCTCCCAGTTTTCCTATAGACATAGACATTTTCTTCTGACTTGCTTTTCTGGATCATACCCTACACACTGTGTTGTGGCTTCAACTTCCAATATGTTGTGTATATACTTCTTTTCCACAAGTGGTCTCTGAGAATGCTGTGGGCTGAAATCTGTCCTCCCAAAATTCCTATGTTGAAGCCCTAAGCCCCCAGTGTGTCTGTGTCTGGAGTAAGGAAGTAATTAAGGTTAAATAAGGTCATAAGGGAGGGCCCTAATCTGGTGGGATTAGTGTCCTTAACAGAAGAGACACAGGAGAGTTGGCTCACCCTCTCTGCCTCAAGAGAACAACACAGCAAGAAGGCAACCAGCTACGACCTAAGAAGAGAGCCTCCCCAGAAATCAACCCTGCCAGGCCTTCATCTGGGACTTCCAGACTCCAGGACTGGAGAATAAAACAATAAATTTCTGTTGTTGAAGGCACCCAGTCTGTGGTATTTAGTTATGGCAGCCTGAGGTGACTAACACAGAACATGAGTTTTTTTTACAACCGTAATACTCCATCTGATGGATATACCAAATTCACTCAAAAAATTCCCCATTGCTAATTCTGTAACCTGCTTCCAAATCTGCACTTTCACAACTAACACCTACTGTATGGAACCTTTCCTGGCTTGTTACCTTACGATCGCTTGCTAGAAGCGGAGTCTCTGGCAGGTGTGACCGACTGTCTCAGTTTGCCCAGGACCATCCTGGTGTTTGCACTGAAAGCCTCAGATCCCAGGAAGCCCTTCGGTCCTGGCAAACCAAGACAGTTAGCCACAGTATCCCTTGGGTGGAAGGCAATGCGTGTTCCATGGCCGTCTTGCACCCACTGCTGGATCACCCACTAGACATGTGCTTATTTCCACACCTACAACACAAGAGGTTTCCCTTCTGAGGTATAGTCCCTTATCTGTCATTTACATTTACATGCTTCAGCACAGATAGTGAGAAGTCTGAGGTGTAAATTAACAGTAATCTATACCCTAGAAACAGTTAATTAATATGTGAAGTACCCTAATCAAGAATCCATATTCCAGAGATGGCTGGTTAGCATTTGAAAGACCCTAATCAGGAGCCCCCACTCCAACTCCAGCGACAAGCACCGTGACAAGTGCTTGCTTTAAATACCACTATCTGAAGCGGCATATTGAGCTTGTTAATTAGCATAGGGATATTAGAAATAATGTTTCATTGGCAAAATGCGAGTTATTCAAGAAATATTCTGCCTTGCATCAGAATATTTTGAAAAATCTGGTATCAAAACCCAGCACCCTAACACCTTTGGAGTGATGCTTTAGGTGAAGAACTCCATTTGATCCTACATGTGTCAGACTACTGAGACCTGGAAATTGGGGGAGGCGGGGCTTTGGGGGTTATCACAATGACTAGGGGGTAGTAAGGATGGCTAGCAGAGTTCAGGGTCATGGGTTGCAAAATATCCTACCATACCCAGGAAAGTCCAGCACCCAAAATGCCAGGGATGCTGGAAAAGTTTAGCTAATGATCAGAACCTTGTGGTATTTTTGCCTCAAAGTGAACCTTTTGGGTTGTTCAACCTCAAGGCCAGAGGGGCCACACCTCAGTGGGCTTACCAAACAGGTTGACTGATCTTTGTGTCTATTTTCTGTTACTGTTTTGTTATTTTGTTACTGTTACATGTGGCTGAATTTGGTCCAAGACTTGCTTGCTTCATAACACACCACCCAGATGCAAGGTTTTGGGCAAGGAGGCTTACTGCCCTCACCTCTAATCTTTGGAAACCAGGAGCATGCAACAAAAAGAAGCTAGTCATTGTGAATAGCCAAATCAGCCTAGGTCAGGTCACAACAATGGTTATCTTTTTTTTTTTTTTTTTAATGTTTATTCATTTTTGAAAGACAGAGAGAGACAGAACACAAGCAGGGCTGGGGTGGAGAGAGAGGAGGACACAGAATCCGAAGCAGGCTCCAGGCTCCGAGCTGTCAGCACAGAGCCCGACACGGGGCTCGAACTCACGGACCGCGAGATAATGACCTGAGCCGAAGTCGGACGCTCAACTGACTAAGCCACCCAGGCGCCCCAACAATGGTTATCTTTAAAGTTTGCTTTATCATGTCAAGATCCTGCTTTCAGTGCCTGCTGTTAAATGCCAAGAAAAAGGGGCGCCTGGGTGGGTCAGTCAGTTGAGCCTCTGACTTCAGCTCAGGTCATGGTCTCACGGTTCATGGGTTCGAGCCCCGCATCGGGCTCTGTGCTGACAGCTTGGAGCCTGGAGCCTGCCTTGAATTCTGTCTTCCACTCTCTCTGCCCCTCCCCCACTCACACTCTTGTCTCTCAAAAATAAATACATTTTAATATTATTATTAAAAATAATAATAAATAGATAAATAAATACCAAGAAAAATGAAATGCAAAGAAAATGAAGCTGGTAAGTTCCTCTGTTTGATTTAAAACAAAGCATAAGGTCTGATGCTACTGTTTGCTGAAAACTATGCCAGATAAATGTGAACCCATGTATACATGCATTCTCCTTGGTTAATCAGTTATGCATGTGTCCATTTTATTTAAGTGATGGACCAGCTTTAAATTTGATCCTCCAACAGGCAGGCTGAAACTCAGAAGTGATACCACTACTGGTAGGAAAGAGGTCCTCCCCAAAGACAGGTCTCCCCACAGCCAACAGGAATACCACCAAAGAGAGCCAGCAGAGGCTTGGTGGTGGAGGGCAGGTTCTCTATAGTAGCAGATCTCAAACTCGACTAGGCATCAAAATCTCTAGGAGGCCCTCAGGTCCCTGAGCCCTGCCTCTCCAAATTCAGGAGGGCTGACAAGAGGCCAGAGAACCTGCATTTCAAACAAGCTCTGAAGTGCTGCTGATGCTTTTGGTCCTGCGACTATACTTTAAGAACCATGGCTCTCCTTCTCAACCTTGGCTGCACATTAGAACCACCTGGGGAGATTTTAAAGCAATCAAGACTTATGGGACGCCTGGGTGGCTCAGTAGGTTAAGTGTCTGACTTTGGCTCAGGTCATGATCTCATTGTTTGTGGGTTCGAGCCCCGCATTGGGCTCTGTGCCGACAGCCTGGAGCCTGCTTTGGATTCTGTATCTCCCTCTCTCTCTGCCCCTCCCACACTCCTGCTCTGTCACTCTTTCTCTAAATTAAATAAACACTAAAAATTTTTTAAAAAATCAAGACTCAGGCCACACCCCAGAATGACTGTATCAGAATCCCTGGGATGGGGCCCAGGCCCCAGTATTTTTTTTAACACTCCATAGAGAATTCCAAAGTAAAGCCAAAGTTGAGAACCATACTTCCAGAAGGAGGCCAGAGTCAAGCTATATCCGGCTTGGAATTCTCAAGCCAGATAATAATAGCAGTAACAATAACAAAGACACAATTTATTAAGTCTGACTATATGCCAGTTTCTATTCTAGGCCTCCTATAGGCATCATCTGATTAATCTGCACAAAAATCTATGAAATAAGTATTTTTGACCTTTTTATTTTAAACAGATGCAACTCAGGCTCTGAGAGGTCAAGTGGCTGGCTAAGGTCACTCAGGAAACTGGTGAATTCAAACCCAAGAGGATATGACTCTAAACTCTGTGTTTCTTAATGACCCTGTGAAGCTCCCTCCCTATTCAAAAGGGTATGTGGAAACAACAGCTACGTGAAGGATATAAAGAAAACACAAAAGCAAACAGAGGAGGCTGGGGCAGTTTTGGAGGTGGGGCTGGTGACCACATGTCACCTTTAAGCATCCTTGTGTAGATTTCACAGACAGACAGGGTCCATCTGTGGAGGGGAATGACTGGGGATAGGGATCTTTATGCCTCCCACCCCATGTTCCAGGTCAAGTGGAGACATCTACTTTGAAGGAGGTCTGGAAATGAGAGCATAATGGAGCTTGGCTTAGGGAGAGGAGAGTCAGCATTGGGACACTAGCAAGTTCCCCTGGTATCCAGGGTCTGGGAGCTAAACCAGCCCCTGCCAACCACAGGTGATGCCCCTCACATCACACAAGTGGACGGGCCATGGAGCTACTGTCCTCCTGAAGCCCCTCCAGCCCCACCGCCCGCAGTCATATGCATACACAGTCCTTCACAGCAGACGGGCACATATCTGCATGTTAGAGCCACTTGGAAAGGTTTAAGATGTGAGGATTCAGGCCCCTCCCCCCTTGATTCTGATTTAATTGGTCTGGGGTTAGGTCTAAGCACACTTTTTTAAAAATGATTCCTGGGTAGTTCTAATGGGCAGCTGTTTTAAGATAGTCATGATTTACTTTACCCCAGCACAATGTGATGTTATTACATCTTTGGATTAAGACAATGGTTCTTGATCTGGGCTGTAGGCTGAAGTCACCTGGGGAACTTCTAAAACTACCAATGCCTGGATGCCACCTCCAGGGAGTCTGATAGATTTGGTCTGCAGGTGCAGTATTGGTATAAAGTTTTAAAAGTTCCTGTAGGTGACTCCAATAGATGGTCAAGAATGAGAACTACTGGATCAAGTTCTAGCTCAGAAATTGATAGTATATTTAAATATAAAAAATCCATTCTAACCTAGATACTCATCCTTCAAGATACTCGTTCTGCAAAGGGAAAGTACTCCATGTTCTTCTATATCCTATCTCAATCAAGAACAAGTGCTTTGAAAATTAGCATACTGGACACCTAAATGAGTTTTTATTAAATAGCATGATGAATGTTACAAATGGGCTCTCACTGGTGAAATTACAGTTATAGAACATATATATAGGCTGATAATATTTTTTAATGTTTATTTATTTTGAGAGAGAGGGTACACCAGGGAGGGGCAGAGAAAGAGAGAAAGAGAAGCCCAAGCAGGCTCTGTGCTGTCAGCACAGAGCCCCATGTGGAGCTTGATGTCACAAACCATGAGACCATGACCTGAGCCAAAATCAAGAGTTGGACACTTAACCGACTGAGCAACCCAGATATCCCAAGCTAATAATATTTTAAAGGCACTTCTTGCCTTTGTGGGAGTAGGGTATGAGAATCCAGTGGGGCCAATACCCTTTAATCTTAGGGTATCTTATTAGGGATATTACACTAGGCATATATTAGGAATATATTGCCTTAAACTACATATCTAAGTGGTTCCATGTTTAGTCATGAATTCTCAAAGATTCTGCCTAATGTCAGATCTGTGGGTGACAGGAGCCTTGCTTTTATTTCAAATGAATATTGGATATGAGGTGTAGATTGAGCACTTAAGAGCAGAATTCCTTAAGCTCAGGGAAGAGATCGTATGATTTTTTTGTATGATAACTTGCTAATAAGTTATCATAGTTAATACATATTTGTACATCTAGCAGAATTTGCATATGTCCAAACTCATCAAATTGTATACATTAAATATACACTTTTTTGTATATCAATTATGCCTCAATAAAATTAAGAAAATATAAAGACCCTCCCATCCACTTTTTAAAACATTTATTAATTTATTAAAATTGTCATATCTGAGGGGCGTCTGGGTGGCTCAGTCAGTTAAGCGTCCAACTTCAGCTCAGGTCATGATCTCGCAGTTTGTGAGTTTGAGCCTTGCGTCGGGCTCTGTGCTGACAGCTCAGAGCCTGGAGCCTGCTTCAGATTCTGTGTCTCCCTCTCTCTCTGCCCCTCCCCTGCTCATGCTCTGTCTCTCTCTCTCTCTCTCTCTCTCTCCCAAAAATAAAGATTAAAAAAAAATTTTTTTAATTGCCATATCTGAAAAAAAACAGACCTGTTAGTGAGGTTGTGGAAGTATTTAACTGTCACTCACTGAGGCACACCAAAGCAGCTCCTGATGGCTGTCAGCTCAGATCTGGCCTGGCTCTAACAGGAATCTCATGGGCCACTCTGGAATGGTGTCTGAACACAGACAAAGACGAGAGCATTGTCCAAACCACAAAAATGGCCAAACACCCTCTTCTCGTGCTACTGTGACTGAGGCTTCTTCACGCATTCCAGCGTTAGTCCCGCCTCTTAGATGAAAGAGGACCAGTCCCTTCTTTCCAACAGTACCCAACCCAGAACAAAACCATGCTTCCTTGAACTCCTGCCCAAGTCACCTGACACAAGCCCAGATTCCAGAACAAGCCCCTTCTACAACTCCCTCGCTGAAACATCCTAAAGTTCTCCATCTTGTTTTGTCTCCCTTGTTACAATGAACCAATTGCATTAGTTTTCTATTCTATGTTACTGCATAACATATTGCCTTAATTGTACAGGTTCAAAAACAGTAGAAATGTAGCACTTCATAGTTTCCCTGGGACAGGAGTCTGGGTATAGGTTAGCTGGGTCTTCTCAGTCTGTCACAAGACCAAAATCAAGGGGTCAGCTGGGGCTATGGTCTCATCTGCAGCTTGAGGTCCTTCCAAGCACACTCAGGTTATCAACAGAATCTGGTTCCTTGCTGTAGTAGGACTGAAGTCCTGTTTTCTCGTTGGCTGTTGGCTGTTAACTTTTTTTTTTTTTTTTTTAACGTTCATTTATTTTTGAGACAGAGAGAGACAGAGCATGAACGGGGGAGGGGCAGAGAGAGAGGGAGACACAGAATCGGAAGCAGGCTCCAGGCTCTGAGCCATCAGCCCAGAGCCCGACGCGGGGCTCGAACTCACGGACCGTGAGATCGTGACCTGAGCTGAAGTCGGATGCTTAACCGACTGAGCCACCCAGGTGCCCCTGTTGGCTGTTAACTTTGACCAGGGTTCATTTTCAGCTCTAAGAAGCCACTTCCACATCTTAGCCACACGGGGTCCCTCCACAGGCAGTTCACAACATGGTTGTTTGCTGTTTTCCAGCCCAACTGGATGATCTCCCTAATGTTTCACTTTCTTTTAAGGGTTCACCTGATTAGGTCAGACCCACCTAGGATAATCTGCCTTTTGACTGAGTAGTAACTCAGTTGTGGGAGTGACATTCCAACATATTCACAGGTCCCACTTAAATGGGTGGGTGGGGTGGGCACTATACAGGACTCCTCCACCAGGGGGCAGGAATCTTGGGGAGCATCGGTCTGGTACACCAAGAAACCTAACTTTTGACTACAAATATGTTCCTGGTGATCTTTGGCGGAAAGGCACCAACACTTCTCAGCTATCATTTTCTACTAAAACGAGCCTAAGACATGCATGACCAGACTACATTAAATCAATTCCTAATGCCAGGATGGGAAACCAAGGGGCAGACTTGCCAGGAGACGTTACTGAGCCCCATCCAAAACATCTGGGTGAATCACGGCCTTTTTTCATTGGCAGAGACACTGTAAGCCTCTCCCACCAAAAGGCAGGGGGAGCTTGATACCCAGAGGAGTAAAAAGAAATCTGTTGGCTCAATGATCTATCCACCAAATTTGAAATACTTGTCAAGTGACCTATTCCCAAATTATAATAACTTTACCCATTTATTAAAATGTATCCTGAAGAATATTCTTGAGTATATTCAATAAATAGTAATACAGTAGTCCCCCCTTATCTGCGGGGGATAGGTTCCAAGACCCTTGGTGGATGCCTGAAAGTGTTATTTCCCTATATATGCTGTTTTGTTCCTATAAGTACATATCTATGATAAAATTAGTCACAGTAAGAGACTAACAACAATAACATAATAAAATAGAACAATTACAGCAATATACTATAATAAGAGTTATATGAATGTGGTCTCTCAAAATACCTTATTTACTCTATTCATCCTTCTTCTTATAATGATGTGAGGTGTAAAATGCCTACCTGATGAGATAAAGTGAGGTGAATTGCATAGGCATTGTGACTAGCATTAGGCTATTATCATCGGCTTCCAAATCAGCTGACCACTGGTAACTGACACGATGGAAAGTGAAACCATGGATACAGGGGGACCCTGTATATTCTCTTAGATATAGGAATGATGAGCAATTCTTCCCTTCTATTAGAAGCAAAGGATACTTGCTAAGTGAGCAAATAAATGGTTATGTCCATTATCTATAGTTTTGAGCACCTCCTGCCCCAGGAGTCCAATTTAAATTATCCCTTTGGAAGAAAATATCAGAATGACTGGGCACCTGGAATTCACATCCAGTTGAAATATCTCTATGAACCACAACAGGTTGATTTTGCTCTCTAGAGAGGTGTCCTTAAATCCCAATTCTCTTTTAATTTATGTGAATCTTTCTTTTACCTTCTTCAATCCTTCAATTACCTTCTTTTACTCAAACTATCAGGATTATTCGTGTATTCATTTGTTGAACAGATCTATCCTGAGCACCAACTATATGTTAGGTGCTCAATATGGAGATACAGCAGTAGACCATAGAAATTTCCCCCTTCGTGGTGTTTCCAATGTAGCAGAGATATTCAACAACAACAAAAGACAAACACTAACACAGTTACAAATTCTGACCAATACTAGCAAGGAAAAATGTAAGAGAAAAGTAAAACCATGTGCTTGTGATAGTTACAGTAAATACACCAGGAACATTGAGTTTGACCATTTTTCTTTTCTCTTATCTCTCTACAAAGACTAAAAGATACTCAAGAAAACGAAGTCACTGTCTCAAAGAATGTTCATTGCAGCATTATTCTCAATTGCCAAGACATGGAAATAAACTAAGTGTCCATCAATGGATAAATGAATAAAGAAAATGTGATACATATAAACACACACACAGACACACACATTGGAATACTGTTCAGATGAAACTGGAGGGCATCATGCTATGTGAAATAAATCAGAGAAAGACAAATACTGTATGACCTCACTTATATGTGGAATCTAAAAATGCTGAACTCACAGAAACAGAATAGAGTGATGGTGGTTGTCAGGGGCTGGAGATGGTCAAAATTGGGAGATGTTAGTCAAAGGGCACAAGCTTCCAATTACAAGATGAGTAAGCTCTGGGAATGTGATGTACAGCAGGGTGGCTATTGTTAACAGCCCTGTATTACATACTTGAAAGTGGCTAAAAGAGATTTTAAATGCTGTCACCACACACACACACACACACACACACACACACGCACACGCATGCACACACACACAATGCAATTATGTGAAGTGATGGAGGTGTTAAATAAACTTACTACACTAATTGTTTTTGCAATGTATCAAATCATCACATTGTACATCTTACACGTAACACAACACTATATGTCAATTATGTCTCAAATCTCTAGAAAAAAGGAAGAGGCATCCACCCTGGGAAATGTGAAGGACAATTAGCAATGTGCCTACCTGTCCAAGAGATAAGAGATGGACTTGATCAAGTTTATTTCAGGAATAAAACAGGTCAGCTGTGTGACCATGACCTTCTATTCACCTCATTTCAACTGGAAAAACTAGAGACCCTGCCCCTCGACTCAAAGGTCTCCACTCCTGATATTACTTGCTCCATCAATCTTTGTTGTCAAGTCAGCTAAATGAGAAGTGCTTATTTGCCTTACGGATTAAAAATATAAAGATACCCATACTGAATATATTTAATGCCCATTAAAATTGTGGATAAAAGTCAGGAATACTTCATGTTTAAATATTTACCAAACACAGATAAGTCTTAGGTCTTAAATAGAATCGTATAATTTAGTTTAGTTTCATTCATTCTAAAATAAGGATCCTCCACTGTAATTATCCAGGTAAAGTCGGTTACTCTCAAAATCCTTCCTGGATTCCCCCAGGCACAGTTATTAATAGTTATGTCCTTCCCTGTGCTCCCATAAGACTTCCATTACAGCTCATTTTTGCACTGTTCCATAAATATCTTGTCTTTGAAATTACTTTTCTGGCTCTCTTACTCAACTGAGGCCCCAGAGAAGAACAACCTGGTCTTCTTCATCTGTGTATCCTTGGTTCCTAGCTGAGTGCCAAGTTCATAATAATAAAACCCAATACAAGTTTGAGTGAATAAGCAAAAGATATTGCACAAATCTAAACTTATTATAACAAATGCAAGAGGGTGACACTTGATTCTTGACTTGGGCACTAGATGAGGAAACAGCCATGCAAAGATCTAGTCAGGAACAGCATTCAAGACAGAACCTCTAATGCCAAGGTTGGGAGGAGAGGAAGGAAAAATTATATAGAAAGAAGGCTACTGGGAAAGTGAAAGAAAGTAGAGAAAATGAGGTCAGAGCATAGAAGTAAAGGCCAAATAGTGTGGCCTCTTGTAGGTCAGGATAAGAAGTTTGCATTCTATACTATGTATAATGGAATTCGTTTTCAGCAGAATTACATAATATAATTTGTATATTTCAAAGATCACTCTGGCTATTGTTTGGAAAATGGAGTATAGAGGTGTGTGCTTGGGAGCAGGGAAACCCTAGAAGCCTAGTGCAGAAGTATAGGCAGGAGATGATGGTGACCAGTTCTAGAGCAGTAGACACTGAGGTGGACAGAAGTAGCTGAACTTGAGCTATCTTTTGGACATTAAGGCAACTTGATAAGTTGGATGTGGGCAGGGCTGCTATTTAGCTGGTACATCCCTGGAGAGCCCTCACAATGGCCAAAATACTGAAATATTTCTATACAAGTTGGTAAATAGTCATAGCCAAGAGCTCCGAAGTGGTGGCCCCATTCCAACACCCCAATATACCCAAACTTCCTCTAAAACGAAAAAGTAAAATATCAATGTTTGACATGGTAGGGACCCCACTAGACAACTTGACAGCTCAACTTTATTCTGATTGGTGGGTCCCATGCTGTACTGTTTGCTAAAGATCACAATGGGATTTAAAGGGCAGGGAAACAAGAGGAATTGAGTGCTCCTAGGTTTTGGCTTGAGCTGTTGGATGGATGCACTGCCATTTACTGACATGGAGGAACAGGAAAGGAATAAGTCTGATGGCAAGAAAACAACAATTCTGTTAAATTTGATACTTATATTTTTTTAACTTTTTTTGTTTAATGTTTATTTTTGAGAGAGAGAGAGAGGGAGAGAGAGAGAGAGAGAGAGAGATCATGGCAGGGAGTGGGGGGTGCGCAGAGAGAGGGGCACAGAATCTGGAGCAGGCTCCAGGCTCTGAGCTGTCAGCACAGAGCCCGACGTGCGGCTTGAACTCACGAACCGTGAGATCATGACCTGAGCTGAAATTGGACACTTAACCAACTGAGCCCCTAAATTTGATACTTGTTAAACATCCAGCTGGAAAGGACTAACAGGCCAAGTAAAGGTTCCCTGTCACTACCCACACCAACAAAGTTCAAAGCAACAAAACTCTAGAAGATCAAACTTGAGGACCATTTTACTGTGAATAATTCTATAAAATTCTGGATTTGATTAATACCATCAAGAACCTCCAAGTGTTTTATAAATCAGACTCTTATGTCCCATTTGGTTGGCTGGTAGTAGACTGAATAATGGTCCCCCAAAGATATGGGTTCCTAAGCCTGGTACCTGTAAATACTACCTTATTCTGAAAAAGAGTCTCTACAGATGTGATTAGATTAAGATTCTTGAGATGGGTAGATTATCTTGGATTATCTAGGTGCGTCAAATGCAATCACATGTGTTATGGCCTGAATTGTGTACCCCTCAAATTCAAACACTGAAGCTCTAATCTCCAATGTAACTGTACTTAAAGATAGGGCTTTGAGAAGTAATTAAGGTTAAACTTTTTTTTAATGTTTTTATTTATTTTTGAGAGAGAGAGAGAGAGACAGACAGAGCATGAGTGGGGGAGGGGCAAAGAGAGAGAGGGAGACACAGAATCTGAAGCAGGCTCCAGGCTCTGAGCTGTCAGCACAGAGCCCTACACGGGGCTTGAACTCATGAACCATGACATCATGACATGAGCCAAAGTCGGACCCTTAACCCACTGAGCCACCCAGGCGCCCTGAAGTAATTAAGGTCATGAGGGTGGGGCCCTAATCTGAGAGGGCTGGTGGCTTTATAAGAAGAGGAAGAGGTTTTTCTTTCTCTCTTTCTTTCCCTCTCTCTCTCTCTCTCTCTCTCTCTGTGTCCCTCCCTCCTTGCCCCGAACCCAACATACACACACCATCTGAGGACACAGAAAGAAGGCAGCTGTCTTCCAGCCAGGAAGGGAAATCTAACCAGAAATCAAATTGGCTAGCACTCTGATCTTCACCTTCCCAGCCTCCACACTTGTGAGAAATACATTTTCTGTTGTTTAAGCCACACAAGCTATGGTATTTTGTTATGGAACCCCAAGCAGACTAACGTAATATGTATTCATATAAGAAAGATGGAGAGGAAAATTAAAAACAGAAGAAAAGAAGGCCAAAGATGGAGGCAGAGGGGCGTCTGGGTTGCTCAGTTGGTTAAGTGTCCAACTTCGGCTCAGGTCATGATCTCACGGTTCGTGAGTTCAAGCCCCACGTCGGGCTCTGTGCTGACAGCTCAGAGCCTGGAGCCTGCTTCAGATTCTGTGTCTCCCTCTCTCTCTGCCCCTCCCCCCACTTGCTCTCTCTTCTCTCTCTCTCTCTCTCAAAAATAAATAAACATAAAAAACATTAAAAAAAAAAGATGGAGGCAGAGATTGGAGTGATGTGGCCAAAGACAAGGAATGTCAGCAGCCACCAGACGTTAGAAGAGGCAGGGAACATATTCTCCCAAGGATCTTCAAAAGGAGTACAACTCTACAGAGGCTTTGATTTTGACCGAGCGGCAGAGATCTCAGACTTCTGGCCTACAGAACTGTGCAAAAGTACATTTCTGTTATTTTAAACCACCACGGCTGTGGTAATTTATCACAGTGGCCACAGGAAACAAATACACACACCAAGGTAGTTGGGAGGAGAGGTGGTGTCATGTCCCTTTTACAAATGAAAATCCAGAGACAGGAATGTTTATGACACTGGGCCAAATCCTTCTGACTTGTAGGGCAGACAACTGCCCCACCTCTGCCTTCCCCGTTAGATTAGTCCCATGGCTTTCAGCAGGACTCTTTCGGGGCCTCTGCCCTGTGTGATGAGACAGAGGTGACAAATACTCTCTCCCTGACCAAACCTTAACAGGCTTCTCAGAGCCTTTTTAACGACCAGGCCTTGACCTTGGCCTGCATTCTGTCCTCAGCCTGCCTAGCCTAGTTTTATCAAGAATCCTGCTGTTAGTCTAGTGAGAACACCCCTCCTCCCCAGCCTTAATATTCGATCAAATTCCTCAATCCCCACCTTTGATGCCTAAGTCCTTGGCCTTCCTTTAGCAAAAATTCTGTTGGGTTTGTTTGGCAAGAATCCCCCTACCCTTGATGTCTCTCCTTAGTAATTTTTTATCCATTGACCCCTTCATTCTGCTCATCAGCTATAAATCCCATTTGTCCTTGCTATAGTCGGAGTTCAGCTTGATCTTTTTCCTTTATTGCAATAGAGCTGACCCTTCCTGTAATAGTCTTGAAAAAAGTCTTCCTTACCATTTTCACAAGTGCTACAATAATTTTTTCCTTAACAGGGGTGCATTGCTGGTATATCAACTACTGATTTCCAGAAGTTAGGAGCTTTGAACAGCTCTCCCTTCCAAATTTCAAGGTTGCAGCTGCTGCTAAAGATGTCGCATGGGGTTAGAAAAAAGAGGAAATATTCCTGTTCTCTTTAGAGATACTTGTCTTTGCGCTGAAACCCCTTATAACTTTTGCATTATGAAGAAGACTAAGAGAGCTAGTCCTTCTGTTTTGTCTTTAACCTTCCTTCCTTCCTTCCACTCTTTCTTTCATTCATTTATTCAGGAAATATTTACTGAGCCACAACTATGCACAAGATTCCATGCTCTGTGCCATAGGGTTATAAATATGCAGACATTATAACCACTGCCCTCAAAGGAGAAAGGAAACCATGGTAGGAATCTGAGACCCTACCATGTATCTGGCAGCATGCTAGACATTTTCACACATCCGCTAACATTTAATCAATCCACAGGACCAGAGAGATAGTTGTTATTTTTCTTTCTTTTTTTTTCACCCTTAACAGATGATAGAACTGATTCTTAAAGAAATTGAGCAACTTACTCAAGGAAAAGGAAGGACATGATCACAAAGCAGCTGTTGATGAAACTGGCTGAGTGGAAAGAACACAATAAGAAAGAACAATAGGAAAGACCACAGCTATTGAATGTTGGAGGTAGGTCTCAAAACCAGATGTTAGACATTGAAATCTATGACCCCTTTTCTCACTGTGATGTATAACAATTAAGATATGCACACAAACCACTAGAATACAAAGTAAATAGAAATAACTTTGCTGTCCCAAAAGAAAATGGGTAAAGACCTTGGAAATCAAAGAATTAAAAATACAAAGGAAAAGAAATACTGTGTCTAATACACGCAAAGCACTTCACTTTGTATATTCACATGCATGGTCTTTTCATTTTATTGCAGTAACAACATTTAACACAAAATCTAGCCTCTAAACAAATCTTCAAGAGCACAATAGAGTATTGTTGATAGGCACAACATTGTACATCAGATCTCTAGAACTCGTTCATCTTTCATAAATGAACCTTTTTGCCCACTGAACAGCAGCTCCCTATTTCCCCCTCCCCTCAGCCTCTGGCAACCACCATTCTTCTCTCTGCTTCTACGCATAATCTTATTCAATTCTTTCAACAATGCTGTAATGAGAGACATCTCACTTTCAGCAAGAAAGAGTACAAAAATCTTCAAGGAAAAGGTAATGCCAGTTCTGTACTTTGAAGGATGACAGTAGAGCATGGGGAACCAGAGAGAAGACACATTCCAAGGCAGGAAACAGGGTGCTCTAGAAAAAGGGAGGGGGTGGCTGGGTGGCTCAGTCAGTTGAGCATTCGACTTCAGCTCAGGTCATGATCTTGCAATATGTGGGTTCAAACCCTGCATCAGGCTCTGCACTGACAGAATGAAGCCTGCCTGGGATTCTGTCTCTCTTCCTCTCCCTTGCCATACGTGCTACCTTTCTCTCTCTCTCTCAAAATAAATAAGTAAACTTAAAAAGAAAGAAAGAAAGAAAGAAAGAAAGAAAGAAAGAAAGAAAGAAAATGAGAAGACATGATCACAAAGCAGCTGTTGATGAATGGGCTGAGCAGAAAGAACACAACAGGAAAGAACAAAATGTGGAGAACCCACCTCTGGGCATGCTCAAGTACCTGGTCCTTGTTCAGTGTGCCATGGGAGCTCCTGACAAGGAGGCCAGAGTAGACCTTTGGTAAAATGTGGTGTGGGGTTGACCTGAAAAGGATGGCAGGAGAGCCCAGGGTCAAGAGAACCTCATGAGTGGTTATAAGGCTCTCCTGGGGCAGAGGCTGGGGCTGGAGGAAGGGGAGAAGCACATAGTAAGATGAACACATACACAGTTTTTCAAAAATAGCACTAAAGACAGGAAAAGCTATGGCTCAAAATAAATAGTTCTCTTTGAGAACAGAGGCAGCAATGGGCCTACGCTGTTTTCACTTAAACACACATTTGTTAGATGCTGAGCGTGGCAGCTGAACAGCAGAGAACCACCTCTTATCTCCAAATCCAGGCCATTTCACTCCTCTGCCCAGAGTCTGAATAACAAATATTCTACTCCTCCAAAGAAAACAATGTCATTGAATGAGGTAGAAGTATAAAAAATAGGATGGCTTGATTTTATGGACAGAGTTTCATATGATATATCACAACTTGCCTATTTCTTTTCCGGTTGAGACACCAGCCCGAAGAACTGACCTTGGAAAGTCATTTTCTTCCTCTTTTCAGTACAGTTTTAAAAACTGAAATGTTTTTGGAATTGGAGAGACAAACCTAGGACTGCAGCTTATAGCAAAGAAAGGATAATCAGTCTGTTCAAAGAACCAGAGTTCTTCTCACAAGACTGATCAGGAACAGCTGGAAGTATGCCCAGCGAAGTCTATGGATTATGCAGTGATGGAACTAATTCACTGGCACCTGTTATTCTTCAAATACTTCACGTTATGGATTTACCAATTAATAAGACAATCCCTGACCTCACGGTGCCTACAGGCATATAGAAAAATTCCCATATGGTGTGATGGGAACAACAATATAGAGCATAGAGGTTTGGGGAGCCAGTGAAATTTCCCAGAGACCCAAGTAAACAGGCACCATCCAAGGAAGAGTACGTCAGGGTTGAGAAGTCAATGTCTCCTAAACTTCCACACTATACTTCCTGGTTTCAAACTACCTTACAAAGGTACAGCAATCAAAACAGTATGGTACTTGCATAAAATTAGACATACAGACCAACCAAAACAGATTCAAGAGCCCAGAAATAAACCTTCACATATATGATCAACTAACATTTGACAAGGGAGCCAAGAACACTAAATGGGGAGAGGATAATCTCTTCAATGAATAGTGCTGGGAAAACTGGATAATCACAGGAAGAAGGATGAAACTGGACCCCTATCTTATACCACTCACAAAACTAACTTGATATGGATTCAAGACTTCCCCCAAACTTTAAAACTCCTGGAGAAAAACAGGGAAAAGGTCCTTGACAGTGGTCTTGGCAACGATTTGTTGTCTGACTCCAAACATCAAGATCATTCTTAAAGACTTTTGATCTGGAATTGAGTATAGCTATTTTAAGCATCAAACCTGGTTGTAAAAACTTTCCAGAAGCAAAATCGTTTTCCCACTAAAAAAATTAACAATACTTGGGGAGCTGGGGTGGCTCAGTTGGTTAAGTGTCTGACTCTTGATTTTGGCTCAGGTCACGATCTCACGGTCGTGGGATTGAGCCCTGCGTCAGTCTCCATGCTGACCACGGAGTCTGCTGGGAATTCTTTCTCACCCTCTCTCTCTGTCCTTCCCTTGCTTGTGCTCTCTCGCTAAAAATAAATAAATACACATTTAAAAAAAATTAATAATACTCAATTTGAATATTTTATGTAAACTTACTATCATCTTTCTCAACATTTAATTTTCCTTGTAATTACATGATGTCAAAAAAAAAAGATTTTGTTCACCTTGTCCTATATAGATGCTCCCAGAATCCTTTCTGTCTACCCACAACGTGCTGTAAAAATACAACCATTTTCTGTCAGTGCCATGATGCAACAGTAGTCCCTTACACTTGAGCACATGATCTAATAGCTTAGGGAAGGCTTCTTTCCAACACTATCTTGAGTTAGGTGTGGACGAGAGAAATTTTCTTATAAGAAAATTGCTTCAATGTACATATTTTTCAGTTTGCATGCTGTATCAAAAGCATACTCATTATGTAGTGTGTGAAGAATGTTTCCTAAAAAATTTGATCTTCAATTATGGATCTCAGTTCTCAAGATTGTTGCATGAATCCCATCTTGGGAGGATTGCTCATGGCTACCTCATTCCTCAGGATCCTCCCTCCTCTGGCAAGACCTAGAACAATCTGGGCTCTGCAGTCTCCAAGTTGTTTGATATTAGCAAGCCACGTTTTCTTATTTGGTTATTTGGCCACTTAAAGCAAAAACAATATAATCTAATTTTAGTATACTCTTTGGCTAATTTCACTATTTTCATTATTTTATTTAAAAAATATTCTCTTGGGGCCCCTGGGTGGCTCAGTCGGTTAAGCATCTGACTTTAGCTCAGGTCATGATCTCTTAGTTTGTGGGTTCGAGCCCCGCATTGGGCTCTGTGCTGACAGCTCAGAGCCTGGAGCCTGCTTTGGATTCTGTGTCTCCCCCTCTCTCTCTCTGTCCCTCCCCTGCTCGTGCTCTGTCTCTGTCTCTCAAAAATAAATAAACATTAAAATTTTTTTTTCTTTAAATATTCTCTCTACTCTTTTAACTCAGTTGTAACATTTTATCTTATTTCTCCTAGTCTTACCCTGTTGTGGAATGGGAAGACTGGAGAAGTGAAGGGGTTCAGACAAAGTCTTGCTGAGTTTCCCCTATATTATCATTGTTCATATCTGTGCTAGGCACATTCACATGCTATTGCCAGTCAGTAAACAATCCTACAGTATAGGAAGTAGTCGATCCAACTTACAGATAAGGACAGTGAGGCTCAAAATGACTTAGCAATTGCCCCAGGACACATCTCTAGTGAGCAGGTGAGGGTGTCAGGAGTTGCAGTAAGATCTGTTACATTTGGAACCTGTGCTCTGTCTACTCCCACAGTGTTTCTCAAACTTCAATACGCTTCTAAGACACTAGGCATCTTAAAATATAGACTTCACAGGTCTGGGGTGGAACTTGAGAGTCTGCATTCCTGACAGGTTTCTAGGGGAAGGCAGGTGCTGCTCCCCAGACCACACTTGAGTTAAAAAGTGCACATGGTTTTAGGCTTCTCAGAGCACATGGGCATCAAGGAGATGGCCCAGATAGAGCTGTCGAGGTTATCGTTTACAGCTGAGTTAGCCCTCTTTCGCTGACTGGCTTTTGATCAGGGTTCCAATGGATGGCTAGCAAGAGCTAATTACAATCCTGACTAATTCACTGTCAGTTGTTATTCATTAACAAATTATGTTCCTGACAAACTGCTCTAGTGTGGTACCCTAAGTACTGTAATTAAAATCTTAGAAAGTTGCATGTGAGCTTAATTGATTTCCTTAATGTATTACTCAGACTAAACATCCCATTATTTTGTCTTGATGTTTATGAAGGGGCAGAAGTCTGCTGCCACCCAGGCAGCAGATACACGGGCTCTGCATTAACAGGGAGCCTGCCCGCTTTGGGGGCCCGGACACTTGCCCAGTAGTGCTACCTGGGCGTTCAAATGATAGTGGCGATGTCTCTCCACCGGAAGTATTCACAGAGGGAGGGATGGAGGGTAATTTGACTTGTGCCTCGAATTAATTTGCGTCCTCCTGGGGTTTCCCAACATTGAGAGTGTTATGATGACTCCCTAGTGTACCGATAGAGAAAGAGAGAGAAGCTTCCCCAGGCTGTCAGGGTCCCCTGTCCTACACAGGCTCTTGCTTTTAGCACTGGGCACCACAGGGCAGAATGGGAGAGGCAGCTGGGAACAGTATCTACACTTCAGCTAATGTCATGTGTGATGCAAACAAGTCCAATGTATTTGGCAAATTTGGAATGCCGTGGGCAGCTGATACCAATATTACAAGCCATTGATTTAGACTACATGTTTTCATTCATTCATGTTTGACAGCTTCTTAATGAGTACCTAGTATGGGCCAGGCAAGGCCCATATTAAAAGTAATAGTACATTTAAAAAATTAAATTAAAAAAAACCAACATGCAAAATATTCACAACTTTAATAATGGCAAACGTTTATATAGTAAATGCCAGGCACCGTTCTAGGAACTTTGAACATATTAACTCATTTGATTCTTGCTCAGTTCCTATGAAGTAGGTGCTTTTATTATCTGTTTTAAAAGTGAGAAAACTGAGGGGCGCCTGGGTGGCTCAGTCAGCTAAGTGTCTGACTTCTGCTCAGGTCATGATCTTGTGGTTCATGAGCTCAAGTTCCACATTGGGCTCTGTGCTGTAAGCTCAGAGCCTGGAGCCCGCATTGGACTCTGTGTCTCTTTCTCTGCCCCTCCCATGCTCATGCTCTCTGTCTCTCAAAAAATGAATAAAATGAGGGGTGCCTGGGTGGCTCAGTTGGTTGGGCGTCCAACTTCGGCTCAGGTCATGATCTCGCGGTTCATGGGTTCGAGCCCCGCGTTGGGCTCTGTGCTGACAGCTCAGAGCCTGCAGCCTGCTTCGGATTTTGTGTCTCCCTCTCTCTGCCCCTCCCTTGCTCGCTCTCTCTCTCTCAAAAATAAACATTAAAAAAAAATATTAAAAAAATGAACAAAATGAAAAAATGTATAAGTGAGAAAACTGAGGTAACAGAGAAGGTAAGGAACCTTCCTAAGGTCACACAGCTAGGATTCAGATGCAAACAATCTGGCTCTCACACCTTCCTTGGACCCCTGTGTTATGTTCTCTCTCTTTACTAAAATAATAATAGCTAATGAAGACTTAGTGTGTCCTCATGAGTAATTTTATACTTACAAAACCCTAATGAGAAAGGTACTTCCATTATCACAATTTCACAGCTGAGGAAAATGAGTCACAGAGAGGTTGCTGACTTGCCCCAAGGTCTCCCGGCTTATCAGTGTCAGAGCCAGAATTTGAGTGCAGGCCCACAACCTGTACTCTTAATCTCAATGCATCTTAGAACTAGCAGAGATCTGGAAAATCATAAAGATTTGGGGCCTGTACAGGCCAACCAATATAAATAATTAAACTCCAGGTGATCCTGCCCTAGATTCCCAACAGAGGAAGATAAGGCCCAGGTAGAAAGTGCAAAGCTGGGATGTGAAGGCAGATGACCCAATGTTAACGCTACCCTGGACCTCGGTATTATCATGTCTCTTGCATACCTGCAGTTCTTGGACGCTATTTTCCTGCCCTCCGCCCTACTCACCCTGACTCAGCATCCAAAACAACAGGGGTGGACCACATGAGTCTAAGGATAAACGTTAACAGGCTGGCAATATGTTGCATTATTCTCCACGCACTATATATTGAAGAAACTAAAATGTGCTTAAATTTTAGAACTTTACTTTCATTTTTTATGAGGGTACATATCAGAAAAATGCAAATTATAAAAGAAACATTAGTCACATTTTCCTGATTCTGAAAAGAAAGGGTGTCAGTTGTGAGGTCACCGAAAAGAATTGGACTACTTTGCTGGAACGAGAGACGGAGCTTTCTCAACAGGTTATTTCTCATGCAGCACCAAGTAGCTGAAGGAGGACTCCCATCATCCGCCGGCTGCCCTCAGCATGATGTGCTTCATTTGTGCTTTCAGGCTCTCTCCTTGGTTCTGGAACCACAACCTGACGTGATTCATCCCCACTACCCTCTGAGTCACTTCCTGGGTCACTCTTCACGGGCTCCCTCACCACAAATGGCATTATTTCTGCTTCTCTCAGACAAGTGCCTTTGCGTATACCTCAACCCAGGCCTCCAGATCATTTTACTCTCAGACTTGTGCCCCAGGCAACACAAAGTCCTTTCCTTCCAGTTTCCCGGGGTGATCCGACTCGGTGCCATCATCCCTGGTGAGCTACCTTCAGCAGTTTCCACTTGTTATCATGTATGTTTTTCTCTCCGGTAAACCAACCTTGTATCCTTCCATTGGACTGTCCTGTTGGTAGAACAAACTGGCTTTCCAGTTTCCAGTTTGTGGCTTTTAACACATAAAGTTCAACTGTTTATATATATATATATGTGTGTGTGTGTGTGTGTGTGTGTGTATGTGTGTGTGTGTGTGTGTGTATATACACATACTAGAAACCCAAACTGTAAATTTCTATCATATTACTAAACAACAACTGGGTTTGAGCTTAAGTTCAAAGAATCATGTAGACATTATTCATCTCTGCAAACTCCATTTTCAATTCTTATGCAGGATCCTGGAGCATTGATGACTTAGCTAATAAAAATGCTGTTGGAAGTTAAAAATCGCTCCTGGGGTAGTGCTACCTTTCAGTAAGAAAGTTCTTAAAAACACTTGACAGAACTTGGCTGCATGTGACAGATTTTTCCCTCTATACAAGTCACTGTATGCACGCTGAAGAGGCAATGCAATCGTCAGAAAAGCTTCAACCGTTCTTTTCAATTTATTTGATATAAAAGAAAACATCTGGCTCAGGGTATGTGTCTAGAATACAAACTATTTGTGAAGCAGGTATGATGCTGGTACCTGGTAAAAGCAGAATTTCTTTTCTTCTCTTTTCTTCTCTCTTCTTCCTTCCTTCCTTCCTTCCTCCCTCCCCCCTTCTTTCTTTCTTCCTTCCTTCCTTCCTTTTTCTTTCTTTCTTTCTTTCTTTCTTTCTTTCTTTCTTTCTTTCTTTCTTTCTTTCTTTTCCTGGAACTGCCATTGGGAGGTTACTGGCAACTTTTAGTTTGGGGAAGTTGAGAAAGCTCTCAGAGTCTTTGGAACAGAGTCCTTTTGTCTTTGGAAGTTTTCCAGGATTGGCCCTGTAGTTATATAAACACGAAGCAAGTACCCACCCACTGTCCTTGGCGATAGCAGTGAGGTCACCATAAATCTCAATGCTGATGCTGCAGAGCAAGATGCCAAGTGCTCTGCCCAGTGATGTAAGTGGGGTATCTTCCGCCAGAACCATGCCCTTGAAGAGGGTGAGAAATGTTTTGCCTAAATGTGAATCTAGACCAGGACCACTGGTATAAGTAGTATTTAAAGAGTAAATAACACCAACTTTGTGAAATGTATTTTCAACTATTTGAGTGTTTTCAACACCATAAAAAAAAAAAGAAAGAAAAAGAAAAAAAAAAAGCAACCACCCACACACATACACATACACATACACATAAGACATTTTAAATTTTAAAAGATATTGTACACTTTACAGAGTTTACCAGTAAACACATGCCACAAATATTTAACATAGAGTTTCAGAAACAATACTTACCCTTATTGTGTTTAATGCTGACATTTCTATATATTCTATGTCACTGTTTTTAAGGTTGGCTGTGTTCCACTGAATTCATATTATGACCTTTTAATGGATCATGATTTGCAGTTTGAAAAACTTCCAACTATTGTGATTGCTTTATATGGGTCCAGTGATCAATCTGTGGAATCCAAGAGATTTGGGGCCTTAGACTTTGAGGTTCAGGGACCTACAGAGATGACAACAATTTGCTTTAAAACACACCAACACAGCCAGTTAGTTTTAGCTTTTGCCCTGGGAGTAGCTGGGGCATTCAGCTGGCATTCTGATGTGCACTCGATCCACCAATGCGTTTGCCATCTGTACCTCAATAGTCAAAGCTTTGCTAATTTGCACATGGAATGTCAAAAATGGGTCTTTATTGTGCAAAATGGTGTCCTGTTGATCAGCATTACAAATGTCAGAAATGGGCTCTCATTAATGAAAAGTATTCTTTGTCAAATATATTTCAATTTAAAAAACGTTTTTAAAAGTTAAAAAAAAAAACATTTGTAATAAAGCTATTTCCAGGAATGTGGAAACATGTATTCTTAATACGTAGACTGGATAAAATATCTCCACCCTTGCGCGGCTGTCAGAATCCAGACAGCCCAGTAACTACACTAGGGACACTTGATTGCTAAAAGGCATGCACTCCAGTGTGTGGCCATCGATGTGGAATATCCTTGTTGTCTGATATTGACTGAAAGGGTGACAGAATCCTGCCTCTGCAGTCTTGGCTTTTGTCTCCAGTGAACAGAAGTTCATGCAAGGTGTTCATCAGACCATCCAAAAGGCCAGACAGAGGCTGTGACTTCATCAAGCTTCCAGAATAGATAGCCGTGACCTGTTTTGTGCCTGCCTGCTAGTGAATGTGTGTTTAGCAAATGTCTGCTTGTGGGGCAGAATCTGGGCTGAGACTTGTTCCATTATAATATGGTAGCAAGGTTATGTGGGAGTGGCAAACTGTTACCCACCTCAAACTTCTTTGTCTGACTAGTGTTATCTTTAAAAAAAAATTTTTTTTACATTTATTTATTTTTGAGAAACAGAGTGAGACAAAGCATGAGCGGGGGAGGGGCAAAGAGAGAAGGAGACACAGAATCTGAAGCAGGCTCCAGGCTCTGAGCAAGCGGTTGGCATGGAGCCTGATGCAGGGCTCGAACCCACAAACTGTGAGATCATGATCTGATCCGAAGTTGGACGCTCAACCGACTGAGCCACCCAGGTGCCCCTGACTAGTGTTATCTTTAAAAAAAAAAAAAAGGAGGGGGGGGCGCCTGGGTGGTTTAGTCATTTGAGTGCCCAACTTCAACTCAGGTCATGATCTCACAGCTTGTGGGTTTGAGCCCTGCATCAGGCTCTGTGCTGACAGCTCAGAGTCTGGAGCCTTCTTTGAATTCTGTGTCTCCCACTCTCTCTGCCCCACTCCTAATTGACACTGTCTCTCAAAAATGAATAAACGTTAAAAAAAAATTTTAAAGCAACTTTAAAAAACAAAACAAAAACCCCAAAAGGGGTGCCTTCGTGGCTCAGATGGTTAAGTGTCTGACTCTTGATTATGGCTCAGGTCATGATCTCACAGTTCGTGAGACTGAGCCTCCCATCAGGTTCTGCACAGATAGTGTGGAGCCTGCTTGGGACTATCTCTCTCCCTCTCTCTCTGCCCCTCTCCCACTCGTGCTCTCTCTCTCTCTCTTAAAATAAATATATAAACTTAAAAAAAAAAAAAGCCCTGAGAGCTGTGGTTACCAATTGATTAAATCCATCCAGTTCATGGGACCCTTCCACAATTGCAAATCTATGTGAAGCATGAGGGACCCTCAGAAACAGGTTACTTTGGGGGAGAAAGGTTGACAAATGTGACCAGCAGAACAGATCTATAGAGCATGTGAGTATTCTCTTGACTCAGAATTCAGCTGGTGACAAAGACTCAGCAGAGGAAGGGTCTTCAAAGGATGGGGACATATGATAATTTTACCTTATTTTTAAATTTTCATTTTAGAAGTCTGGGAGATCATTTTATTTTTTTAATTTATTTTTATTTAAAAAATTATTTTAATGTTTATTTTTTCAGAGAGAGAGACAGAGTGCAAGCAGGGGAGGAGCAGAGAGAGAGACACACACAAGAATCTGAAGCAGGCTCCAGGCTCTGAACTGTCAGCACAGAGCCTGATGCAGGGTTTGAACCCACAAACTAAGAGATCATGACCTGAGCCAACTGGGCCACCTAGGCACCCCATGATCATTTTACTTTAGATCACAAAAGGAAATAAGGCCTTATTTGGTAATCAGAGGCTGGGGAGGCCTGGAAATTCATAAGCCACATTTAAAATCGTAGTAAAAGGGGCGCCTGGGTGGCTCAGTCGGTTGAGCGTCCGACTTCGGCTCAGGTCAGGATCTCGCGGTCCGTGAATTCGAGCCCCGCGTTGGGCTCTGGGCTGGTGGCTCAGAGCCTGGAGCCTGCTTCTGATTCTGTGTCTCCCTCTCTCTCTGCCCCTCCCCCATTCATGCTCTGTCTCTCTCTGTCTCAAAAATAAATAAAGGTTAAAAAAATTAAAAAAAATTAAAAAAAATAAAATAAAATAAAATCATAGTAAACAGTAAGAAGGATTTTGTTGACATTCTACTCTATTTAAACACTGGTATTTTAGTTACGAAGTTTGCTTTCTCAGGATAAGATTGTGGGAGGAAAAGTGGCAGGACTCCCTGTGAGCCTCAGATATATTCATGCTGAGTTTCAGACCTTCCTGACAAACAAAGGGATAGGCCATAACTGAGGAGCAGTGAGGAAAGGGCTTTCTGAATTACAGGACTATTTGGAAGGAAGCTAGTGGAAGAAGGTCTGAAAAGTGTCCAGGAGAGATAAAGACGAAATGAAGGATTTGTGATCTCCCTTGTGTATCACTTGCTGGGCCAGACCATGAACTAGGTCTGAGCTCTCCGGGCTGCGGGCAGGACTAAAAGGAGATGTGGGGATATTGCTCCCAGTGTCCTGGACCTGGGGAATTAAGTGTAACCCAGAGGGGAAGAGGGATCTTCTCTCCATCGCCGTATGGATCCAACACAGAGAAGATTCAAGGGATTACAGAGCCACTTAGAAGCTAGAGAGTCTGGGTCTGCATCTTGGGTATCACTTAGAGACCACAGACAACAGTGTTGTCACCCAAAGCCCTGCCATCCGCGATAGTGCCGAGACATGACCACTGAAGGGCTTTTCTGTTGGTGGACATGGACTGTATAAGCCAGAGAAAAAGAAATTGAGATCAGTTTCATAGGCTCCTTCAGTTTGGGACAAGAGCCAGAATTATTTGGTTATTGCCCACACTGAGCTCCATGATACCTATTTATACAAGACTTGAGGAAACTTGAGATAAATTTGAGGATCTCATTAGGATTGCAGTGATTATAGATTCTCCTTCAAAAATCGAGCCCGAGACAAGGGCTTGTGTATAAGCAGTTTATTTGGGAAGCGATCCAGGAAAGTAGGCCAAGAGGAAATGGCAGTTCAGGAGTATATTATCCAGTTGGTCACTGCTGGGTTACTAGGGCTCGACCCACTAAGACCTTTTAAGGAGCCATATATATAATATGCCTCCATTACCCACCAGCTCTCATCCCCCATTAGAAAAGGGATGCCCCATTGGGCTTTAACTCCCCTGCCCTTTTAGGTTGTGCATGCCTGAGTGGGTCTCCATAGCCATCTCACAACACAGCATTAAAGAAGTCCCAGGGCAGAAGGCCATGATGCAGATGAAGTGAGGCGCTGTCAGAATATGTTTGCACAAAGCTAGCTGCTGCAGCAGGGGCTGGAGTAAAAAGGGGGCTGAGAAGATGTGAGGATGGTAAGTGGTTCATACCAAGTGTCTGATATTGTACATCTCTTGCACTGCTCACATCCACTCTGCCCTACATTAAGTCCCATTCAGCAGGCAGCATTCAATGTGGGGAGACTTCCACAGTCTCCACAAGGGACTTAATACAGGAAGCTTCCTGGAAAAAGCTACAGTCCCTAGTGCTGTAACTGGTGTTGCAGGAAGGGGTCTGATAGTGTCCATCTGCTACCAAGTGCCTGGCTCATACTTTCCCCATACCTTCATAAGAAAGGGGTACCTTTATAAGAAAGGGAAATTATCAATTATGTGAATTGGAATTCAATTTCGAGTAATAGACAACGGACCCCAAATGGCTTAAACTGAAAAAGTGAACTTATTCGGTCATATAACCGAGCAGTCCAGGAGTAGATATGGATTCAGATGGGGCCCAAGGCAAAACGTATGTGGTATTGTTGCCATGGAAGAGAAGGGGGGGGGGGCGGGAAATAGGTGTGTATTTCATCAATATTTAAAATGTTTGCCAATATGATAAATGAAAAAAAATTTATTTGCATTTCCCTAACCAATGCTGGTCTAGTGGTTGAAGTGGGATTTGAACACAAGCCAGCTAATCCAGAAATGCATATTCTTTTACCAATACCCTATGCTATACCTTTCACATAGGCTTCATTTGGAATCCTGAACTAGAAAAAGGCAAGAAAGAAATAAAACACTCTCATATCTATGAAGATGATAGAAGATTTAGAAACTTTACCTGGGAAAACTTAATGGAAATGGGAACTGTTTTTCTTATGGCTAAGTTTATAAAGGCTATGAAATAATGCAACATCTTAAGAACTTTTTTTTTCAATTTTTTTTAAATGTTTTTATTTATTTTTGTGACAGAGAGAGACAGAACATGAGCAGGGGAGGCCCAGAGAGAGAGGGAGACACAGAATCGGAAGCAGGCTCCAGGCTCTGAGCTGTCAGCACAGAGCCCGATGCGGGGCTCGAAACCACAGACTGTGAGATCATGACCTGAGCCGAAGTCGGACGCTTAACCGACGAGCCACCCAGGCGCCCCAACATCTTAAGAACTTTTAAGGGCCTTTTATTGAATGAAAATCATGAAAAGATTCAGACCCACTGGCAGAAGAGGCAAGGGACTGAACTGGAGCCAGAGGGAATCTACGTAGTCACAACAATCACATCTCTTAACAGAAAAGGTACAACACAGGGACAGGTGTAGCGGATGGGTAACTTGTTTGTCTACCCTCAAGATCCCAGTTCATGTGGTCCTGATGGAACTGTGAATAATGATGCCACCCTCCTCCCAACTCAACAGTGGTCACGTTGACCAATGACTAATCAATATGCTTACTTCCCAGCTCATGGTGGATGGTTCCAAGATGAACAGGTGATATAAGCAGAGCTGGCTTGAGTGAAATAGAAACAGGAAACGTGTATTTAAGGATATTTAAATATATACACCCAGGCCACCAAAAAAAGGTGGGCAAGAAAGAGAAAGGCAGAAAACAAAACAGAAGTAGTATCAGTTAGCACATGGTTTTGCAGCGAATAGAAAATAGGATACGCAATAGTGCACGTTTTTTTGCTAGTCCAGCAATGCAAATCTGAGTGGAGTCCTCCCTAGGAGTTTGCTGCTAGAGTAATCGGAATACCTCTTTTCCATTAGGATTGATAACCTGGCAACTGAAGCCAGCAGCATCCCTAAATTTCCAAGTCATGTGAGCCAATAAATTTCCTATATTGCCTGAGCATGATTTGTTCAGATTTCTGTTTTCCAACAAGAAGTCCTCAACCAATATATTAGCTCACTCTCAAGTCTATTGGAGCTCATTCTTCTGAGTCTATCTATATGAAATGCCCTGTGTGCAAAAGGAGGACGGCCAGTTGCCTCCTCTTGAGATGGGTCCCCTCTCACCAGAGATCCATGGTAAGTGTAATGGAAAGAGAATGCAGGATGAGTGTGATTCTCACTTCATATTCTGGGAAGTACATTCATTGCTCCCACATTCCTTAAATATGATTCCAGAACACATAGGTAAGAGGCATTTAAGTGATTTACAGTGTGTAACAGATAAAGCTATAATCCTTCCTCCTTTGTTACATGAGAAATGAAAAGTTGATTCCTTCTTACAATCATTCACACAAACCAGATTCTGGACCAAGTTGTCAGCCGTCGTGTGATCAGCCAAAACACTGGGCTTTTTAAACAGTCCTTTCTAAGCCTCGTCCAGTAGAGCCAATTTATCAATCAGGATGTGAGCTGGAAGCAAGGCTGTGACGAATAAAGACCGACTGCAGCCAAATTTCTGAGAGCCTTTGTAACTTGGGGCTTCAAGGGAGCAGAAAAAGGAGCTGAACTGAGTCTCTGATGCTCAGGTGTTTGGGGTCCACGGGGAAGGGGATTAACATGAAGCCACAGTAAGAACGGCCACCATTTGTGGAGCTGCTTCTACATGCCAGGCGGGCTGCACGTTTTATCCCACTTGATCCCCGCAAGTATGCTGTGAAGGAGGTATTTTTAATCCACAGATACTCACATGGAGACACTGAGGCTCATAGAAAAAAGGTCTGCCCAAGGTTGCATAACAGCACATGGAGGATCCAGAAGTCAAGCTCAGTTCCAGCTTGTCCAACAACTGTTGGACACTTGTCCTGTGTGCTGCTCAAAAGCCTGTATTTTCCCTACACCATTATATGGCCAACTACGGTAGTGTTCATTAAACAGCTTTGTATTTAAGGCATTCCTTCAAGAACTGGACTTCTAGGCAAGCCCTCCGAAGGAATCAAACCACACCCACAATTATTACAGTATTGCTTGGTCTTCTCTTCTAAAAGAATCCTCTTCTAGAACAATTGTTTACTACCTTGAAATGTTGCCTTATAAAATCTCAGTTCAAAGGCTGTGTATGTCCCAGAAAATAGACAGATTTCTTTTTTGTTTTTGTTTTTGTTTTTGTTTTTTTTTGCCACTGGCTTAACAGCACATTACTGTCACTCACAAGAAATGGCATCTTGATCTACGGTAAATCACATGATACACTCGTTTTGTATTCTAGCTCTTGCCCTAATTATATGTATCCTTAATTGAAATGTTTAGATGGTGGAGATGGAATCAGTTTATTAATTTTACAGCGTCCACAGATTTCCCCTCTCCCCTAGCCTGCCAAAGAGATCCTGTAATTAATTACTTGCCCAGTCTTTCTCTTCAGGAGACTTGAGAAAATAAAAGAATCCCTCTAATTATTTTGTACTTATTTGTGCTTCTGTAAACCTGACTCATCTCCAAGACAAAACCGCCTGGGACATAGCTTCTAGAGAGCTACACAATAACACCTGTGAAAAGTTAGCAGGACACCAGGTACAGAAAGCACGTGTGTCTGGTGGCATGGCAAGGTGGGATGATTCCTGGAGCCACACCATCCCTTATGTGCTCTTCAGAGTGCTATCGGGGGATTACATGAAACAGTACACGTGAAAATTCTTTCTGAACTAGAAACACTGTGTAAATGTGAGCTGTTACAACCAGGCGGTGTGTGCAATGGAGATTACCTTTTGCCAGGGGTAAGCATTTCAGCTTATATAACACTTTTCATTCCAGGAGCCCTGAGCCCTTGTAAATATTATCCCAAGAAATATCATTTGAAATAAAATGCACATAAACAAACAGAATCTAGCAAATGAAAGCATCCTTGATGATGAAACGATGAAGGTCTTCAATGAGAACATCAACATTTTGACATGCCAACACTCAAGGATGTCGCCACTGTAGTCACAACACCTTCTGAGGGGAAAATCAATTCTCAACATGACTGTTTCCCGTCAGGGCTGTTTGGGTGAGCGGCGAGGAAGAGGGACACAGAAGGGCAAGACATTTTAAAAATATGAATTTTATTCCCATAGCAGTACATCGGAAAACTCAAATATAACTCCACAACTCTTTCAAGAGTTTCCTTTTTGTTTTCCGATGGTAAAGAGAGAGAGAGAAAATAAGCTGTCATTATCAGAATGATCAAACGCAGAGAGGAGAGAGGCAGAGGTAAGTAAAACACCAATTACAGTGCTGCCAATCTGTGTGAGTTGGGCCCCTTCCAAACAACAGTGCAAATGGATCTGAGGACACGGGGAAGAGGACGGAGGGGGTAGGGAAGAGAGAGCTGCCAAAATACAAGCAGGGGAGGCGGGAGGCGGTTAGAAATCGCCCCCTGGTGCTCTGGCAACAGTTCAATCGGGCAGAGCCCTGTACATTCCCATGCACCAATTCCATTGTGTGTGTTCACTTGCGGATTTGGCTTCTGGCTTACTCTCTTTGTTTGGGTAGCTAGGCATGAAAAAGAATCATCCGCAACTAGAGCTCAACTTAATTCCCAATTCCTCTCTGGAAACTATCTGTTGGCATCGTGAAATGTTCTGTGTAAAAGGCCACGCTTCGGCTGGTCAAAAGAGGAATTTCAGACCCTCCATCAGGGTCTTTGTGGATAAAGGTAATTCTTGGGGGTTGACAGAGGAGTCTGTACCTCTGGAATAAACTGTGTTGCCCCAGCACCTCACTGTTCTTGCCAATGACAAACAGGAACCCCTGACAATTTTTCCTCTCTCCTGGCAAATGGGATGATGGCACAGCTGTTTTCTCTCTATAAAAAGACAGTCACTCTTCTCTGTCCCTCCAGCTTATAACAAAAGGTCAACTTATGTTAGTGATTGAACTACCATGTAGCATATGAAGAAACACAAAAGAAATTCACCAGGAGAGACTCTTAAGATTTCTAATCATTTTATCCACATCCTAGCACCTAAATCTGAGTGTGATGCTCACCAGGTTTTGAATGAATGTAGGAATAGAAATTTGGATTAAATATTGTATTATCTGCTGTTTTCAGAAATCTTCAGGCAGGGTATTTTTTTCCCCCAAACTTATTTATTCATGGCACCATTTTTCTAAGAACATCCTCTGAACACACTAGATTATCTTTTTTTTAAGTTTAAACATTTTATTTCTTTATTATTTTTAATTTACATCCAAGTTACTTAGCATATAGTGCAATAACGATTTCAGGAGTAGAATCCAGCGATTCATCCATGCAGGGTAATTTTAACCCCTGCCCTTTTTCCCCTTTGGGTCAGGGAAGCTACCTTATCATATTATAGCTGCTTTGATTTGTATCAAGTCCCTGTCGGGTTCAAGACACATTCAGAATTTCTCTGTGAGACGTGTTAAAAACTGGAAGAAAGATTAAGTGAATGGATTTCTGGTAAACATGAAAGATTATACATGCAAATTTGTCTTTCCCTTCCCAAACTCTTCTAAAATAACAATAAAACATAAGAGCAAAAATAAAATATGAACCCACAAGAGAAGAAAAAAGGAGATGATAGCAGATTGTAAACAGTCACAGTATTTTGGGAATGGAAATCCAAGGAAAGGAAGGAAAGGGGGCACAGGAGGAGGAGTCAACCAGAAGCAAACCAGTTCATGCTCAGAATCCCCAGAGTCATGGGAATTAAGGATGCCAGGGTGCCTCCAACGGCAGACATGCTGAATGGGTTTGAAAACAGGACAATCAATTGCAAGGTAACTAGAAAACTGGGACCTGTGCTCAGGTGATCAATTAAGTTTGTTTCAGTAAATTTGGAATTCATTTTATTAGAGGATAAAGCTAAAGTCATAATTAAATGCTCTACCCCAGAAGTGACAGATATTGCTCTTGCACGTAATATTAGGCCAGAACTCGTCACATAGCTCCACCTAACAACAAAGAAGGCAGAACGTGTCGTTCAACTGTGTGTCTGGAAGGGGAAGAGTGTTAACAGCAGAGCCACACGAATGACTACCCCAGTGCCCAGGAGAAAATTTGTATACATGTTATTCCAGAGATGCAAGAACTAAGAGTCAGCATGGAAAGAAGATGGAGGAAAAACAATTAGACATAGGAGGAGGCCCAAGAAAGCAGGAGTCATGGATGACCAGGAGGAAGGAGAGAGAGTGAAGAAGGAAGCAGGTGGTCAATGCAGAAGTTTCTGATAGAAGATGGACCATGCACAGGAGCGCAGACGGATTTAACACAAGAGGCACTTGAAGGCAGCACTCATTCCCTTGACGAATTTCTCAGGGTCACAATTACTGTCCCTCAGCCTAACTCTAACCCCACATCTAACCTTAATTATAATGATGCATACATAAGTCTGCCTTAGCCTGATATCACCGAACATTCTAAATGTCTAATCAATTTGAAACCCCTTCCTCTGATTTCATTCTTAAAGGCAAACTTCTCCTTATGATTCAGCTTTCTTTGAAGGTCTTCCTTCAGTAAGGGAATGTGTTAGTCATAGTAGAGCATTTCAGACCACAGGTCAACTCCATTGCTCAACGGGTAAATTCAAAAACCGGCATTCTGCTTTTATACATCAGTGGGACAAACTTGGTATATATGAATCTCTCACCAGATGGTTCCACCCTTGATATGCAAGTAAATGTATATTTACAAATGTAAATATACAAATGTAAGGCCTATGAGTCTTATGTACAATATCTGAATTTTTCTACAGTGAGCATTAAGAAGGAAAAATCCAGGGGTGCCTGGGTGGCTCTGGTTAAGCCTCCAACTTTGGCTCAGGTCATGATTTCATGGTCCATGTGTTCAAGTCTCATGTTGGGCTCTGTGCTGACAGCTCAGAGCCTGGAGCCTGCTTTGGATTCTGTGTCTCCTTCTCTCTCTCTCTCTCTGCCCCTCCCCACTCATGCTCACTCTCTCTCTCTCTTTCTCTCTCTCTGTCTCTCAAAAATAAACATTAAAAAAAAAAAGAATTTAAAGAAGGGAAAATCCAAGGAAACAAACTCCATGGGGTGCCTGGGTGGCTCAGTCAATTAAGCATCTGACTCTTGATTTTGGCTCAGATCATGATCTGAGGTCATATGATCAAGCCCCATGTCAGGCTCTGCACTGTTAGCATGAAGCCTGCTTTGGATTCTCTCTCTCCCTCTCTCTCTGCCCCTCCCCTGCTCACATGCATTCAAACACTTTCTCTCAAAATAAATAAATATTTAAAAAAATAAATAAAACAAACTCCATGTTGAAGGAAGAGGAAGGAGTTAAAAGAATTCAAAGGAGGGCAAAATCAGAATAACAGGGGATTAGGAAGTAACAGAAACAGGGAAAGAGATACCATGAACAGAGGCCGCAATTTCAGAAACCTAAAGAGCTTGGTGGCCTCCTTATTTTTGCTGAATTTAAAATAATTGTTTACTAGGGGCACCTGAGTGGATCAGTTGGTTAAGCATCAGATTTCGACTCAGGTCATGATATCATGGTTCATGAGTTTGAGCCCCACGTTAGGCTCTATCCTGATAGTTCAGAGCCTGGAGCCTGCTTTGGATTCTGTATCTCCCTCTCTCTCTCTGCCCCTCCCCACTCACACCGTGTCTCTCTCTCAAAAATAAACATTAAAAAAATTTTTTTAAAGAAATAAAACAATTGTTTACTAGGCTAGGAAGTACGCGATTTGGCAAAATCTAAGTTAAGGTATTTGATGGTGGAGTGAAAATACGAAACTGAATATGTACCAGAAGCCAACGAGATACTAGATTTTTCTACTTCTAAAAATAAGTATGCTGGGGTTGTTAAAGAAATTTTAAGACCAGATTATATATTGCATGACAATAATATAATAAATTACAACATTACATTATGATGGAATACAACTCAGTCACCAAAAACAGATTGCTGGAGAGTATTCAATAGCACAGAAAAAAAGATGGCCTCAATATAATGTACCATTGGAAAACAGCAGGGTTTTAAAATGTGTTCACATTCTCTTATGTTTATTGCAGCATTATTTACAATAGTCAAATTATGGGAACAACCCAAGTGTCCAAATTATGGAAACAACCCAAGCACCCATTGATAGATACATAAAGAAGATGTGACACATAGAAATATATATATATATATATATACATATATATATATATATATATATGTATATATATATATATATATATATATAATGGAATATTACTCAGCCATAAAAAGAATGAAATCCTGCCATTTGTAACAAAATGGATGGATCTAAATGGTATAACACTAAGTGAAATAAATCAGAGAAAGACAAATACCATATGATTTTACTCATATGTGGGATTTAAGAAACAAAACAAGGGGGAAAAAAGGAACAAACTAAAAATCAGAATCACTATAGAAAACAGACAGATGGTTACCTGAGGGGAGGCACGTAGAGGAATGGGTGAAATAAGTGATGGGGATTAAGAGTTTATCAAGATGAGCACTAGTAATGTATAGAATTGTTGAATCACTGTATGTTAACACTGTATGTTAATCACCTGAAACTAATATAACACTGTATGTTAACTACACTGGAATTAAAATAAAATAAATAATAAAATGTGTGTGCATTATTATACCAAGTTTGAAAAATAAAAAAGACTGGAAGATCTCAAAAATGAGGATAGAAGTGGTGGTGTGGTTATGGCTGATTTTTATTTTACTCTTTTTACTTCCCTGTGATTTTCAAATTTTTCTATAATGAACTTAGAATTCTTTTAGATATCATAAATTACTTTTATAGAGAAGCGTGTTTCCATTAGCAACTCTGTTTTTCAATTATTTTTGTTACTTATATTGGAATTAAAAACTCGTTACATATATTAAATGTAACATTTTTAAATGCTCAGGGTATATATGTTCCCGACTGCTTTTAAAATGAAATTGGAATTAGATGGAATAAGAGAATTGAGACTGGAAAAGCTCTCTGAGGGTGATGGCAAAGGCGTGAAACGCCCTATTTCACATATTGCAAAATACTCACCATACAAATGGTAATCTCGTGGACGTATTTTGCAGAATGCAATACAAATAAATTAAAACCTGACTTTAGATTCTCTCGTAGATTTTAATATACATGCAAAAAGTTTCCAAGTTTCAAATTGAGCTAAAAGTTTCTTTTTACATTATATGAAAATGAAATAGGCAAATCGATATTGAATAAGATCATGGAGGAAATAGTCTACCTGCCTAAGAGAGTATGCTATTGTCAAATACTGGAAGCATCCTTCATAGACTTACAGTACATGTGTCAATTAACAATTAATAGTCTAAGTACAGTTCTAAGCTCCATTTAATGATAGACAAGAAATGGAAAGAGACTCCCCCCATCTGATGGATTCTACTTTCTCTGCAATGACTCAGGCAAGATCATCTGAGAGTGAGGGGCCAGTGTGAAGTTCCGATGTCAAGGAAGGTGGAGAAGCATAAGGTGACTTTGCAGAGAATAGGACAGTATGTCTACCAGAAAAACGTTACATTGCCATGGCTTGAAGGTTGACTGTGGACTCACATTATTTTCAGTGATACAAACTGAGTGGTCTCACTGAGCAAGCTGGACACATAGGATGCAAAGAGAAACAATTTTATTCTTCACCCCCAACTGCCTGTTTGAATCCTCTTGGGTCTACTCTTTCCAACCCTTCAGATGAGACATTAGAAAGTCTTTTTTTTTTTTAATTTTTTAAGTTTATATATTTATTTTGAGAGAGAGAGAGAGAGCAGGGCAAGGGCAAAGAGAGAGATGGACAGAGAACCCCAAGCAGGCTCTGTGCCACCAGCTCTGTGCTGGTGCCACAGAGGGCTCAAACTCATGAACCATGAGAACCATGACCTGAGCCGAAATCCAGAGTCAGACCCTTAACTGACTAAGCCACCTAGACACCCCTAGGAAGGTCTTCTGACTGTGATCATTTCAGATAACAAGATGTCCTCTGGTCATTTCATCCCCAAATCACAACCTCAATGTATAAATTAACATGCGTGATAAAACTCCAAACTTCATTGCAAGCTCGGATATGCTTTAGACCAAAGGGCCTGCAGTGGGGACTGAGATATTCATCTCTATTTCCCCGTTAGTGCTACTTCTCCCTGACCCCCCACTCTGTTCCTCCACCATTTGATCATTACTGGGCCGTCCAGGGTGGGAGCAGAGACAACAGAAAGGTAGAAGGGGGGAAGGCCTTATTTGACGGACACAGATACAAGCTGGTGTAGTTTCCCTCCGGCTCTGACTGTTGTATCCAGATAACTAATTTATTCTTTCACGGGAGCATCCGCAGCCTCCTCAGAAGCTCCTGTGCTGCACCCTTCCAACCAGAATTCCTTGGTCTCAGATGGTGCCTCTCCTCTAGGCCACCTACAGTTCCCTTCTGCTTCTCTTTCCAGTGGAACCCCTGACCTCTTTTTGCTGAGGACACCTCACTGACCGCAGGAAGCCCTCTGGATCAAGATTCCTTTCTAAACAAACCACGCTCACATTCCCACCATCAGTTTCACATTTGGTCCCTGCAAAAAGGCAGCTTTGGCCTGGCATAGGCCAGAATGTGGTTATTTCCCAAATGCAGCCCTCTGCTGTGCTGACACACACTTTAGCCAGCCTCTCATTAAAGACTTTTTTCCCTAGGCATGAGTCTAATGTCTGTCTGTACCCCCCCAAGCTTCAAAATATACCTATCAACAATGATTATGAAGCTCCCTCATGGCTAGGGGGGTAAGTATGAGGGAGTTTCGGATAGGAAAAACTCACAGCTCAAGGTCAGTGAAAAACAAAGATCATAAAACCTGTTTTCATCCATCTTCTTTAGGAGTCACGCACAGGGAGGGGCCAGTAATTTGCTTTGGAATGCGATAGCATTTGGCATCCTTGGTCCTGGGGCCTCAGTGAAAACTGGAACAGAGGCCTCTATGTTAACTTTATCTTCCCTCTGTGCAATGTTTCTAATATTACTCAGCCTCCCAGTTGAAGAGCAAGATGGCTGGTTTCGAATTATGTCAAACAGGAATGATGAAAATAGAGTGGCAAGGGGACTTGGGCCCTGGCAAGGGTGATTGAATTGAGGCACCCTGGAATAAAAGCTGGATAAGGAAAACAGTAAAGAAGGTCAGTGAACTAAAAGGCTCAGGAGGTTGGAGAGTGTAGAAGGCATGGTTGAGCAAACATTCTGGAAAGATACTTTTAGCAGTTGATTGGCTAAAGGGAATGAAGATGAGAAAGGGTTGAAGAGTTTGGGGTTTGCAGCCTGGCAGACTGGCCAGTGGTTATGGAACTGTTGGCAGGTGTAGAGTATTGCAGAGGTGAGCTGATTTTCAGGGCATAGTGATGAACTCCACCTTGAACAAGCTGAACTTGAGAGGACAATGAGACATCCAAGTGGAAACGTCACGGGAGGGCAGATGCTCAGAACAACAAGGTTCAAGATGTACCTTTCAGAGCCAGGACCAGAGGTATTATTGGGAGCCAGAGGACTCAACGACTTCCCCAAAGGAGAAACTAGAAGGCAGAATGCAAAGGTTGAGGACCACTAGGGAAATGTACCTTGTTAAAAGGAAGGGGTTTAAAGAGGACCTGTTAACAGAGAGGAAGCAGAGCTCTCTGTCATCCAAGAGAAAGAGCTGCATGTGAGAGTCAAGCTAATCTGTTCTGAAGAGTACTTCATCCAAAAATACCTCTTCTTCCTCTTCCTTCCTAATTACCTTTATTGCCTGGTTATGCAGCTAAATCTCCTCCTACCTCTCAAGCTTGGTTTCCACATCCATAAAAGGAAGGTAATAATTGTATTTGCCTTTTAGGGCTGTGGTAAGGAGACAGTGAGGCAATGGGTGATATGCCTGGTGCAGAGTACAAACCCAACAAGTGTGAACTATCCTTATTATTGTCATGATTTGTCATATTTGCCTCTCATCAATGGTCACTCTTTTACAAGATAAGTATATCAAACTTATTTCCAGAGGGTTTGTGTTTTGTTTTGTTTTTGATTTTTTGCCTCTCACTTAGCTCTTCCCTCTGATAAAAATGGCACTGGGAAGAGAGACTAATTCAAACGCCGAGACCGCTAATAGTCTGGCACAGTTAAATAAATATGCTGTCATCGTAACACTGGTTTGATTTTCAAGTCCAAAGTTCAGAGGTCACTATTTCCTCTTAGGGACTATGCCTGCGGTTTAGAGACATTGCCACCAGCTGATTGATGCTTGCTGAATTACGACACTTGTTTACTGTATTAGTTTTCTATTGTTATCTAACAAATTAAAACAATTTTTTTTTAATTTTTAATGTTTTATTTTTAAGACAGAGCATGAGCGGGGTAGGGGCAGAGAGAGAGAGAGGGAGACACAGAATCTGAAGCAGGCTCCAGGCTCTGAGCTGTCAGCACAGAGCCCGATGCGGGGCTCGAACTCACGAACTGTGAGATTATGACCTGAGCCGAAGTGGGACACTCGACTGAGCCACCCAGGCGCCCCCAAATTAAAACAAATTTAATGGCTTACAACAATATCCCTGTACTAGCTCACAGTTCTGTAGGTCTGAAATAAGGGCACAGCATGGTTAGGTTCTCTACTCAGAGGCTCACAAGGCCAAAGTCAAAGTGTCAGCTACAGTTCTCATCTGGGATTCAGGGTGTTCTTACAGGCTCACTAGTTGCTGGTAGAATTCGGTTATTTGTGGTTATAGGACTGAGGTCCTTGATTTCTCTCTAGTTGGTTGGCTGGGGACGTGTCTCAGTTTCTAGAAGCATATCCTTTCCTTTGGCAGGTCACTACATAGCTGTATGCTTTCTTCCAGGCCAGCAGGAATGTTTCTCTCTCTTAAAGGACTCACCTTGGCACAAAAACAGACACATAGACCAATGGCATAGAATAGAAACCCGAGAACTAGACCCACAAACGTATGGCCAACTAATCTTTGACAAAGCAGGAAAGAACATCCAATGGAAAAAAGACAGTCTCTTTAACAAATGGTGCTGGGAGAACTGGACAGCAACATGCAGAAGGTTGAAACTAGACCACTTTCTGACACCATTCACAAAAATAAACTCAAAATGGATAAAGGACCTGAATGTGAGACAGGAAACCATCAAAACCCTAGAGGAGAAGGCAGGAAAAGACCCCTCTGACCTCAGCCGTAGCAATCTCTTACTCAACACATCCCCCAAAGGCAAGGGAATTAAAAGCAAAAGTGAATTACTGGGACCTTATGAAGATTAAAAGCTTCTGCACAGCAAAGGAAACAACCAACAAAACTAAAAGGCAACCAACGGAATGGGAAAAGATATTTGCAAATGACATATCGGACAAAGGGCTAGTATCCAAAATCTATAAAGAGCTCACCAAACTCCACACCCGAAAAACAAATAACCCAGTGAAGAAATGGGCAGAAAACATGAATAGACACTTCTCTAAAGAAGACATCCGGATGGCCAACAGGCACATGAAAAGATGCTCAACGTCGCTCCTTATCAGGGAAATACAAATCAAAACCACACTCAGATATCACCTCACGCCAGTCAGAGTGGCCAAAATGAACAAATCAGGAGACTATAGATGCTGGAGAGGATGTGGAGAAACGGGAACCCTCTTGCACTGTTGGTGGGAATGTAAATTGGTGCAGCCACTCTGGAAAACAGTGTGGAGGTTCCTCAGAAAATTAAAAATAGACATACCCTATGACCCAGCAATAGCACTGCTAGGAATTTACCCAAGGGATACAGGAGTACTGATGCATAGGGGCACTTGTACCCCAATGTTTATAGCAGCACTCTCAACAATAGCCAAATTATGGAAAGAGCCTAAATGGCCATCAACTAATGAATGGATAAAGAAATTGTGGTTTATATACACAATGGAGTACAACGTGGCAATGAGAAAGAACGAAATATGGCCCTTTGTAGCAACGTGGATGGAACTGGAGAGTGTGATGCTAAGTGAAATAAGCCATACAGAGAAAGACAGATACCATATGGTTTCACTCTTATGTGGATCCTGAGAAACTTAACAGAAACCCATGGGGGAGGGGAAGGAAAAAAAAAAAAAAAAAGAGGTTAGAGTGGGAGAGAGCCAAAGCATAAGAGACTCTTAAAAACTGAGAACAAACTGAGGGTTGATGGGGGGTGGGAGGGAGGGGAGGGTGGGGGATGGGTATTGAGGAGGGCACCTTTTGGGATGAGCACTGGGTGTTGTATGGAAACCAATTTGACAATAAATTTCATATATTGAAAAAAATATATATAAAAATTAAAATTAAAAACTCAATAAAGAAAAAAAATTAAAAAAAATAAAGGACTCACCTGATTAGAGCAGGCCCACCCAAATAATCTCCCTTTTGCCATATAACATACCATAATCAATAAATTGATATCACATCATACTCATATGCTCTTCCCGCACTCAAAGAGGAAGAGATTATACAAAGGCAAGGATCGCTGGAGGTGAACTTAGAATTCTACATACCATATTTACCTAGGGAACAACACTTATGTTTCAGGCACTGAACAAAGCATTGTGGGTACAAGGATAGATTAGATACTGCCTCTGAGTTGCTCATGCTCTAGCTCCACACTATCCAATACAGGAGCCCCTAGCCACATGTGGCTATTGAACACTGAAAATGTGGCTAATCCAAATTATGAAGTGTCGTAGGTGTAAAATGCACACTGGATTTCAAAGAATTAGTACCCCCCAAAATTGTGAAATATCTCATTAATACTCATATTAATTACATATCAAAGTGATAATATTCAGGATATCTTGGTTTCAATGAACTACATTATTGAAATTAATTCCATCTTTTCTTACTCACTATATTTTAGTGTCTACTTAAAAAAAAGTAACAAATGTAGCTCCCACTATTGGGCAGTTCTGGTCTAGACCAGAAAAAAAACAACAACAACAAAAAAAAACAAAAAAAACCCCAAGCACTTCCACCCATACCAGATGTCATGACAGGAGAAGCCAGTGGTGTTCTGGGTACAAAGGAGCTTTGGGAATGACAGTGTGAACAGGAAAGGCTTTGACTGTGTGGTTTCCCATTCACAGCTGTAGACGAGGGAGAGTGTGCTTTTGCCCCAATCCCTTCCCAATATGTGGAAATTCTTTACATCGAGCTGCAAAGCAACTACTGCTTGTGACTTGTTTATTTTATTTATTTATTTATTTATTTATTTATTTATTTATTTATTTAATTTTACTTTTTTATTTTAGAAGACACAATTCAGAGTACGATTCTGAAACAAATACAAATGCCCAAATCTAAGCTAACGCTTTCCTAACAAACCTTTAACTGTTCTCCATCCACCTGGACCTTCTCCTTCTTTCACTTGGACCCCCACAGACAGAGCAACTCTCCCTCTGAGCTACTTTGTAGGGTCCGAAACTTCAAGGCTGTCATTGAGAGCAGCCGGTCTTCAAAAGTCCTCCCAGGCAGTATTTCTCTGGTCTTTGATCTCACCAATAGAGGGCAGCTATTACCAGCTTAATTAGAGAGTAGTTAATACCTTCTTGGCCCTCCCAATTAGTTCAAAGAGCTCTCTTTGGCTTCCTTGACTTTTGACAAATCACTAAAAGAAATGTTGAAATGTGATCTGTAAAAATTTTTTTTCTGTAATGGCTTCTTTTTCCAGTGGGAGATTCCCTTTCAGTAATCATTTTAGACTAGATCCCACTTCTCAAAAAGACCCATGTAAATAATGTTTACTTTTGAGACAAGTAGTTTTATGTGTAAATAGTTAATACCTGTTATGAATACGCTAGGCATTAGATGTTGTGCTAAGCATTTATATCATCTCATTTAATCTTTACAAAGGTTAAATCAAAAAGGTAATAATAGTAACAATTATTGAGGGCTTGCTACGTCCTAGGTACTTTTCTAATCTTTATTTGTGATGAAGTTAATTTCAGGATTAAGTGAAATAAAATATGGTAAGTGCTAAGAACAATGCCTGGCGCTGGGAGATGTGCTGAGTAAATGTTAACTAATTTTTAATCCTCACAGAGATCCTGTCTCTTAAGTATTATTATTATTATTTCTATTTTACAGAGAAATAAACTGAAGCTCGAAGGGCTTAAATTTGCTGCTTTAGATCAGTTGTTAAACTTTAGTGGGCACCAGAATCAACTGGAGGGCTAATTAAAACAGATTGCTGAGGTCCACCCTTGAATTTCTGCTTTAGGGGCTCTGGGGTGGGAGCCAGGAATGTGCATTTCCAACAAGTTCCCCAGTGATGCCACGACACTGCTCAGGGACTGCCTTGCTCTGGATCATAGAGTTCAGAAAGACTTCACTCCAGCCATTCATGCTCTTTACCACAACTGAACACTCCCTCTTTGTCATCTTATATTAATGGAGCTTAAAGTATCTACAAATCAAGCTGATATCAGAACTTAGACAACTTCAAACAAATTATAAAATTATACCCTTTAAAAATTTTATAATCTAACAACTGATCAAAGGCAAGAAATTTAAGCCATCCAACAGTATAAAATGGTTGACTCACACTACATATTGAGAAATCCTGACCTAAACAGGGCATCAACTCCCTTTCTAAGAAGCATGCCATTCATAAATCCTCATGAGGAAGGGTCTTTTGCTCACTTCCAGCCACCACATATGCTGGCAAAGATGAGTAATATCTTTTCTAAATATACACAGAGACCTTCCCAGGCAAATTATGGCTTCTTACAGTGGAGGAATACACAACACCTTCACATTCAGGGTTTTCTCCAGGGAGGAAAAGATGGCGATGGGATTGAGAAGAATTCACAAAGGGTTTAGTCAGAATACCAATGTTTCTGTTCTTTAAGAAAAAAAAGTAAAACAATTCTGGTAAAATGTTGAGGTGAAAGCTGGTTGATAAGTACACAGATGCTTATTGCATTATTCTCCACATTTTTCAGAATCTTTGGACTATTTTCTAAATACATATTTTGAAAGGCCCTACGCTACTTTCTAGTTAGTAGGGAAAGCACACACAGGAAAACGAGACACAGCCCCACCTCCCAGGATGACCACTGCCCCGTGAAGAAGGTGGTCCTGAATCAAACAATCATAGTGGGTACAGAGGTACAGACAGGGCTGTTATGCAAGACTAAGGTTCAAAGTATGAGGAAGGCTTTCAACTCTCATACTTGACCTAGACATAGAGTCCAGGAATGCTACTCTGAGGAAGTGGAAATTCAGCTCTGTGCTGAAGGACATGGAGGTGTTACCTAGGAGCAGGTGGGTTGCAGCTCGGAGAAAACTGTGTGGGGAAGGAGCAAGGAGTTTTCAAAGAAATGAAGGCACGTCTGCGGGTCTGCAGAAAGGTGAGCATGCAAAAAGGATGACATGAGATGAAGCTCCAAACATGGACGAAGGCCAGACTATATTGAGGACTTCAGATTTGATCAGTGCGTTGTCAGAATGTGACGATGGTCATTTGGAAATAGGCTGAAACTGTAAATATTAGAGCCTTGGCTATTAAGCATCTGTAGTGTAACAAGTGGTATACTGGCAAACTGGCTCTCCCAGTTAAAAAAAAAAGTCCCGGTTGGAGTGTTTGCCAATTTCTGTGGTGTAGATACTCCCACCACGCCTGATTTCAAGCCATCCACATGATGTTACAGAACACGGAGTTGGGAAGAGATGTGTAGACAGGCTCTCATGAGCTGATACAAGCCATTGTATTATACCTCAGTTCTAGACAAACTAAATAGAAATGATACTGTGTACTTTGGTATTAGTGAGAAGCAAGCCGGTGCTGGTGGCAGACAGAATGCAACCCATTTTTTCACAGAGAATATAAACACGTTCTCTTATTTTATGAAGGAAGTCACCAGACAAGTTTTGGACTTTGCCATTTGATGTAATCAAATCAGAACAAACTATGATTTCAATCTAACCTTGAGTTTATAAGCATCATTCATCCTTTGTTTCCTTATGTGTAAAATGAAGAATCCCTTGAAGGGATAGAATCTTTATTTTATGAAATGAGGTCTTTTATAATCAAGATCTAATTTATGCTCATTAAGGGTTATAGCTTTCTTGTTTCATTGTCAGGGTATAGGGGAAGAAAAAATTAGCCATCTGCTTGCTAGTGGTTGCTGACTCATAAAATGAAATAGCCCCTCTTCTCTGTATGTCAGAGAATTACCACTGAGGCTGGTTAAGTGATTTCACTTTGCACTTTCAACACCTAGTCCTTAGCCTACTAAGAGGAGGCATCTAATAGATCAAATACCTATATAACTAAACAAGCATTCTTTTTTTTTAAGTTTTATTTATTTATTTTGAGACAGAGAGAGAGAGAGAGAGAGAGAGAGAGAGAGAGAGAGAGAGAGAAAGCCCGAGTAGGGCAGGGGCAGAGAGAGAGAGGGACAGAGAGAATCCAAAGCAGGCCCTTTGCCATCAGTACAGAGCCTGATGCAGGGATAGATCCCATGAACTGTGAGATCATGACCTGAGCCAAGATCTAGTTGGACGCTTAACTGACTGAACCACCCAGACCACCCCTGTAAGCATTCTTTATATCTACAATATATTCTATCAGAACATGGGATTCATTCTACAATTAAAATTTTAGACACCTGATTTTCTAGAGCCACTCTAGGTGATGGCCTACTGTGTATGAGGTCCTTGGATGTGCCTGACTTTCTGAAGAAGTTTAAAAGAAAAAAAATTCGGTGTTATCTCATGAATCCCAATTTGGTACACCATAGGTGTTTTCAGTACCTTTTATAAACCAGATTGTATAGAAAGTGAAATTTCCTGACTGTGAAGGTTTTTTTAAAGACTGCTCTGTAAGAGTGGTCTCCTTGACAGAGGATATAAGGCGGAACCCTCCAGTGTCATTGATGAGGCGTTACAATAATTTGCCTTGTAAAATATTCCTATATGATTCATTTATTGCATGAAATAAAAGTGAATGGTAGCACACGCTTGCATGGAATATCATTTGAAATCTCTCCAAGGACCTGTTATTACTTTAAAAACACCCCCATTACAATAATTTATCATGAAATCTTATTCATGTTTGCTTCAAGGGCTGTACTTGGAGCCCCAAAGAGCCACCCAGGGGCATAGGCCATGGACTGGCCATATTGCTCTGGGAGATCTTCTGAATTTTTATTATGGACGTGAATTTTCACACATACTCCAAATTAGGGAAAATAGTAGAATGAATTACCATGTACCCATCACCTAGCTTCAATAATTGTCAGTTCACGGCTGATCTTGTTTATCTTTACCCCCATCCCCTTCCCATTCATCCGACCCCACACTGAATTCCTGAGAGCTTTCAAAGGAAGTTAAGAATCTTATCCCGTGGCAATAACAACTACTCACATTCCCTACTGGAGACTAGACTTTCTTGTAACCTCACAGTAAAAGTACAGCTAACCAAAGAAGGAATGAACACATTTTCCAAGGCATTCTATTGACATGCTCAGGGTTTTTCATCAATCTTATGAAAGAGGGTGACATCTTCAGTTCAAATTAAAGTGACTCATCAAGCCAGAGGGTGGGTCACTGAGGACATATGACACCTTCCAGTTTAACCAGCTTTTTGACTATGAACACCTGTATAGTCATCTTGCAATGAACCTCTTCCTGACCCATCTGTAATGAAAGACTCTGTTTACCTGAACCCTACCAGTATAGAAAGAAATGGTTTCAATATTTATTGCAGGAATCCTCAATTTTTGGACAGTTTGAATTTAAATCAAATTCAAAAGCAAGTTCATACCTTTACTTTAGAAGTAAAGCAACCACTGGAAAAAGCACTGGAAGAGAAAGAGAGACTGATTCTTTCAACCAGGAATTCTGTATCTATCAATTTTTCTTCAATAATCAAGCAGGTCTCCATAGATGTATGTATTAGGGTGTTGTTCACAATAGATTGAGTATTAGGAAAACATTGAACACAATTATCCAACAATAGAAGACTGTGTAAATAAATCATGGAACACCCACACAATGGAATATTATGAAGCCTTAAAGAGTGATGGGTAAATATTTGTGATTTTAATAGTAACAAAAATGTTATCTTTAAAAAATAAATTGTAAAAACAAAAGAAATGACAGGACAACCTACAGATGAAAAGACACTTAAGAGACATGTTAACCAACTGCTATATATTGTATCATCTTTATAAATTCAAGTGTGCACACACACACATACACAAAAGTTGAGGAAATTAAACAATGACCATATATTGAATGATACTATGGAAATTTTTATGATGATTTTTTAAATGTGATAATAGTATATTATTACTTATTAAGTTCTGTATTCAGAGATGAAATGTTATATCAATGGTGTTGTAAAGCTATAGATGAAACAAGAGTCACAAAGTTTGAGGGTTCATTATACTCTACTCTCTAGTTATGCACATATTTAAAACTATGCATTATAAAAAATATTTTAAGTTATAAAACAGGATATATTCTGTGATCCTATGCCTTAGTTTATTTTAGATATCTTTTCTCTTACTCTTCTACACTGAAACATGACTTAGCTTTTTAACACAGACATAACATACTTTTTGGAATAAATAATTTCACAACTTGAACTACTTTGTGTTAGACATTGATCACCCAAAATTTTCTGTTTTCCCACTGTTTCTAATAATACCACTGAATATAATTGTTCATAAACTGTTAAAAATAACAATGTAAGACATTATTCTCTCAAACCAAAATTGTTGATATTCTATTAATCTAAAGCCCTTACATCAGTTATGAACTCACTTTTCTCCCGTGGCCTGGGAGCAATTCATGCCTGAAACAAGCAAAGAGATAAACACAACTCTTTTGAAATCCTGGACTTACAAAGCTAGATCTTAATAAACAAAATAAGGAAGCAATTTCCTAACAGGTGAGTATAGAGAAAAAACAAAAACTTTATATAAATGATTTGGATAGCTTATTATTCTGGGGACAATTTTGCCTACATTAGTAAGAAAATGTGATTTTTCCAGGTACTAGTTTTGCTTTTGCTCTGTTAGGGTGGCTACATTTACTTTGGATACGGAAAAGTTAAGTCACCAAGAAACTACACTTTCAAAGTCCTACAAGAGGCATTTAAGCCTCAAGTGGGGCTTTTAGAAAGTGACTGTAAGCATACAAAATGGAATTAGGATAAATTAAATATGAAGTATTTATCAGTATAGAGCCTCTGTTGAATAGCACGTTATGCTACATAACTTGCTCCTACTTTTAAAAACTAAACTGCAGCTCCTGTGTGCAGGGAAGAAAGCAGTTTGGAAATTGGATTTTTATGATTCTGCTTGTGTCCCCCAAGGCTCCACATTCTTTAGCTGACTAGGAAATTCTGCTTTGCTTCTAGTGTTGATCTCTCCTCCCTGGCTCTCTCAACTACAGGCCCTGAACCCAATTTTAGGTAATTAAATTCTGTCTCACTCAAGCTCCTGAACCCGGGAACATCTTCTGTCCAGAGTACATCTTCACATCACCAGAGAGTGGGGTCTGCAATGGGCCTTACTGCCCTGTCCTATTGCCACATGGGTGCAGGGAGCAGGTGGATTGTCCCCTGACCCCTTCTCCACTAGCATTTCAGGTCATGTGTTTTGGTCTCCAGATTGTTCCTGGGTCAACACCCAGAGAGAAGCCCTAAGTCTCAACCTTCTGACTATTCTTCTAGTAACTGCAGCCTGAGGGCTGGCTCCCTGCATAAGGGACCACCTGGAGCCACACTGCCCCCTGGTGGATGCTGTTCTCCTTAGGTGGGGGCTGAACATAATTCGGATTATGGGATATCCCTCAGTGGTGGGCTGACTGATAAGTTTTCAGGCATTTTACAAGTTGGACTGTTAAACACAGCCATTATTAAAATTTAAATTATATAAACATACAATTAATTTACATTAAAAGCAAAGGTCATAAATACACAAACTCATCACTTCTCAATAATCTTACTACATTTTACTATTGCCTGTGCTTGTGAGTTATTTACATCTTTTGTTATCTGGATGGTGGAAATTACTCCACTTATCAAATCATGGTTGAACTGTAACTACAGGTTGGCTATGGATACAAGAGTTCAGCAACAATCAGTGAAAACATTTAGTGAGAATCAATTGGCTATATGGAATTTAAAGGAGATTGTATGTTTTATTATTACTTATAAATTGTGTGCTACACAACCTTTGTATCAGTAAAATTTATAAATGGCTATCATTTTGTTTTTTCCCCAGAGAGCTAATTGTTAACCATTTTGAAGCATACTGCAGTAGCCTTTCCTCCCACTCAGGGCCAGTTCTATGGACTGATTAAATGCTGCCAGTTCTGTTACCTCCCATTACTAACTATGATCCAATAGAAGGTGGGACTCTCACAGCCAACCCTCTCTTGTTTTATCTTGTCCAGGTTGAAGGACATCCACTGGCATAACACACCCGGCCTCTTCGGTTCCTTTACACATTGTCCCCACTCCCACCCTGGGAGGTGAACTGACTTAGCCTGCTTGGTGAGTTTAGAAGGAGAAAGAAGTCACACGTGGCCTAGCTCTTGCTTCTGTTCCTTTTCTTAGGGAATATCCACAGAAGGCATCTTTCTGCACAAGGGGAAGACTGCCATGTTCTGGTGTGGCCTCAGGGTGATGAGTAAGTTGGTCAACTGCTGGAGTTTGGTGTGAGAATCCCACCTGCTCACAGATAGAAGCTCAGCTCTATAAAGCGGCATTGATCAGTAATGAGGGCCATAAATTGACCTCCACTGATGACTCCCTTGTCATATTTCTCCTGGTTCAAAAATTGAATGGGGGTCCTTTCCCATCAGCTTTTGCTCCTGGAGTCTCAGAATGCCTCATGGCTGTGCCCATGTGTATTGGTATGCATAAGCCTTTTCTAAGATTTGAAAACTTGAATGGCAAATTTATTTGATTCCAATTCCTTTTATTACCAACATGTGTATGTGATAATAATAATGCTGACACACAATTGGGCACCTTTTACATGCCAGATATTGTGAGTACAAAGATAGACCCGGAAGAACAAGTCTTTTACTGACCTAGAGTGTTTAAGTAACTTTCTCCCAAGGTCACAAAGTGACCAAGCTGGTTGTCTGATTGCAAAGCCCTTGCTCCTTCCATGATACTTTGTCTTCCTTTTCTCTCTCTCTCGTTCTCTCCTTTACCCATCCTTCTACTACCTTCCCTCATTTCCACATTTTCTAGCCCTTTGACACAGAAAACTAAGACGGCATTTGAAACCTCAGATTGCAGTATTTGTGTGTATATGTATGTATGTAAAATCCTAGAAAATCTTACCCCAACAGCTGGCCTCAAGAACTTTGGCAGCAAGCAGAAGGAAAATTGTGGCTGTCTTTTTAGTATCCTCCTCAGGTTTCTGATGAGGAATGTCCAGCATCTATTCAAGGTCCTGGGGGAATAAGTCACAAAGAAAATCGTGTGTGAGAGAGACCATAAGACTTCATCAAGCTGGGGTCTGTCCAGGCTTGACCTGGGGTGGGCTCTATGTGGAAAATGTAGCCTTTCCTTAAATGGAGTGTTTGCTGTTACTTCCAAATTAAGGTTTCTTTCCCTGGAGTCAATAGTTGTGTAATAGGTTCAGGGATTGAGCAAACAGTTTAAAAATTACTTGAGGAATGATTGAGAAAAGCGGGGGAATACACACACACACACACACACACACACACACACACATTCTCAATGGCGGTAATATCACCCTCAAGAGGGTGAAAATTGGTTCTTGGGGGTTCTCTTTAAATATAAATCACAGAAAATACCTATCTACATGCAGTACCTAACAAATACACAGTACATCTATGGTATTAACGTGTCATAAAAGGGATATCAAGAAAAACATGTCTAAAAAGTCTCCTTAGGGGAGCGACAATTTTTTTAATGGCTGAAAAGCACTGATGTATATAGAGCCTAGCAGAGTATGTGATGCAAGGTAGATATTCAATACGTGTGAATTGTAGTTGTTACTATCATGGTTTGTTGTTACTATGATTGTCCTACAAACTCACTAGAGAACTATGCTGTCCCATCATGGTCAAGGTGGAGAGGGGTATGTACTGTGGCAAGATCCCAGATGAAGTTAGCTTAGGGTGGATCCTGAATAAGCTAGAGGTCCAGGGTTCTAGAAAATAAGCAGATTTTTGCACACCACTAGAGGACCTCTGGATGCCCCAAAACATCTGTTGAAGTGTTCAAATCCAAAGAACAAGGCACGGTGCAGATGACTGTAGGAAGTGTACAGGCTATCACAATGCCCATTTAATCTTCTGGGGAAAGGAAATGCTCCCAAATTCCAATTCTTCCTGGCCACGTACTCCACCACCAAGTTTTGTGCACTTGCCTTGTTGCTTCTTACAGAGGATCTGGCTTCCAGGAGCCATTCAATAAATGAGTTAATATAGGGCTGGGGCAAATGTTGAGCAGCTTGTCATGCATGCTCCATGTGCTCTGCATGATGGAGGCAAACTAAATAATGCAACGATTATTCTTAAAACCTATGTCTATGTTACTTTTAGCTTAAAAAGTGGCTTCCTACATAGTGTCTTATTAAACAACACAACTCTGTTGGGTCAGTAATCTATCCCCACTTGAAGGATAAAGAAGCTCAGGCTTGTAGAGGTCCCTTATTTGTCTTCTTTAGCTACCAAGAAACAAGTAACAGCAAGGTTCTTTTCTACTATACTACACCACTTCTAATAATCCTTTCCTACAGAGGAAGAGGACACATGAAATGGTAAAGCTATGGAGGAAAAGTCAAGCACTGGGACTTGGAGACCTCCTTATAAGGAATATGGTAATGTCTGTGAATTGACCCAATCAAGTCATGGAAGACAGGGTGTTATCTTCATGGAGTATAAATCTGGCCCGTGGCGGAGCCTCCTGAGGCTGGTCAAAGTCATCAACTGCCAAGTTACAGGGAAATGAAAGCCCATCAAAATAGAGTATGGAAGCATCTCAAGATGATGTGAAATTTGGGATATAAAAGACTTAGGCACAAATGTTTAGAACAAAAATATGACATGAAAAGTAAATGACTAGGTACACACTTGGCACAAATTTGTATTTCAGGGCAATAGCTTCAAATGTAGGAATGATGGATATTTGACTAAGAATGAAGAGAATTTTTCAAAGACTGAAAAGAATGTGTTTAGTCAGATACCAATTCATCTGGCCAAAAGGGCTGTAAATGGAAAACAGATGGGAAGGGAGAAAAAAACACCTAGATAAAACTGAAATGTGTTTCCATCAATGACATTAAGGAGGGCTGGGAAGAATTTCAACAGTGAGGGAGGTGCCGAGTGATTCAATACGAAAACAATCAGGAAGGACATCAGAAACAAAATGTAGGTAGCAGATGTCCAGATATCATGCACAGAACATACATAAGGAAACAGCAACTTTGATATTAAGGCCCAGGGCAACCAACAAGACCTCACAGATACCACTGAGAGTTGGCGAGATGGAACAGATCCATGGGAACACAGTGATAGAAGGGTGTGCTGAGCACAAAGACCTGTTGGAAGTAGATGGGGCAGCACTGTAGGCTGTGACAACAATAGATTCAGAGGACTCCCTGAACACTTGGATGAAGATGAAAGAAGAGAGGGACAGAAGTGACATTTTCATGGAAGCAGAGCTGAGCCACATGGAGGAAATCCACAAAACTGGCAGAGCACACACAGTGGAGATAACATTTGGACCCTTGATTCAGATAAAAGCAGTTTTTCACTTTCCTTCCTACAATTTCATGTCCTACAGGGTATAGGAAGGAATAGAAATAATTGTGCTCTGATTCCAACCAATGGGAAGAAGCCACTCATCGGAATGGAAGGGATGGGAACCTGGAAAAATGTGGCCACATCATCTTCAAAGTGGGGCAAGACTGAGCTGGATAAAATGTGTACAGAGGATTTTAGGAAGCTAGACTTGAACACTTTTTTTTTTTTTTTAATATAGGCATAATTCCACAAGTTTTCAAAAGAAGAAAAAACCAGGAAGTGCTCAGAAACATGACTCTGGGCAATTCCAATGAGGAGAAAAAAGGTGGGGAGATTCTTAAAAAAAAAAATCAAAGTGATGGCATAGAACTCTTTAAGCTACGATACAGATTAAATATTTAGAAACATGGAGGCAAATGGTAACGCTACAAGACTGACCTGGAACCACACAAACAGCAGGAATGTTAAAATCCTAAAAGAATCAAAGCACAAAGCATGCAAAAATGGTAACGACCAGAGAAACCAGAGAATAGTGTTATGGGACCAAAGGAATTATGATGAGGGATGGCAGAAAGGTTGTATTGTTTCTCAAATGATGTTACGTTCGTTTAGGCTCTGATTAGCACTGTGGTTTGAGGCTGAAAACACAAGTGTATGAGTATGGTGAAATCCAAGTCTGGGGAAAATGTTACTGATCCCTTTGGGAATCTAATCTGAGACCAGACGTGGTGGTCCACAGTCTATGGATCAAGTGGCATACATTTGCCCGTCTGCAAACTTTCTTCTTACTATTACTAACGGTATTTCAACAAGTTGATCTTCAAATTATTGCAGAAGCTACAAGGTATCATTCTTTTTGGTCAGAAGAATTTCCTCCAGTTGCATTCTCTCTTTTACTATCAGAGTTTTAAAACTGGATACATCGAGGGGCCCCTGGGTGGCTCAGTTGGTTAAGTGTCCAACTCTTGATTATGGTTCAGGTCATGATTTCACCACTGTGAGCTTGAGCCCTGAGTTGGGCTTCCTGCTGGGTGCAGAGCCTGCTTAAGATTCTCTCTCCCTCTCCCCCTGCCACTGTAAGTAAGTAAGTTATGTAAGTAAATTAATTAATAAAATCAGAAACATCTAATTGAAGGCGCAACACTAACTAGCTACAGAAGGATAGTCCTCAGCAGGATCCTGTTTATTTCTGTAGGCCAAGGAATCTTAATTAAGGTACTCCACCTTTATCAATGAAAACTGAAATATGTTGGAGTTTCTTAAAATTTGCCTAGAGTGGTTTCTCTTGAAAGGACTTGCAAAAATGAGTGTCATCTTTTATAATAACTATGGAGTTAGCTCATAATCGATACACCATTTCTTTAAGCTTATTTATTTTGAGCGAGAGAGCATACACACAAGTGGGGGAAGGGGCAGAAAGAAAGGGAGAGAGGGAATCCCAAGCAGGCTCCAAACTGTCAGCATGGAGCCCAACATGGGGTTCAATCTCACAAACCGTGAGACCATGACCTGAGCTGAAATCGAGTCAGGCGCTTAACCAACTGGCACCCCTCAATACACCATTTTATGAAGTTCAAGAAGAGGCAAAACTGATCTGTGAGGATATAAATTGTAATAGTGGTTGCCAAGATAGATGGAGCAAGGATAAGATGGAAAGGGACCCTAGTGAACTTGCTAGGATGATGGCATATTCTATTTTTCAACTGGAATGTTGATTACATGGATATATACATTTGTCAAAACTCATCAAACTGTCACTGTATGTAATTACCCCTGTATAGAATACATAAAAAGAATGTAATAAATCTGGGTAGTGAGATGAAGAGAAAAAAGAATGATTTTTCTATGATAACTTGACAGTAATTAAATGAAGTTAACATGGTCAAGGAATCAGAGAAAACTAGAGGCTCAGAACTTAAAATTTAGCAGTGCTCTTGAAGTGGACTTAGGGAAAAGCAAGTTTCACCAATGCCCGTGAGTTGTTAATTTCCCATTGGCAAAGTTTTCCAGATTGTGAAGAAATGGCATCACTACCTTTTGTCCAAGTACCAGTGGTTTACAAACTTCCATGCACATAAATATCACTGTGGGTGCTTGTTAAAAACGAAGTTTCTGGAGTGCCTGGGTGGCTCAGTAGGTTACGCGTTCGACTTCAGCTCAGGTCATGATCTCATGGTTCATGAGTCTGAGCCCCACGTTGGGCTCTGTGCTGACAGCTAAGGAGCCTGCTTTGGACTCCTGTCTCTCTCTCTCTCTCTCTCTCTCTCTCTCTCTCTCTCTCTCTCTCTCACACACACACACACACACACACACACACACAAATAAACATTACAAAAAATTTTTTAAAAATGTAGTTTCTGGGTCCATACCTGGAAATTATGGCAAGGTAAATCTACGTTAGTGCCTAGGAACCTGCATTTAATAAATACCCTTGGTAAGGTTTTTCTTAATGTTTATTTATTTTTGAGGGAGGGAGGAGCAGAGAGGGATACACAGAATCCAAAACACTCTCCAGGTTCTGAGCTGTCAGCACAGAGCCCGACGTGGGGCTCAAACCTGAGTCGATCATGACCTGACTCAAAGTCAGACACTCAACCGACTGAGCCACCTAGGCACCTGCCCTTGATGAATCTGAGCAGGAACTACTCATGGACCTACACTTTGAGAAACACTTCATTTGATAATCAAATCATAAAACTGGCTACTACTTCCTCTAACTTCAGGCTCTCCAGGCAACATTCTGATAATAAGGCATTTTTCCATGCCTTCACAGAAAAAAATATGTTGCTTCACAGAAAACATGTATTCCAGCTCGTGTGACAGCACTCTTTCTCATTCTAAATAATAAATAGGCATTGGTTTTGTAGTTACAGTTTGGTGACCTTGGTAAATATTGACTTGCCCCTTATAAATGGATGTGCTTACCACGTGATACGGAAAAATTGTGCTTCTTGAATTGTGAGAAACAGAAATGTGATGTGTGCCAAATTTACTGAGATAAAGGGTATTTCCAAAAGTTCCTGTTTAAAGAATATCTATGCCTGACATCATTATGGCCGTTACGTTCTCTCTTTTTTTCTAATTAATAAACTTTATTCTTTTAGAGCAGTTTTAGGCACACAGCAAAATGAAGTAGGAAGTACAGAGAGTTCCCATATATCCCCTATCCTCCCCACCAACACAACGTTCCCACTATGGACATTCTGTACCTCGGCTGTATATTTGTTATGTTCAATGATGCTACACTGACACATCGTTATTACTCGAAGTTCATAGCATAAGTCAGGGTTCACTCTGTGTCGTACATTTTAAGGGTTCTGACAAATGTTATGTTCTTTTAAATAATTAAACTTAACAATAAGCATCTGTAAATTAATTTTTCATTCTAAACCTAATTCGATGGATTTTTCAATGATTTGTGTTGTGGTTTTCTGAGTCTAAATAAGTGTTCATTACTGACATTTTGGAAAGTGGGAACATATAAAAAAATTACCAGTTATTCTACCACTCTGGGCTCACCACTGTGAGTATTCGAATTTTTTTCTTCAAGTCATTATTCTATCTTTATGTACACGTATTTTTTACTTTTTTTAAAAATTTTTTAAAATTTTATTTATTTTGAGAGAGACAAGTCAGTGCGAGCTGGGAAGGGGCAGAGAGAGGGACAGAGAGGGAATCCCAAGCAGGCTCTGCACTGTCAGCACAGAGCCCAACGTGGAGCTCAAACTCATGAACCGCGAGATCATGACCTGAGCTGAAACCAAGAGTCAGACGCTTAACCGACAGAGCCATCCAGGTGCCCCATGTACGTGTATTTATCATGGTGGTGGTAATGGTTGTTGTTTATTTATTTATAAAACTGGGATTATACTATATAAACATCTCCTAACATTGCATCATTGTATCATATTTTAATATTAACTCTCCTCTTATCTGATTTTCATCTTTCTTTTTGTATTTACCACCACCTTACATATTTGTTTGCCTATTTTTTGTCCCTTCCTGAATGAGTGTTCCAGGATAGTAGTTATTCCATGAGAGAGTTCTGCTCACTATGAAAAGCCAGTATCTGTAATGGTATCTGACACACGTTATTCATATATATTTGCAGAATGAATGAATACATGAATGAGTGGCATTGTATTCTATCAGTAAATATGCTCCAAAATCATGATTTATAATGCTTAAGCAGTCATATACAATGTACCTTGTTGAATGCTCTCCTAGCATTCAACAGTAAGGCCACTTCCACCTTCCCATTTTTATTATTATAATTAATAATGATATGTACATCTAACTTACAAAAGGGAGTTCTTTTTTCTGAATATTTCCCTAGGACAAATACCCAGAAATAGAGTTATTCTGTCAAAAATTATTTAAAAAATTTTTTTAAGTTTATTCATTTATTTTTGAGGGAGAGAGAGAACAAGCAGGGAAGGGACAGAGACAGAGGAAGACACAGAATCTGAAGCGGGCTCCAGGCTCTGAGCTGACAGCAGAGAGCCTGATGCAGGGCTCAAACCCATGAACCACCAGATCATGACCTGAGCTGAAGTCAGATGCTTAACCAACTGAGCCACCCAGGCACCCCCCAAAATTATAAAAAAATCTTAAAGACCGTTTCACGTATTGCCAGCTTCCAAGAGTGTGTAGGGGACCAGAATAGGCCACTCCAAAATACACCACTTTGGCATAAGGATTATTATGAGCTGGAGGCAAAACTGACAGAGGCAGAAAGAAGCCTACCTGGAGCTTCCCTTATCTAACTAAAAGCAGGAACTTCTGAGAAATGAGGACTGCCATAACTCACCTCTCCCAGGGAAGTTTTATAGCCATGAAAAGGACAGAAAGCCAACACTGAGATGGACCTCCACGAACAAACCTTACTCCATTAGTTTCCCCCAAATATTTACCTTCCCACAGTTGGTCACCCTTAGAAGCCTACAGCCCTTTTCCTTTATCCTGTCACTTCTCTATGAATTTACTGTGCTTTGCTAAGATGCCATATAAGCCCAAGTTCTAACCACCTCTTTGAGTTATTTATCACTGAGTTCTCCTACATGTATGTGCAACGTATGTGTTAATAAAATTCTTTTTTTTTTCTCTTCTGAATTTGTCTTTAGTTGGTCTAATCTGCAAGGGCCCAGCCAACGACCCTAAGATGGATAGAGGAAAAAAGCTCTTTTCCTTCCCTATAAGTGTAAAAGAGGAAGCTGACACGACTTTTAAAGGCTTAGATCCAAATGGCACAGCATTACTCTCACTGATGTACTGGTTAAAGTCCAGCTTTGAAATGGCAGGGACTATACAAGCACATGAGTGCCAACAAGCCTAGTTCACTGGGAACATTTCTGTGCAACTATTACATCACCCTTTTTGGTTTCCCAGAGTTCTTATGGCTTTTCTTTCTTTTTTTTTTTTTTTCAAATATATGAAATTTATTGTCAAATTGGTTTTCATACAACACCCAGTGCTTATCCCTTATGGCTTTTCTTTTGATTGTATTATTTCAAAAAGATTTGGAGAAGTGAAAAAAAAGTATTCTTCATTTTAATTCACCATATTCAAAGTAGAAGTTGAGTATTTGCTTTGAAAATGGCTATGTACTTTATTTTTTGGTATTTATATTATTCTCTATCTCTCTCTCTCTCTGTATATATATATATATACATATATATATATATATATATATATATATGTATGTATTATGTAATACATTTACAATAATCCTCATTCTCCAATCCCATCAATTGAAAAAGCAATTTTTCTTTGAGAATAAAATCCCTTAGAATAAGAATATATTAAATTCCATAATTTAAAAAAAATTTTTTTAAATGCCTATTATGAGCTGGTCATACAATTAAGATGCACAGTAATATTTTCAATTCAATTCAATAGTCAGTAACCACAAAGCATTTATTTTTTTAAAGCATATTGAGCTCTTATTAAATACATGGTATGTAAGGGATATAAACAATTATAAGACACAGTGCTGTCTTCAAGGGACCTTGCATTATGGAAAATTATCAAATGTAATTAAAATGAACATCTAGTATCCACATGCAAAAGAAGGAAATTGGCCCCTCTATAACACTGTATGCAAATGAGACTCAAAATGGATCAAAGACCTAAACATAAGATCCAAAACTACAAAACTTCTGGAAGAACACATAGGGGAAGCCTTCATGACATTGGATGTGATGATGATTTCTTGGACATGACACCAAGAGCATGAGCTACAAAAGGAAAAATACAGTGGACTGCATGAAAATGAGAGTTTTGTGCATCAAAGTACACTGGTATGGTCTAAATGTTTGCGTTCCCTCAAAATTCACATGTTGAAATCCTGACCCCCAAGGTGATTGTATTAGGAGGTGGGGCCTCTGGGATATGATGAGATCATCAAGGCAGAGCCCTCATGAATGAGATTACTGTCCTGATTATAAAAGGGACTCCAGAGACAGCCCTCATCCCTACTGCCATGTAAGGACACTACAGAAAGACGGCCATCTATGTACCAGGAAGAGGGCTCTCACCATCCACTGAATCTGCCAGCACCTTGATCTTGGACTCCCCAGCCTCCAGAACTGTGAGATATAAATTTCCTTTGTTTATGAACTACCTAGTTTGCAGTATTTTGTTATAGTGGCCTGAATAGACTAAGACAGACACTGTTAATAGAACTAAAAGGCAACTCACAGGAGAAAATATTTCCAGATCACTTATCTGATAAAGGATTAACATCCAGAATACATAAAGAACTCCTATATATTGCTGTTGACAACAAAAAACACCCCAATTCAAAAATGGGCAAAGGAATTGAATAGATATTTCTCCAAAGAAGATATGCGAATGGCCATGAAGCAATGAAAAGACACTCATCACTAATCATTAAGGAAATGCATATCCAAACCGCAATGTGATACCACCTCACACCTGTCAGAATGGTTATTATTAAAACAAACAAAACAAAACAGAAACAAAATGAAACAGAAAAAAACAAGTGTTGGCAAGGATGTGGAACAATTGGAACCCTTGCGCATGGCTGGCAGAAATGTGAAATGGTGCAGCCACCACAGAAAACGGTATGGCCGTTCTTCAAAAAATTCAACATAAAAATATCACTTCACCCAGTAATTCTACTTCTGGTTATATACCCAAAAGGATTCAAAGCAGAGATTTGGATAGATATTTGTACATCCATGTTCACAGCAGCATTATTCACAATAGCCAAACGGTAGAAAAGAAAGCAAATGTCCATCAGATGAATGGAAAAACAAAATACGGTATATACCTACAAAGGAATATTTTTCAGCCTTGAAAAGGAAGGAAATTCTGGTGAACTTTGAAGAAATTATGCTAAATGAAATAAACGAGACACAAAAGGACAAATATTGTACGATCCCGTTGATATTATATACCGAGAGTAGTCAAAGTCATAGAAGCACAAAGTAGAAGGGTGGTTCCAGGGACTGCGAAGGGAAGGAATGGAGAGTTGGTTGCTGGGCACAGAGTTTCCATTTGGGAAAATGAAAAGCTTCTGGAGATAGATGGTGAAGATGGTTGCACACAATGTGAATGTGCCTAATGTCTCTGAACTGTACATTTAAAAAAGGTTAAAATTGGGGCGCCTGGGTGGCTCAGTCGGTTAAGCGGCCGACTTCGGCTCAGGTCATGATCTCGCGGTCCGTGAGTTCAAGCCCCGCATCGGGCTCTGTGCTGACAGCTCAGAGCCTGGAGCCTGTTTCAGATTCTGTGTCTCCCTCTCTCTGACCCTCCCCCGTTCACGCTCTGTCTCTGTCTCAAAAATAAATAAACGTTTAAAAAAAAAAATTTAAAAAAAAAAGGTTAAAATGGTAAATTTTGTTCTGCATATTTTACCATAATAAAAAAAATAAACATAGAATAGAAAGTGATATTACCACAATAAAAAAAATAAACATAGAATAGAAAGTGATAAATGCTAAAAAGGCACAAGTAACCTTTCCCTAGGGTTTTCTTCAGACATGGTATCTAAGATTTCAATCCTATTTCCACCCTGATTCTTCTTACTCGCCTGCTCACATCTGCTTTATTTGTCCTTATCACCATCTAATATTCTATAAATTTAACTTTATTTTTATTGTCTGCTTTCCTCCTTAGAATGTAAGCTCCATAAAGGTAGAAATCTTTGCCTAATTTATTCACTGCTTTATCTGCAGTGACTTGAACACACAGTAAATGTTCAGTAAACATTTGTTGAATGAGTAGACGAAGTGTTGAGGCAATTGAGAAGAAAGAAAAATAATTAACTGGGGCGCCTGGTTGGCTCAGTCCGTTGACCGTCCGACTTAGGGTCAGGTCACGATCTCATGCCTCGTGGGTTCAAGCCCCATGTGGGGCTATGTGCTGACAGCTCAGAGCCTGGAGCCTGCTTCAGATTCTGTGTGTCTCTCTCTGTCCCTCCCCCCACTTGTGCTCTGTCTCTGTCTCTCTCTCTCTCTCCCAAAAATGAATAAACATTAAAAAAAAAAAAAAAGAAAAATAATTTACTGAGCAGTTAAAGGAAATACTCTAAGAGAACAGGGAATTAAATGTACATTTAAGGATGAGCGGGATTTGAATTCATGAAAGGCACAAGTGATTTGCCCATCACAATGGCAAAAAGAGAAAATAACAGAGCCTGTTAAGTGTTGGCTGGGGGCGGGGAACTAGTAATCTCAAACAGTGTTGATAGGAACATATGTTGACATAGCAGTTTGGATAGAATTTTGGTGGGGTCTATTAAATTTAAAATACACAATGTCTAGGACCCAGCAACCTCACTTCTTTGCATCTTTCATAGAAAAATTCTTAGACATGTGCACAGAGGAGGAAAACTGAAGCACAGCAAGATTAAGTAACTTGGTCAGGGTCATCTCATAATTGACATGAGGGTTAAAAGTTAATCTAGCAGGCATTTAGAAAAACACCTGGCACATAATAAGCACTATTAATTGTATTTTCCCATGCATTTTCTGTATAAACCTTGTATGCTTTTGCTTAATTGGATCATAATGCTTTGTTTTCCAATTTGTGAGTAATTTATACATTAAGGATATTAAATTTGTCACATGTTGGAAATATTTTTCAGTTGGTTGTATGCTTTTTATTCTGTTCACACTGTTACTGCATGATGACATCATAAAATCTTTATGTTGTCAATTCTATTATTTATAATTTTATATATAGCTAGTTTTTTTTTTAATGTTTATTTATTTTTGAGAGAGAGACAGAGCATGAACGGGGGAGGGGCAGAGAGAGAGGGAGACACAGAATCAGAAGCAGGCTCCAGGCTCTGAGCCATCAGCCCAGAGCCCGACGCGGGGCTCGAACTCACGGACCGCGAGATCGTGACCTGAGCTGAAGTCGGACGCTTAACTGACTGAGCCACCCAGGCGCCCCTATAGCTAGTTTATATATGAGGTAGAAACTATAAAACCAATTTCATGTAACAATAAATACTCAAGAAAAGAGGTATCAGTGGGACTCAAGAAAAGAGGTATCAGTGGGACAACTGCTATATGAACTTCAAACACTTTGGGTCCTGGGGCTCTTCTTGATTAATATAGTGCAACAATTCTGCAAAAACATAGGCAGGCATATATTACAAAACCACAAATAATAAACATGGGTCCAGGAGAAAGGAATGCATACTTCCCATTGAAAGATTTAAAAAACATGCTTTTTAAATGCTCTAAAGTTTCTTCAGAGAAGCTTGTAGAATTATATTAACTTACTCATGGTTTCCTTTAAAACAATATTCTAGTTCTCATACAATTTTCAGAACATTTGGCCAATATACAGATCAGATAACCAACTGTGAAAGAGAGAGAGAGAGAGAACTGAAAAGACGCTGAGTCCCTGTGCCCATCTTTCCCACCCTACCTAGAGTCAATCAAGCCACACTGCCTTCCTGGAGCCTGCCCCAATCCCAGCACTCTACACAGTTACTTGTTTGTTTCCCCCAGTAACCTCCTAAGGGCAGAGACAGAGCCTCGCTAGACCTATGTAGGGCCTGGCATATAATTGTTTCCCAATGAATACTGGAGAATAAATGATAATAAACTCATTAGCAAATAAACATGATTTCAACAAAAAGCCAGCTCTGATTTTTAGCTCCAAAGACAAGTCAGGTATATTTGAAATAAATCATAAATTAAAATCAACTTTAGCTAGAAATGAAAAAACCTGTTGAATGAGAAAAAAACAACGTTGAGCTGGGAAAAACGAGAAAACAAAAGAACCCAAACTGTTTAAACACACTGAACTTTAGCAAAAGATCTATTTCACAATTTATTGCTAACGGTTTTTCTAGTCTTGCAAAACTAATGGGAAAATCAGTTCAAATGAGAAAAAGGAATGTTGGGTTGTGTAAATAATACTGTTTAAACATAAAACATGTGAATGCCAGGCCTTTGCCCCACTGGTTGGCTGACTACACCGTTAAATCAACTTTTCAAGTCATAGTTAGATAGCTAAGCTGAGAAAAGTAGTTTTGGAGATAATGTGTATAAAAGTTGAAATTCTAGAGGTTAAAAACCACCTATATGGCTAAAGGGCTTTCCAAAAGGTTGTTACAAATTGTAAACTCACTAGGAAACTATGGAAACACTTTTCCCATATACTTTTGATATTTTTGGAGGTTACTAAGTCTTAATTGTTAATTTTAACACAAAAGTGTCACCTTTGTTTTAATTTGCCTTTATTCCTGGGAGGCTCAATTTTCTTCTTTTTCTGTTCCAGGTACTTTTCCTGATGTTTAAAGAATGTGAGTGACAAAACAAAGATCCCTGTCATCTAGCAGGGGAGACAGACACTACACAAGAAACACAACAGATAAAGTTGCATGTAAGAAAACAGTTAACTTAATAGGGAAAAGAAGGAAAGCAGAGTAAGGGGCATGGGGAATGCTGGATGGGGAAGCGTGGGGCATTATCATTATGCCATATTAAATAAGATGATAAAAGGGACAGGGTAGGTTTCACTAAGAAGATGAAATTCGAACAAAGATTGTAGTAGGTGAAGGAGAGGGCAGATATCTATCTACAGAAGAGTGTTTCAGGGAGAGAACAAAAGACCCAGGTGGGAGTGGACCTGGCCAGTTCAAGGGATAGTAAGGGGCCCAGTGCAGCGGGAGCACAGTGAAGTCAGGGAATTATGTAGCTAATAAAGTCAGAAAAGTAATGAGGAGGAAGGAGGAAGGGCATTGTAAAGACTTGGGATTTTACTGACTGAAGTGGGGAGCCATTACAGAGTTTTGAGTGTAAATGAACTGACCTGGGTATTGTAGTTAAAATAGACTTTTAGGAGGCAAGAGTAGAAACATGATGGGCACATAAATGGGTGAGTGTGGTGGCAGAGATGGAGACTAGGCATGACCTTGCAGTAAGGCTGTTCTAGCTACCATCACCTCTGAATATCCAAACTGCCAGAAAGATTAGTGTTTAATTCTTGGTATGGTACTATTCTCTGAAGGATCAACCAGGCAGTTGGTGGCAAGTTGACTGTCTTGGGCCCTGTGCATACCGGGGGTCAATTTGTTCTCATAAGAATAGACATTTATTCTTGGTATACGTTTACATCTCCTGCCAGCAGAGCTTTAGCCTGTAGCACTGTACAGGAGTTTACAGAGCACCTGATCCATAAACACGGAACCTCCATGCATCATAGCATCCAACCAGTGACCCACTTCGTACTGGAGGTCTGGGAGTGATCTCATGATCATAGGACCCATTGGTCTTTTCATATACCACCCTCTGCAGAGGAGCCAACCCGAGAGAGCAATGGAATGACTTGCTGATGGTACAACTGAAGTAACATCTCAGACGGAATACTGTGCAAGAACAGGGTTTCATTCTCCAGAATGCAATCTATACACTGAATCAGAGAAGCCTATAGGGCACTGTTTCCCCAGTAGGAAGACTATTTGGGTCCAGGAACCAAGGTAGGGAAGCAGGAGTGGTCCCATTTACCAATCCCAGTGACCTACTGGGTACCTTTCTGCCCCCTGGAGGGCCACCCTACAGAAGCAATGCCCTTGTAATAAAGAGCACTACCAACCACAAAGAATAAATTCCCTAACTTCCCTCTCTTTGCTCGCTCCTATCTCCTGCAGGGACTCCCCAGGAAGTCAGTTGTGGTAGTCCACATAGGTCAGCCTTCTTGGAGCCAATTGCTGAGGAAAGAAGAGGGAAGAAAGAATGATGGGAGGAAAAGGAATGAAAGGTATCTGGCACATTCTCTATAGCAACTCTACTTTTCTGAACACTATTGATCCTCTTCATGTGCTTTTTGGTTTTGTTTCTTTTAATTTTTTAAAGTTTATTTATTAGTTTTGAAAGAGAGCATGCGCGAGTAGGGGAGGCTCAGAGAGAGAAGGAGAAAATCCCAAGCAGGCTCCTCTGTCAGCGCACAGCCCAATGTGGGGCTCGAACACATGAACTGTGAGATCATGCCTGAGCCTAAATCAAGAGCTGGATACTTAACTGACTGAGCCACGCAGGTGCCCCAATCCTCTTCGTGTGTTTTTCAAAAAATAGCATTTATCACCTGATTGTAGATATCTTTGATTTTTAGTTCTTTATCTATTATCCCACTAGAATATAAACTCCATGAGGGCAGGGACTTTGTTTTGTTCCCTATTGTATCCACAGCACCCAGAACAGTTCCTGGCATGGAGAGAGTCTCAACAACTATTTGCTGAATGAATAGCTTGAAGTCTGGCATTTTTGCCGTAAGTCAGCAGTTGCTAAATCTCTGCTTGCTCATCTACTTCTCTGAAATCATTTGACTGATTTCCAAAAATGCAAGCAAAATTACCAACCTTGTTATCAAGTATTTGGAATTAACAACTCCTTCCCATCTTTTCATCCTGCAAAATAGCTCATGAAGAAGGCCCTTATCCTACCAGGCCTTACTCATGAGCAAACTCACCTCAGTGGCCTTTGCAGGGACAGTTGGGGAGCGAGGTCCTATCATCTATCATGTGAACTGTGGGACTCTGAGTAAAGGCAACTACATCTTCCAAGGAGGCATACAGCCTGTCCAACCAGTGCTATTGGGCCAAGAGTGGTTATGCCTGGCATACAGTTTTTCCAGAAATTAAAAGAAAACAAAAACAACCTTTTATCTGAACACTGGACTTTAGAAAATGTATCAGGTGAATCTTTCAATTGGCATTTAAAATCTACTGTTGCCACAACTATTTGAAAGAATATATTCTCATATATGTATCTAGAAAATTTCTAAAGACCCTCAAAACGGTGGTTATTTCTAGATATTTCTAGAATATTTCTAAATCAATATTTCTAAATACCGATTTATTTTGCCACAAGCAAAAGATTTTTTTAAAAATATACTCCAATATATGGAGAGGCATTTCTCACTGCCCTTTTACTTCAGATGGATAACAGTAGTTGTAGCAGGAAAGGTTTTAATTATAACAAATAAATACAATAAATAAAAATATAATAAATTTAATATAATAAAAGGTTATGTTATAATAACAGTAAGTTATAACTTCATATTATAAGTGAATGAAATTTATAATAAAATATATTATAACAAAACTACAACAAATTATAAAATGTTTTCACAGGCTTCCTTACAACTATTTAAATTTCAACTAAAATGACTGTTAACTAAAGTTCCTTCACCATTTTTTCAGCCAATGCATATTGAGCATTCACATTGCACTATACTTTAAAGATACCATTATGAGCAAGATTGACACAACACCTGGCCTCATGGAGCTTACAAATGAGTTGGGAGTCAGTCAACATACACTACTGAGCACCTACTGTGTTCCAGGCACTGTTCTAGGTGCTTGGGAAAGACCATGAGTAAGGGAAATGAGTTCCTGCCCCTAAAATACAGAGATGGGAAGCGAGTAGTATTGTGAGACAGGCCATAAACAGGTTGAAAAATAATAATTTCAAGTAGGTCCATGAAAAAATTTAAGCCAGGGTAATGTTGCACCTATCTCACGTAGTTTTGTTGGGGCCCAAATGAAATTATCCACATAAACAGAGTAGGATGGAGCCTCACCTAGAGGGTTATTATACGTTTATTATAGATCATTGCAGTTTTTGGAGAAATGCTCTCCAAGGAAGTAAAATAGGACCTGCAATCTGAATGATGAAAAGGAGTTAGCCATTCAAAGATGTAGGAAGACAGTTTCAGGCTGAAGTGACCATTACTGCAAACTGCAGAGGTGAGAACCAGCTTAGCCTGCTTGGAGCATGAGAGAAAGCTGGTGTAGAGGGATGACAGTGAATAAGCCAGAGACAGAAGAAAAGAGATGAGGCCAGAGAATCTGGCAGGACTCAGATCATGTGAATTCTTAAAAGCCAGGCAAAGAGTTTGAATTTTATTCTCAAGTGTAATTAGGTATTAAGAATAGATGTGAGGGGTGCCCGGGCGGCTCAGTTGGTTAAGCATCCAACTTTGGCTCAGGTCATGATCTCACAGTTCGTGAGTTCAAACCTCACATCAGGCTCTGTGCTGACAGCTCAGAGCCTGGAGCCTGCTTCGTATTGTGTCTCCCTCTCTCTGCCTCTCTCTCTCTCAAAAATAAATAAACATTAAAAAAAGAATAGATGTGACATGATTTGATTTACGGTTGAAAAGACTACTATGATTGCTGGGGAGGCTAATGGGGAAAAGAACAGAAGTGGAGAGACCAGTTGGGAGGCAGGTGAAAGATAATGACGGATTAGCCTAAGGCTGTACAATTAGAAATGGTAAAAATGGCTGAATTTGGGATATAATTTGGAGAATAAAGTTGACAGGACTCGATAATGGATTAGATATGGTGGATGGGAAGACAGGAACAAAGGAGAGATTTACCAGGGATGATGACTAGATTTTTGATCTGAGCACCTGGGTAGATACTGGTATCGTGAACTAAAATGGGGGAAGACTGGGAGAAAAGCAGGTTTCAGGGGGAAGAGAGGTCCAGACAAAAATCAATGGTTCTGTTTGGTTGTGATAGTCTTCAGAAGGTTGTTATACTCTAAGTGAAGATATTGTTTAGGCAATTGGCTAACTCTGTCTACACCGAAGGGGACAGGTCCAAGCTGGAGGTATTTCAAAACAAAGGACAAGATCAGATCACCTGGTGACCAACAGTGGATATACAGGAATACAGACCGCAGCGGATTAGATACTGTATTACAATACAAGGAGATATGTGCTGTGAAAGGGGAAATGCCAGGTCAGTGGAGAAGGAAGTTGGTCAGGGAAAGAAAGTTCCATGGAAGAATTATATCTGAGCGCTAAGATCCAAGAAAAACCAAGCAGGGACATTATATCAGTCAGAATCATGGCACAGAGATGTAATTTGCAACTGGCCACATGGTTAGTGGTATAACTGTTATTTTCCTTTATACTTGAACCACTTTATGTCAAATGTGTACCTTACTGAGAGCAGCCGGACACCTGGAGCAAGTTCTCTGGAGTTATTCTGCTTGGGTTCAAATGCTGCATCTGTCACTTACTAGGTGGGTGACTCCAGGCACATTACTCAGCATCTCTGCACTCCACTTTTCTTATCTGTAAATGAGCATACTACAAATAGCTAACTACTAAGGTGATGCTTACTATGTTCCTTGTACTAAGTTTTTACATACGTTATTCAACACCCCCCTCCAAAATCAATGGAGTTGAGTTATTATTATCTGTACCTTACTGATGAGGGACTGGAAGCACATTTACCCATTCCAATATTTATCGTGTGCCTGCTGTCAGGCACGTTTCTTCACACATCGGTTAACACAACAAAATCCTCGCTTTTGTGCACTTTCAGTCTGGGGTTTGAGGAAAAGAACGATGATCAACTTAATAAATATGTATATTATCTAGTAATTATAAGATGATAAATGCTATAGAGATAACAGAACAGGATAATAAAGCTAGTGTAGTTACGGTTTTCAGCCGAGTATTAGGGTAGACCTCACGGAGAAGGTGACTTTTGAGCAAAGGTTTGAAGGAGGCGAGACAGTGAGCCGCCACTCAAGCATCTGGGTAAAGAGGACTCAGGAGCGGGCACAAGTGCAAAGGCAGGCTCTCAGGCAGGAGCACGTGCCTAGTACCCACCAACCACCCGAGCGCAAGGGAGAGGAGGGAGACGTGGTGAAAGGCAAGGGCTATGTATCCAGTTGCAAGCAGTCTGACTTCTGGGTGACAGCAGCCACTGGACAGTTCCGCCCAGAGGAGTGAAAGAACTTGACCTCCTATATCGGTCCTTCTATTTACGCCCAAGGTCCACCCAGGCAGTGTGGCACAGGGGTCTGCGCTCTCAGGAGTAAAGGATCAGAGTCGTCACCACAGTGGCTCATCCACACGGCAAGCGCCCAGTAAGCGCCGGCCCAGTACCGTGGTTACCACGATCCTTTCACTCAAACCCCGCCTCAACCTACCGCCCTCCTGTTCCCCAGCTCCAGAGCTCGGCTTCCACTTAGCGCGGTCTCCACGTAGCGCTTCCCCGGCTACGGATTGCGCAACTCAGGCAGCCGGGAGGAGCCTGGACGTAGGCGGAGCAGCGACCGGCGGGAGAACGCCCCGGGTGCAGACGCCACAAGGAAGCCCCGACAGCCCTCGAGACGCCCACTGACTGCGCCTGCGCACGCTCGATCCAGGCCGCCGACATTCCAGAGCCGCAATCCGTCCAGCCCCAATTCCGGGGCGGAGTTCTTGGCTGCGCCTGCGCACAGCCTCGCCGCACCCTACGCCTGCGTGCTTAGCCAGCCCGGCCCCATCCCCCAGATTTTTTCGGGTGGGGGAGGGGGCGCGTCTCGGCGAGTCACGTTGATGGCGGCCACCAGCTTGTGGTGAGCTAGCGGATTCTCTGCTTGTCTCGCAGACCCCTCGTGCCTCTTGGACTCAGTGGCTGGCGCCGGGCGCGTGAGGAAGCACGGCGGCCCAAACTCTCGGGGAAGGCCGCAGTCGCGGAGGCAGCGGCGCGGCCCGGGCCCAGGGCTGGGGGAGAGGCCGCTCCGCAGGGCGAATGTGACAAGCCCCCACCCCCACCGCCTTCCTCCCGAGTGCGCTAGGAGCGCGGGCGACCCCGGGGCCCCGCCAGGCCACAGACCCCGCCCAGCGGCCAGCACCCGGAGCAGGCCCGGCAGCGGAGCTGCGCGGCGGCACCATGCTGGTCACCCTGAAGACCCTCCAGCAGCAGACCTTCAAGATCGACATAGACCCCGACGAGACGGTGCGAGCGGTGGGGAGCGCGGGGCCCGGGCAGGGCGGGGGCGGCCGCGCGCGGGCCTCGGGGAGCGCTAGGGGGCCGCCGGGCCTGAGCGGGGGGCGGTGCGGTGGTTCTGTGCGCTGGGCCTGGGCTTCAGCTCCGAGCAGGGCCCGGCAGAGCTCCCGATCGAAGAGAGCCCTCAGCACACCCGGGAGTGTGCAGCGAGCGTGGGGCTCGAGCTCCGGGAGCTGGTTAAGGCCTGAGGACTCAGGGCCGCGGCGGCGTGCGGCCCACGCGAGCCTTCGGAGTTGGCCGCAGGCTTTGTGGCAGGAGTAAGGGGAAGCAGTAGCCGGACGCCGAGGCCCTGGTGGCAGATGGCGTGGAGCACACGGCCGCCGGGCACAGGAGGCCTGGGCCCGGGAGCTCTCGGTAGTGGGGCCAGAGGGGGAGGGGAGGTCAAGGCCTCCTCGGTGATGGAGCCGGGCTCTCTGGGTGCTTAGGTGCGGGAGGGAGTTGTAGGCGTCGCCACTACCCCTGCTCGGACCTGGTTAGGCGCTAAGGTCTAGGAGGTGGTAACTGAAGATAATGAGCTTTTTAAAAAAAGCTATCAGGTTCCGTCAGCCGCAGAGCGAAAGGTGAGTGGTGAAAATGAATTATTTGCCTCTTCTCCAGAACTGGTAATCCTTTTATTTGCATATACTATCGTGAATCGTTTAGCCGCAGTTCTCCCGCCACCAAGCCCACACCCATACGTAATTCGCACTTCCAGCCCTGTGTGGTGGTGAGATTTTCTGCGTTAGAGCCCTTCAAATCCAGGCTCACGCTCAACTCCAGGTTAATGACTCCTCTGTGGTAGAAGTCTTCTAATGTAGGTATTGGAAACCCTGCACCCTTCCCCCGGCCCCCAAATAACAGAATTTCAGGGAAGAAAAAAAGAAAATAAAAACTTTGAATCTCTTCTGTCGTCAAACCCACGAACACTTCGAAAGTCCACGTGATAAATTCTCGTGCCATCGTCTGTATTTGTGACTGCAAGATGTCAGTACAACTTTATGCCAAGAATCTAAAAACGCCACCGGTGTAAATCTATTGCTTTTGTTTTTGAATTGTGGTTCCTGTACACCATTAAGATTGACATGTTAAGTTTAAACTAGCTACTTTTTAACAATCTATATTTAAAAAAACAGTTGATTCTATTTTTGGTGGAGATCAGGGTTCTTGGTGTTAAATAGACCAGTACCATTTGTGCCTCTAACTTATTTGCTATGTACCTGCCTTTCGGAGATGTGAGGATATAATGGTATTTAATTGGTCGTTAGTAAATGAAATCGATCATTAGCAATGGCTGTCTTTGGGTGAGGATGTAGTGTTAAGTTTTACTAAACTGTCTCACTTAACCTCAAGTTTTCTACATCTTCAATTATTTAAGAAACATAGTTTCCAATCTTTGTGGAATTGTGGCACAAAATAATTTTATTTCAATAATATGTAGAAGTATGCTTTGTGATAAATTCTTAAAGTACAGGAGATAGCAATTATAGATGAGTAACTTTTCAGTATCCTGAGTAACTGACAACACCCTGTGGATTGATATTACTAATAAAAGTCAGATTTTTCTTGAATGTTTCTTTATGGCTTAGTGTGTACTAGTAAGGTAAAGGATGAAAGTTAAAGCGCAGCTGTCTGTTTAACGTTTTCAGACGAAACTTTTTATAAAATGTCTATTTGACTTTGGTTCTTTGCAGTAATACTGGTGCCACAGGAACTTTACCAGCTTGTAATGTTCTGAATTAATTCCAGAATTATTGAAGCCTCAAGGAGGTTTTTGTAAATATCTGTGGATTAATTGAAGTTATGCCCTGACTTTCTATAGCTCTACTGGCTGTTCTGTAAGATTTGTAGGCATTTTGTGCATTAATTATTTTAGAGCCAATATTGCTTTTGTATATATTCTTAACTATATTTGCTGTTTACCAGTTTATTTACAAGGGAATGTCTTATGTTACACGAATTATAAATATAATACGCTTCTAAAAGCGTATTTTTAGAAAGTTCATTGTCATGGAGATTGGCTTTTTCAGCTTTTTGTTGCTATTTTTCTAAATATAATTGTGTTACTTTTTATACAAATATAAAAACTAGCATTGTTTGGAGCAAGAAATGAAAACATTTAATCGTCGATATGGAGCATTTACATTAACATGATTTGTAGGATTTCTTTCTTTTCTTTTTTTTAAGATTTCATTTTTAGGTAATCTTTACACCCAGTGTGAAGCTTGAACTTACAACCCCAAGATCAAGAGTCCTGTGCTCCACCAATTGAGCCAGCCAGGAACCCCTTGTAGGATTTCATTTTAGTGGATTTAAATTTCAGAAATGTTTATAGTGATTTTTTATAATATCTATATATTTTTAATTTTTTTAATGTTTATTTTTGAGAAAGAGAGAGAGTACAACCAGGGGAAGAGCAGAGAGAGGGAGACACAGAATCCAAAGCAGGCTCCAGGCTCTAGGCTCTGAGCTGTCACCACAGAGCCTGACGCGGGCTTGAACAAACCTTGAGATCACCTGAGCTGAAGTCGGCTGCCTAACCACCCAGATGCCCCTAATATCTATTTTTGATACAGTATTTTAGTAGAATTACTGTAAGGAAAGAAACGATGAATGTTCTATTAATATAGGGAGACTCTAAGTGTCCTGTTTCTAATTTGTGGTGAAAACTAGGTAACCGGGGATATTAGAAATAGATTTTTTAATAAAGCGGAGAAAACAGGATTTTAGTGAGACCTGTAAGGAGATCCACATAAAGTGAACAGTTTTTGCTCTCTGAGACTTGTGTTTTGGCTATTCAAAGGTTTGCCCTTGTTTGATGTTTACCTAGAAGGAATTAAGAAAATTAAGTAACTTCAAGTGGCCAATATAGAAAGTCGTAAGAGCTTCAGATGTGCAAGAGCAAAAATAAAGGAAAAAAAAGGACTGGGATATAGGAATCATGAGAGTGATTCATTTGTTGAACATCTATATGTTTAGTGGTCTTTGAGTGGCAGCATTGGAGGAATACAGGCATGTTTGGACAGGGTCTGTCTGGGTCTTCTGGGAGCCTTGCTGACCTAGTGGCTCAATAGGTATAGAGTAGGAGATGTACAAAGTGGAAAAAGGAACAGGATTTGTTTTTAAATTGTTTGTGTTTGCTTTAGTTTTTGAATGCTGAAACTCCTCTCCCTCTTTTTATTTTAATTAAAAAAATTTTTTTAACGTTTATTTATTATTGAGAGTCAGACACAGAGTGTGAGCAGGGGAGGGGCAGAGAGAGGGGGAGACACAGAATCTGAAGCAGGTTCCAGGCTCTGAGCTGTCAGCACAGAGCCCAAACCTGGGCTTGAAGTCACAAACTGCGGGATCATGACCTGAGCCGAAGTCCGATGCTTAACCGACTGAGCCACCCAGGCGCCCCTCCTCTCCATCTTTTTTAACCGCCAAAATTTTCTTGACACTTAATCAGCCATTTTGTACCATTTGTTTGACCATTAGCATGCACTGCCTTTAGTGTTAACCAATGCAAAACAATGTTTTTATTATCACGATAGTAATGCATCCCTTATAAAATATTCAAACAAGATAGAAACAAAATGAGTAGGTTGGATGAGAAGACCATTGCTAAAAGAGAATATTCTTAATTATGTGAAGTTTTATTTTAAAGAGATGATTTACTGTAAAAAAAAAAAATAGAAATTAGCATTCTGAGATGTCTAATAGACTGCTACTTGTATAAAATTCTTTAAAATTTTGAAAGTTGGTGGGGCGCCTGGGTGGCTCAGTTGGTTAAGTGTCCGAATTTGGCTCAGGTCATGAGCTCACGGTTTGTGGGTTCCAGCCTCATGTCGGACTCTCTGCTGTCAGTGCGGAGCCTGCTTCAGATCCTCTGTCTCCCTCTCTCTCTCTCTGCCCCTTCCCCACTTGGGCTCTATCTGTCAAAAATAAATAAACGTTAGAAAACAACTTTTTTTGAAATTTGGTCATGTGATGGACATTTAGAGGAAAATGGAATAGTTTTTTTTTTAAAGCTCAGATCCAAAGTCACTTAGTTTTTTCTCTTTCGCTATTACTTCAACAACCCATTGCTTTAACTTCAAAAACCCTTTTGCTATTACTTCAACCCAACCCGGAACAGGTAGATTAGAACAAAACTTGAAATGATTGTAGTACGTTGCAGATCTTATTGTATCTGTGAAAATGATGACAAGAAAGAATATGTGATATACAGATTTAATCCTTCAATATGCTAACCCTTGTCACTGTTGTGTGCTTTGAATAACTGGAAAAAAAAATAATAAGTCTGACATGAAACTTTAAATGAAGAAGCTGAAATGCGATTATATTAACACATCAAAGCTGTATATATACGTTGGAAGTTTTGGACAAGAAAATTGTAAAGATAAAACAGTTTTAATTACTGTAGACTGCACACTTAGCATACTGTACAGTAATCTACAAAGAATTACCTTGCTTTGTGGTTTATTTGTATAATGTTGGTGATTATGCTGTAAAATTCTGTTTTGTACTTGTATAGTATATGGTATTTGTTAGACATCATTTATTAGCAACTTGTTCCTATTGCAGTTTATTACATTTTAATATGGTTGTGCTGGAGATAGTACTTTATTATAGAAGTTTCCTAGATTATTAAAACAAGAAGAATAAATGTATTAAAATACTGTATCACAGAGATGAAATTAAGATTTGTTGGCATATTGGTAAATCACAATACTGGAAGTACCTGGGAAATCTGGTATGATTTCTGCCAGAATTTTGCTCTTCCTATACCTAGCACATAGTAGGCATTTAGTAAACATCTTTTGAATGAGTTGAATACATTCTTCTAGTGAACTATCAAGTTAGTGATCCCCCAATGTTTGTATGTTGATTTATCTAATATTTGTTGAGCACTTTAAATATCTTGTCCTGCTGTTACAGTGCATATTTTATAATGGAACAAATCCGTTTAAAAACAAATTTTAATAACCAGATAATGCTAAGAGCTATATAGAGAACTGAAATAGGATGAGGTAATATGATAGTACATGACTGGGTGGCTACTTTTAAATTGACTAGTCACAGAAGGCCTTTTTGAATACAGTGACATTTAAACTGAGATCTGAATAATAATTACTCCCATGGAGAAGAGTGTTTTCTGTGGGGAAAGACCTTTTAAGAGTGTGTTTTGGGAATCAAAAAAGGCCTGTATGCTGATCTGGTAGGTGAGGGTGAAGGGAGGTAATAGATCTGAGTTAGGCAAGGGGCCAGAGCCTGTAGGACTTTGTTCTAAGGTAGGGGTTTTCAAGGTAAAATAGGAGGAAGCCTTTAGGGGATTTTAGGCAGAGGAGGAAAATTATTTCTTTTATGATTTTAAAGGTTACTTTGCTGTATGGAAAATGGATAGTAGGATGAGCAAGAGTGAAAGCACGGAGATCAGTTAGGCTTGTACTGTAGTCTTAAACAGGGTTTTGACCTGTTTAAGATATGAAAAGTGAATGGATTTGAGATATGTTTGGGAGAGTAGATATGAAAGAATTTTTGATGGGTTGGAATGGGGAAAATTGAGAAATTGAGGATTAAACTTAGATTTAGGTTTATAAATTATGCGAATACTTGTGTTCTTTTCTCACATGTGGAGGGCTGGGAGAGTAGCAGGTTTGGGGTTGCGGTGGGAATTTAAGATTTAAGTTTAAGATGCTTATTAAACATTAAAGAAGAAGGGTGCCTGTGTGGCTCAGTCGGTTAAACATCCTACTCTTGATTTTGGCTTAGGTCGTGATCTTTCACAGTTGTTGGGATTGAACCCCACAACAGGCTCTGCACTGAGTGTGGAGCCTCCTTGGGATTCTCTCTCTCTCTCTCTCTCTCTTTCTCTCTCTCTCTCTCTCTCTCTGCCCCTCTTCCAGTTGCGCAAGCACATTCTCTCTCTTGCTCTCTCTCTTTCTCAAATAACATTTAAACATTAAAAAAAAAAAAAAAAAAAACTTTCAAGTAGAGATGGCACAGAGATTTGTAATGAACCTCTGTCCCAGAGAAAAGTTTTGGTTAGAGATAGAGACCTGACAATAGGCAGCATATGTGGTTGACTTCAATCCGCGGGACTGGATGAGATTATCTAGCAGTCTTTTTCAATGCCTATTCCTTCTGAAAAATGAACCCTAAATTATCCACTATATGTAATTAATAGTATGCTTCTAGAATTGAAGAACCATGGTGAGAATGTTGCTAGGTAATAGGATGGGTCCTGGGGTTGAAGTTGGTTTAGAATTGAAGATTTCACGTGGAGATTGGATAGTGAAGAGTCAGTCAAGGAGCAATCTTTGAGGTAGGAAGAATCCAAGAAAAAATGTTGCAAGAAGGAGGAAAGGATCAAATGTGTCTGATGCTTGAGAATTCAAAAGAGACATGCCCTTTGGTTTTGGCAGCTTGTAGTTCATTAATGACCCTGACAAGTAATCTCCATGCAGTGTTGGAGCCAAAACTTATGTTTGAGTAGATTGAGAAATGAATGGGAGATGAGGAAGTGTAGATAGTAGCTATGGACATATATTGTTATTTTGACATTGTCATTTTTCCTGATGTAGCTCCTTTTATCTCTGTGTTAAAAACGTGTGAAAGTTATCATAGTTCTGAGCTCCACAGCATATGGTAGACATATTTTAAAACCCCACACTAGAATTGTGGAAAATATGTAACAGTGTATGATTTAAAAAGAAGAAATGAAGGCCAATGCGATTAGTAACTTGCTGCCATCACACAGTCAATGGCTCTGGTAGTTTCAGTATATATGTATCTTGCCTGTACCCTGGTCTTGTAATCCTTAATGTCTCATCCGGTGATCTTTCCTTCTGCTCCCTCAATTATTCAGTCCCATGACTGGTAATTAGATCTTATTACCAGTAACAAACTTCCCCCATCCCCAGTAATCTGTTTTTAGTATCCTACTTTACCTTTCCTCTGATTCTAGTTCTAATGAGACCTATAATTCATTTGATTCATACTTCTCTTTGCTGACCTTCCCTTCATGTTATTGCTTCCACTCTTGCCCAGCTAAAATAGGGTCAGTGATTATAATCGCTTTCTTGCAAGGGTCAGCATAGCATATCTCTGGAACCAGACTGCCTGAATTTCAATCCTGGCTGTACCACTTGCTCTGTGACCTTGGGCAAGTTACCCAGTTATGTGCCTGTTTCCTCAGCTTAAAATGAGGGTACTGCCACTGGAAGTACTAACCTCATATGGTTGTTTGGAAGGTTTTATGATTTTGAGATCATACACAGAGTGCTTAGAACTGTGGCTGTGCCTGGCAACGTGGTCCCACTCTCACTTCATTGTTTCTGCTCAGAAAACCCCAGATGTGATTAAATTCAGTTCTGTTGTGCTTACACCTGTGTAGCTAGAAGACACATAGCCACATTGATTTGTCTCACCTAAAATTCATGAACATTAACCTTCGTTGGGCCCTTTTACTGCCTGGTAGTACTCTCCACTAGTTTGTCCATTCACTCTTCTGCTGTCATAGGCAGATTTCATATACAATCCTTATTGTCAGCTGATGACCCCAGATTTAAGATTTTATTGAGAATATAGAAACAATTGGAACAGAAGAACTTTTGCGGAATCCTACCAGAACTACCTACTTCTTCTAGTCTCCTTTTGTTGTGGGTAGCTATCTATGGTGGGTGGTGCTGAGGCTAGTCCTACTTTTCCACAGCATTTTGGTTGCTCTACTTCGCCTGTGAAGGGCCCACTCCCAGTTCAACTTTTCTCTTCTGCCTCATTGATTTTTCCATTGTAGAATGTTTGTTTTCCCAATTTTAATAAAACTCTCCCTTGTCTCCACATCCCTCTTTGGCTACTGCCTCGTTTCCCTACTGCTCTTTATAGCAAAAACTTAATGGTAACTCTTGAGTCTGTTTACTTGTTTTTACATTTTGCTCTCTTTCAAATACATCACAGCACTGCTAGTCTAGGGAAGAGTTTTTTCCCCCCACTTTGTAGTTATCCTCTGTCCTTGAGCACTTAAATCTCTTTTCTCATTAGTAAAATAGAAGTAATAACTTCCCTGCCTTCCTTGTAGAGTTGATGTGAAAATCAAAAGAGATCATGGATCTGAAAATTTTTAGCGAATTGTGAAATTAGAAATAAATGCATGCAACTTTTTTTCAACAAATTGTGCTTTCATCAGTTTTCCATTATTTTGATCACTGTTTTTACTATCTTTTTTTACAAAAAGTCTGTGTGAATGTGGTATCCTCGGACTGGGTCAGCTTGATGTGATCGGCAGTTTCGAACAGTTTTTAAGAGCAGTGTTCTGCTTTCTTTAGTTTGGAAATTATGAGATGGTTTGATAGGTAATGTATAAAATTTCTGTTGCTTTTGGAAAGAAATGTGCTAAATTTGAGCTTGCCGTAGCACAGTGAATTCTGCTGAAGGACACCACACCATCTGTTCCCTATAAGTTTGGAAAAATTCTTTATGTAGTTTCTCCAAGAGCTAATTTTATACTGAATGAACTTTATAAACCTTTTATACATTACATAAACCTTTTCTAGGAGAGGAGGTAGACTGGCCGCAAATGACTAATACGTATGAACAGATCCTAAATACTTCAAACAGGTAGATAAAAATTATTTGTCACTCCTTCCTCTCCCCCTCACACTTTGGGTAAATTAGGTAGGTGACTTTTTTGTAGTGTATTAGATTCATTCTCTGCCTATATAGAAACTTTAAAAGTTTACAGGTATCTTAAGAGTTTCTACTTTTCTACTTAATCAGTTTTCAAAGTGTGTCGGTTTTAATCTCGTTGAAATCATATTGTTAGGAATATATTTTAGAATAGATTAATTAAATTGGCGTGAATAGTTGGAGTAGCTTAAATATCATAGTTTGTATGGGAAGAATAGGTTCTGAACTTCAAATTATATTTAAAATCATAGCCTTTTGGATCATAACCCTGTTTGAGAATTGATTGCCTTTATATACTGTCTGTTCATACATTATTTTATTTTATTTTTTATTTTTTTAAATTTACATCCAAATTAGTTAGCATATAGTGCAACAATGATTTCAGGGGTAGATTCCTTAGTGGCCCTTACCCATTTAGCCCATCCCCCCTCCCACAACCCCTCCAGTAACCCTCTGTTTGTTCTCCATATTTATGAGGCTCTTCTGTTTTGTCCCCCTCCCTGTTTTTATATTATTTTTGTTTCCCTTCCCTTATGTTCATCTGTTTTGTCTCTTAAAGTCCTCATATGAGTGAAGTCATAGGATTTTTGTCTTTCTCTAATTTCACTTAGCATAATACCCTCCAGTTCCATCCACGTAGTTGCAAACGGCAAGGTTTCATTCTTTTTCATTGCTGGTAATACTCCATTGTGTATATATATATATACACACCACATCTTCTTTATCCATTCATTCATCAATGGACATTTGAGCCGTTTCCATACTTTCGCTATTGTTGATAGTGCTGCTATAAACATGGGGGTGCATGTGTCCCTTCGAAACAGCACACCTGTATCCCTTGGATAAATGCCTAGTAGTGCAATTGCTGGGTCATAGGGTAGTTCTAGTTTTAGTTTTTTGAGGAGTCTCCATACTGTTTTCTAGAGTGGCTGCACCAATTGCATTCCCATGTTCATTCATTATTAATACTGTACTGTCAGTAATAAAAAAAAAAAACTCTTTACTTTTGCTACATTCTTTTATTCCTTGGGTCCAGTGGGAAGATTTTTCCTATTGCACTAGTAAACTGACTTTTTTACCATCAAATCTATCTTTAGAATTCGCAGAAATATACTTTGGGGAGAGGAATCCAGAAAATACTCCTTGGTGCCTATGCTAGTTTCCCAAATGGAAGGATACCACTTAAGGAATCAAAAGGAAAAAGAAAACCAAAAACATTGCCCACATAGATGCACACAATCTATGAAATCCTTTCGTAAACATATTTAGGTTTGGGACTCTTTTCTTTTGCTAATGTTAATTGCCAAATTTTGGTTGCTCTTATTTTTCGAAATTTAAGTAGGTATTAGAGTACTGCCTTAGACTTTTTTTTTTTTTTTTAAGTAATCTCTACACCCAGCGTGGGGTTCAAACTCAAGACATCAATATCACGAGTTGCATACTCTACCAACTGAGCTGGCTGGGCACTCTAGAATTTTCTTTTTTAGTGCAGACTCCTCAAAATTGCAGTATATTCTTCTGTGATATTAGTAAGCAGTGGTTGTTTCCCTTAAATTACTAACATAATCTAGGCTTGTTATAGTTACTAAAGTATATAAAAAAGTAGGAGCCTTTATGCCCCTGCTCCAAATAACCACTATAGACTCTGTTTGCTGCTAGACAGTTGTTTTTTTTTTACCTATGTGTAATATATAAACATAATTTCACTATGTTCTTAAAAATCACTTGCTTAGCAACTAGCTTTTGCCCTTTATAGATAATTATAAATATGTCATTCATTCATATATGCATGTATTCAGTGAGTACCTTGCACGAATAGTATTGTTCTTGTATTGCGTTGTATTTAAATGAATGCATCTGCAGTAATATATTTTACCATTGATGAATGTTTAGGGTTGTTTTCAGTGTTAGGAACAGTAGTGTAGAACACATAACTTGTTCGTGTATCTTTAAAGTGTTTTTGTAAACATCTCTTCAGCTTTGATTTCCAGATGCAGAGCTGCTGGATCAAAGGAACTCAAATTTGCCTGCATTAGCGCTCACAAATATCAACATTTGTTGTTGTTCTCAAATATCAGCTTCCACAGTAGCACTAGCCAGGATTCAAATAGGAGATGAGGCACAGATTAAATTGAGTTAAATATTGGGAAGCTCTTAATATACTGCCTGGCATGTGCTAAGTACATAGCATCCATGAGCTGTTATTCATTCAGCCTCTGTACTTCAGGGCTACCCATTAAAGCTTGCATAAATCTTTTTACGGTATATGTAATTATAACAGTAATAAGGAAAATATATTGTAATATTGAGGAAACTGGATTATCATAAATATTCAGTTGCTAACCCAATCAACAAGCTATAGTCCTAGAAATCTTGTGCAAAAGTGCCGTATAAGAAGACTGACATGCCAAAAAAAAAAAAAGACTGACATGCAAAACGACATTTACTATCATGGGGATATAATTTATAAAACATTTTTATGTTTGAAACCTACAACTTAAGTTTGTTGAATGAAAATGACTACTTTTAATGGTTGTTGGCCTGAACTAAGGTAGTACCATGGGATGCAAAGTAATGTTCACACTGGGAAATAATTAGATGGTAAGTTGGAACCACTGGATGAATGATTTGATGTGAGGAAGGTGGAAGAAGAGACAAGCATCTCATGGGAATGGGATGAAACAGGATAATTGATCAGATTTTATGTTGGCACTTTTTAATAGACTATTGTGATTGTCAACCATGTTTAATGTTAGATACAGAGTATGTTTTTCCTTTAAAATGCACACAATTATATGAGAGAAAAAGAAGTATGTGGCTAGGAAAAAAGTTTGATTTCTTGATTGTCAACCATGCTTTGTTGATAGTTGAGTTGATGATAAACTTCCATTCATTTTTTTTTTTTTTTTAATGTTTATTTACTTTTGAGAGAGACAGAGCACGAGCAGGGGAGGGGCAGAGAGAGAGGGAGACACAGAATCCGAAGCAGGCTCCAGGCTCTGAGCTGTCAGCACGGCCAGGCGGGGCTCGAACTCATAGACGGCGAGATCATGACCTGAGCCGAAGTTGGCTGCTTAACTGACTGAGCCACCCAGCCGCCCCAATAAATTTCCATTCTTTATTTAGGGGGAAATAAACAGCAAAATGAAAGTTTAGTCCCTCCTTCTTGTTTATTATTAGCCTTGGATAGGGTGGCCTTGGTTATTTATTGGAACTGTAGCGCTCCATTATAGATCCATCTCGTTTATTGCTTATTGAAACAAGAGCATTGGCATGGAACTCAGCACAGTTAGTAGAGGAGTCACAACTGCATCTGTTGCTTGCCATAACCTTCCCAAGAGAAACCATGTAGAGAGGTGCTGCCTCCTCTTTTTGTTTGTTTGTTTGTTTGTTTGTTTTTGGTAATATCCAGAAAGAAGGCCTTTCTTTATAAGCTGTTTTAAAGTGTGTTCCATTTGATTGGGTTAGGGAAGGTTTAGACAAACTAGATGTCTAGAAGCCATCTGCAGTAAACACATTATGGTTGAAATGCCTATACTAGGATATCTAGTAAAAGTATCCAGTAGAGAGTTGGGTCTGTATGACTAAAGATAAGGAGAGGATTTCACAAATTAGTGAACAGAGAGATTGGAGGAAATCCTGAGGAGTATGGCCTTATGGAAGCCAAAGGAAGACAGTGTGGAGAGACAGGTCAGTACTGTTTAAGAGACAGGTCAGGTAAGGTAGTGAAGGACTAAGAAGTATCTAGTTATGGTTTTGCTGAATTTAGAGATACTGGTAAGAACAGTCTTAATGGAATCCTGAGCATAGGGAGAAAAACAAGTAGCAGAATTGGGAATAAAGTCCATGCTTCTGTCAGCACTACATTGCATTCTTGAGTAATCGGTGTGGGGTTACTAGTATTACAATGTGTGTAGTTAATTTTTTTTTTTTTTTTTTTTTTTTTGAAAAATGCCTGAGACTAAGGGGAGGAGAATATACCTAGCAAGAAATATGGGGGGTTGTGAAGTTTTTGTTTTGTTTTAAAGATGATAGAAAATTGGGTCTGTTTAAGTGTGAATGGAAATGAACTGGCCTTGAAGGAGAGGGTGAAAATACAGCTGGGGGAGGGTGGGAAACAACTAGCAAGGTATTGAAGAACACTGGAGGGAGAACCAAGGAACAAGTGAAAAGGATTAGATTTGAAAGAGAGGGATGCCTCTTTCATTTAATAGGAAGAAAGGAGGGGCACCTGGGTGGCTCAGTCTGTTAAGCAGCCGACTTCGGCTCAGGTCATGATCTCGCGGTCCGTGAGTTCGAGCCCTGCGTCGGGCTCTGTGTTGACAGCTCAGTGCTGGAACCTCCTTCAGAGTCTGTGTCTCCCTCTCTATCTACCCCTCCTCCATTCACATTCTGTCTCTCTCTCTGAAAAATGAATAAATGTTCAAAAAAATTTTTAATAGGAAGGAAGGAGATTAGGTGGATCTGGATGCAAAAAAAGAAAGTATGTCGCTTTGGTGGCAGAAGGTGGAGGATGGGTCCCTCTGATATCTGCTGATTTTTGTCTTTGTTTTTAATTTGGGGATGAGGGGCAGAGAGAGAGTCCCCAGCATACTCCTGCATGGAGCCCAAAGTGGGGTTTGATCTCATGAACTGTGAGATCATGACCTGATCCAAAATCAAGAGTCAGAAGTTTAACTGACCGAGCCACCTGGGCGCCCTTGATATATTTTGAATGAAGTAGAAGATGGTCATCTGTAGTGGGGGAGGAAGTTTTGGCAATCAAATTTAGAGAAGAGTGCAGGTTTGAAATATCCTCTTGGAGAATGGAGGAGAACCAAAAGAAGTGAGGATTTAGGGTATCTTTAATTTTCTCCAGCATGTAGAAGATTGGATGTAAATGGATAGGTAGGGGTTGGATAGTTAAGGTAAGATTTGTTAGCTGAGTGAGGTAGGAGGCAGCCCAGAGTGGTCAAAGTGAATTTTTTGTTGAGTACAGATGGAAATAAATTCAGTTGTGTGGGTCCAAATGTGGAATTTTGCCTGGGGGAAGCAGCAGAAAGACAAGAAAGTCTGATAATGGGAAGAAAGTGATAGAAGCATTGGAATTATTGTCTTTGCCAAATAGAACTGGCAATAAAGATCAGAGTGAAAGTAGGCACTCTGGGGACCAAATGCAAGACTAGGTGTAGTGAATAGTTACTGAGAGCTGGTAGGGATAGGTGATTGATGTTTACAATTTCAAAGATGGAGAAGTTTGGGGATAACAGGATTCAGCCTGTGTTGTGTGGGTAGGTGACTTAAGTAGATTGGAAAGTAAAGATTGTGTTGAGGTTAAGGAACAACGCCAGAATTTTGGACAGGTCGGTGCACCCGGAACTAAAGTCTAGTTCTAGTAGGTGTGTGTGTGTGTGTGTGTGTGTGTGTGTGTGTGTGTGTGTATTCACATATATTTTTATATATATTCACATATATGTTTATATATAAATATATAAAGTTGATTTTACGTTCTGAAGTGGTATTGCTAGATTGAATGGCCACCGCCCCAAAAATGTTGCACTTTGACATATTGCCTTCAAATATTTTATTGTTTGACACTCCCATTCTGAGAGTGTTGTCTCTTCACACATAACACCAAGAATTGTTCAACACTGTCTTTTCCAGTATGATGGTGTATTGAACTAATGACATCTGACACTAAAATTTGTGATTTTGGGTACTAATAAGGTTGAACTTTTTATTGACTATACTTATGAATTGTTGCCCTTTTATTTGTCCCTTATTTCTCTTGGCACAAGAAGTATTTTCTACCATTTCTCTCTCAATTTTTTTGCATTTTTCCTTTTGGTATTTGTCCTATTTCTGTCTGAAATGCATGCTTAGTTTATTAATTTTTCTTTAATAAACAGTTTTAATGTTAGTCTATGATTACTTTTTTAGTCAAATCATATAGGTATCAATGTCTGTAGAGTTCTCATTGTTATGTACTTAATATTTTTTAATCACCCGTTTTTGGGTTTTTTTGGAGCAAAATGATTGGAGGTGTTTGTTCTTGTTGTTTGTCCTGCTTTTTTTTTTTTTTTTTTTTTTTTTTTAAACTTACAAGGGTTTTTGGGTTTTGTCCCTTCCTCACTCTTTTGACATACAAAGCTAGAGAGTAGGTCCGTTATTTGTTTGGGCTTATGAAAATACAGTGGAATAGTCTTTATGGCTAAACTTTTAAAGTGTATATTCTATGGGTGCTGGAAATAAAAGTATAATTTCCATTGGTTAGAAACTATGTATACATATCAAGTCTAAATTGGCTACACATTCTTGTCAGGAATGAGATTCCTGCTTATTTCTTTCGTTATTTTTTGCTTCATATATTTCTTTATTTTCCTTTCCTTACATATATTTATGCTATATTAATTTACTCATTCAGCAAGTGTTAATTGAGCAGTTACTGTGTGCTCCACCACTATGTACTGTTCTGAGAACTAGAATCACTCATAGTAACACATGTGGTCTATCATTCATTTGTGAGGTTTTTTTTTAACCAACCACAGTTGCAAATATTGCATCTCTTCTCCTCTGAACAAAGAAGTATGGAAGGAAATTATTCACCACAGAGTGCTCTGAGCTCTGTGCTGTCGCTCAGCTGACTTCGGGCAAGTCATTTAGCATGTAAAGTAGCAGTTCTTAGGCAGTCCTCTCTTTTTGTTTTCAAGACCCTTTACATTTAAAATTTGTTGAGGACCCCAAAATAACTTTTATCAATGTACTTGTATTTACTGTATTAGAAATTAAGCAGAGGAATTTTCTAAATGTTCATTTAAATATAATAAATTTAAATTTAAATTATTATATTCATTTAAATATAATAAACCTATTAAATGTTATAACTAATACATTTTGTGTGAAAAATTATTTTCCAAAACAACAAAAAACAGTAAGACTGGCATTATCTTACTTGCTTTGCAAAACTTGTTTTTAGTGTTTATTTATTTAAAAAAAATTTTTTTAAGTTTATTTATTTTGAGAGAGAGAGAGCGCGCACAAGCAAGGGAGGGGTAGAGAGAGATGGAGACAGAGGATCCAAAGTAGGCTCTGTGCTGACGGCAGAGAGCCTGATACAGGGCTTGAACCCCACGAACCGTGAGACCATGACCTGAGCTGAAGTCTGACCCTTAACTGACTGAGTCACCCAGGCACCTTAAAATGTTTATTTACTTTTGAGAGAGAAGAGTGTGCAAGCCTGAGAGGGTGAGGGGGAGGGGATGACTTGATCGGAAGTGGGCTCTGCACTGATAGCAGAGAGCAGGATGCAGGGCTCGAACTCTTGAACCATAAGATTCTGACCCGAGCAGAAATCAGACGTTTAACCACCCAGGTGGCCCTTGTTTTGCAAAACTTTTTAATGTTTGGCTTAATAGAAAAAGATAGCTAGATTCTCATCTGCTTCTGCACTCAGTCTTTTGTGAAGTCACATGTTTTGTAGCCTCTGGAAAACTCAAGTATATACTTGTGAGAAAATGAGAGTACAAAAGGCAAATAATATCTTTTGACCTGGTAGACCTCCTGATAAGTAAGGTCTTATGAATGTTTATGGCTCCTTCATCACACCTAGAGAATCGTTGCTCTTGGCAGTATAGGGTTTAAATAAATGGGTCTTTAAAAGTTACTTTATCTTAGAAATTTGGATAGTATCTTTTGTTTCCTGCACTTATCATGACATGCTAGCTGAATATATAGGTAAAATCAGAACTGCCAACATAAATTATAGAACAAGGGCCAACTGTAGAGTTGTTAGACTTGTGAATCCTTGTACTTTTTTATTCTGACCCACACATAGCATAGAATTTACTATCTTGTGGAATTTATATCCTGAGTTTACTGATGTTGACGTCAGATTCTCTGAGTGCTTTTTTTCTGACGCAGGTCTTGAACCCACGGACCGCGAGATCATGACCTGAGTCGAAGTCGGACGCTTAACCGACTGAGCCACCCAGGCACCCCCCTGAGTGCTTTTTTTAAAAGCTGTTACTTATGGGGCATCTGGGTGGCTCAGTTGGTTAAGCATTCGACTCTTGGTCACGATCTGTGGGTTAAAGCCCTGCATCAGGCTCTGCGCTGGCATTAGTTTTTCACCTAAAGCTTAGAACTATCAACTTAGACAGTTTTCAGAAGTATTCTGGGAAATTGAAGGAAATGGAATTTTCCCCCTTGATTCTTGTATCTTTAAGGTTTTTTTTTTTAACGTTTATTTATTTTTGAGAGAGACAGAGACAGAATGCAAATGGGTTAGGGGCAGAGAGAGAGGGAGACACAGAATCCCAAGCAGGCTCCAGGCTCCAGGCTCCAAGCCGTCAGCACAGAGCCTGATGTGGGGCTTGAACTCATAGAGCTGTGAGATCATGACCTGAGCCGAAGTCAGACGCTCAACCCACGGAACCACCCAGGCGCCCCTGATTCTTGTATCTTTAAAGTAATGAAAGTAGTGCTCTCTCTGTGTATCCCTATCAAGCAGTCTTTCACCTAAAGCTCAGAACTATCAACTTAGACAATTTTTAGAAGTATCCTGGGAGATAGAAGGAATGGAATTTTTCCTCTTGATTTTTGTGCCTTTAAAGTAATGAAACTAATTCCATTATATCTTCTTGCCTTTTTTACTCCTCTGCCACCGTGCTTTTTGATTAGTTTCAGAAATTGGACTCATTTTCAAAATACCTCATAATGAGCCTGTTGTCATGTAATTTTACAAGACAGAGATCATAAAGATCATCTGTTACAGTACCTCTTTGTAGATGAGACAACAGATAGTAGTCCTCGGCCAAGGCTGAAATTTGGAGCCACCTGTAAAGCTTTTTAAAAAGTACAGGTGTTCAGGGGCACCTGGGTGGCTCAGTTGGTTAAGCATATGACTTCAGCTCAGGTCATGATCTCCCAGTTCCTGAGTTCGAGCCCCACATCCAGGCTCTGTGCAGACATCCCAGAGCTTGGAACTTGCTTTGGATTCTGTCTCCCCCTCTCTCTACCCCTTCCCTGCTCACTCTCTCTCAACAATAAATAAATGTTTAAAAAAATTTAAAAAAAATAAAGGTATTCAGGCCCCATCTCTAGAAATTATGTTCTAATTGATCTTTATGAAGCCCCCTCAGATGACAATGATGAAACATATCCCACTTTTAAAGTGAATCATTTGCATCAGGCTCTGTGCTGACAGCTCAGAGCCTGGAGGCTGCTTCAGATTCTGTCTCCCTCTCTCTCTGCCCCTCCCCTTCTCACATTCTGTCTCTCTCAGAAATAAACATTAAAAAAAATGTTTTTAAGTGAATCATATGCCTTTCTTTTGTTTGTTTGTTTGTTTGTTTATTTTTGAGAGAGAGTGACAGCGCAGTTAGTGGAAGGGCAGAGAGAGAGAGGATCCCACGCAGGCTCTCCACTGTGAGCACAGAGCCTGACACAGGGCTTGAACTCTCAAACCGTGAGATCACGACCTGAGCTGAAATCAAGATTTGGACACTTAACCAGCTGAGTCACCCAGGCGCCCCTGAATCATTTGCTTTTTAACATTCGTATTTAACTTATTTTTATTGTAGATGTGACTATTTTCTTTCTTAGACCTTTTAGGTTAGAGAGCTTTTCTTTTTTACTCTGTGGGAAATAAGCCCGTAAGCTTTATAATGAGAATCAAGACTTCTGATGTTGCAATTTTTATTTTGAGTAGATTTATCAAGTCAACTGGTAAAAGTTTTTTCTTTCAATCTGTGTATGTGTAGCAGCTGGTGGTAAAGTTTATACCTATACCTAATGATATGCATTAAGAATGAGTCTTTTTTAATACAATATTGTGAAGACATGATCTTTAAGTTTTTGCAAGTATTAATGATTAATATATGTATAAAAATTTTACCTTGCATTTCTCAGATTCTGGATAGTCATTTGTTGTTTAGACCTGTTAGAAAAAAATGTTTATTTTTCCTTTAGGTGAAGGCGCTGAAAGAGAAGATTGAATCTGAAAAAGGGAAAGATGCCTTTCCTGTAGCAGGTCAAAAATTAATTTATGCAGGTATGAATTAAATATTGAAAGTAATGCTATCTTTCAGATTGTGTAGACAAATTCGTTCTGTCAGACACATACGCAGTGTTTGTGTTTGGTATCTTTTAATCAAATGTTAGTGCCTTTTTACCTGATTATATTTCCAATTATATTTTTCTTTATCTTGACTGATCACTTAATGTTTTTCTTTGGGGAAAGTATTAATTGATAGAATTGACATTAGTAATTGTTTTAACTTCAGTTATGTGTAAGACAAAGGTTATGGGCTTCAAATAATGTATTCTTTTTTCCTTAATGTACTAGGCAAAATCCTCAATGATGATACTGCTCTAAAAGAATATAAAATTGATGAAAAAAACTTTGTGGTGGTTATGGTGACAAAAGTAAGTTTTAGCTTTGTTCTGTATATTTTTATGCTTGCGAGGTTTTTTAAAAAAAATAAAGATCCCAAGTCCAGCCTTTATACTTTGGTGAATACAGTTTATGCACATCCATAGTGGCAGGCACTTGGCTGTTTTTTTAAAAATTTTAAGTTTACTTTGTGTGAACCATAAAGTTAATAATTTTATACATTTATAGCTTAAACATTTTTAAATAAATTAAAACAGTTGATAAAATGTCATGTAAAAATTGTTAGATTTTGCTGGAGTAGTAAAATTGCTAATTATTTGAAGATTTAAAAATGTGATTCTTAGAATAAATATTTCTTATTTTGTGGTTTTAATAAGGGTGCCTTAAAGAGACTTGTTAAATTATGTGCTAGATCTGATAGGCTCAAGCAGAAAAGACATGTAGACTCCTAAATTCAATGATATTTCTTAGTTGATGGGGTAGATTTTTAGAAACTAAAAAAGAAAAAGGCAGTTAAAGAAATGAAGGAATGATTGTTGTGAGGAAGTTTTTTAAAGGGAATTTTTTGTGATTTATTGGACTGAAATATACTTGGGACAGTTTATCAAAGTTTTTCTCTAAAACAGAATGGATATGGGTTCTGTCAGGATTCTGTAATATTTTTATTTAAAGATGCATAAGCATGCAGTAGAGAGTTAAAACAGAGAAGTGGTGTACTCGTGACATGAATTTTTAGGATTGAATTATCATAATCTGAGAACAGTGATACTTGTAACCCTGAAAATAGGTTTAAATAAGTAATTGGAAACCAAGTTTATTAAGGACTATAAACCATTTATTAAAATAAATGTGAGGATTTTTTTTTAAGTTTAAGGTAATATATGCAGTAGAAATACAGAGAGATGAGCAAGTAAATTTTATTTATTTTAACTTTTAAATTTTATTTAAATCCAAGTTAGTTAACATAGTGTAATAATGATTTCAGGAGTAGAATTTAGTGATTCATCACATACATACAACACCCAGTGCTCATCCCAACAAATGCCCTCCTTAGTGTCCGTCACCCATTTAGCCCTTCCCCACACCCAGCACCCTACCAGCAACCCTCAGATTTTTTCTATATTTAAGAGTCAAAGAGGAGTTCCTGGGTGGCTCAGTCGGTTAAGTGTCCAACTTCGGCTCAGGTCATGATCTCATAGTTCGTGGGTTCGAGCCCTGCATTGGGCTCTGTGCTGACAGCTCAGAGCCTGGAGCCTGCTTTGGAATCTGTGTCTCCCTCCCTCCCTCCTTCTTCTCTCTCAAAAATAAACATTAAAAAAATAATTTAAAAAAAAGAGTCAAAGAAAAAAAGTCTCTTCTGGTTAGCAAGTCAGTTTTAATTACTGCATATTTTTGTCCTGAGTAAAAGCAGCTAAACGGTTTACATGTGTTGGACTTAAAAGTTTGTATAATCCATTAAGAGAACCATTGTGATTTTGCTATGTTAAAGCACTTACTCATTAAATGTTTGGGTTTTTTTAACATAATTTATTGTCAAATTGGTTTCCATACAACACCCAGTGCTCATCCCAACAAGTGCCCTCCTCAATGCCCATCACCCACTTTCCCGTCTCCCCCACCCCCCATCAACCCTGTTTGTTCTTAGTATCCAAGAGTCTCTTATGGTTTGCCTCCCTGTCTCCTGACTTTTTCCCTTTCCCCTCCTCCATGGTCTTCCGTTAAGTTTCTCAAGATCCACATATGAGTGAAAACATACGGTGTCTTTCTCTGACTTATTTCACTTAGCCATTAAATGTTAAACTTTACATACAAGGAACAGAATCATGAGGAAACTTTGTCTCAATTGAGTATTTTTTAATTGTGTTAAAATATACATAACACAAAATTTACCAGTTTAACCATTTTTAATTGTACAGTTCAGTGGTATTAAGTGCATTCACATTGTGCAACCATCTCCAGTACTCTGTACCCACTAAATAGTAACTCCCCATTCTGCCCCCACCCCCCCAGGCCTTGGTAACCACCATTCTACTTTCCATGAATTTAACTACTCTATACATCTCATATAAATGGAATCATAAAGTATTTTCCTTGTGTGACTGGCTTATTTCCCTTAGCGTAGTGTCTTCTAGGTTCATCCATGTTATAGCATGTGCCAGAATTTCTGTCCTTTTAGGGCTGAATAATATTCCATTGTCTTATCTAGTTTTATCATGAATAGTATGCAAAATGTGGTAGCCACATATTTGGATATGTATATGTTTGGGGTCTTATTTCCTTTAGTATTGTAATAACCTTGACTGTTTAGAACGTAACTAAGAATTAAGCAGGATAGGTCTCAGAATAGATGGATGTGTTTGAAGAATAGCTACTTAGAGCCAAGCTTTTTCTTATTTTACACAGGACTCTACTGATAATTTGTGGTTATTTTATTTTCAAGTTATTAATAGAAGTCATCTATTAGAAGGGGAAGTATTAGGCATTATAGAGGCAAAGAGAAATGACCTTATTATAAAGAGCCAGGAAAACTGTTTAGATCAGAAGTAAGCAGCAAAACTTCAAAAAGCAGATGGGTTTGCTACCATTTAGAATGAGGCTTAAATAGCACTGTGGCAACAGAGACTTCGCGAGGGCATGAAATGTTAGATTATTATAATCATAAATAATCTTAAGGGAAATATTAAATTAGCATAATACATTTAAATTACATTTTAATCTAAATCAGAGTTTAGAACATTAATAATTTGCAGAGTATTATATTGGCAGTTTGAAAAGTTATAGGGCTAAACACAAGACTCTTAGAACAAAGAAAAGAGGGAGTGAATGCTCCTAGTATTATTTTTTTTCAGTCCCCTGTCCTACCTTGCACAGCAAGTCTTTCCAGTGCATGCTGAACTAGCTCAGATCAAACAAGAGAGTTATTTTGGTGATGCTTTTATTATTATTATTATTATTTTATTATTATTATTTTTTTTTTTGGTGATGCTTTTAAATGACAATAAATACCTTGAAGTTATAACCTTGGAACTTAAACTGTAAAGTTTGGTAGGGGGTAATTAAATGGTCCTTTTTTTTTTAGTACACATTTTGTATATCTCTGAATAGTGGTTTCTATTGGCTCTTTTTTGTAGTGACTTGATAACATAACAAAGACAAACTGTTAGCTAAAAGCTAATTAAGGTTGTTAGTTAATATATCAGCTTTGAAAGAGTAACATAGTGATTCAGATTGCTAATACTGATCACTTATTAAGTTACTTTACGAAATTATTTTCAAGTTACAAGTTTATATTAGTGTTATGTTTGTAGCCTCCTATAATGATAGTCTACTTAGAGATCAGGTAATAATGTGGTATTTTATCATGATTCATTATTTTACTTTTTTAATGTGTTTAGCCCAAAGCAGTGACTACACCAGCACCAGCTACAACCCAGCAGTCAAATCCTGCCACCACGACCACAGTTAGCTCCACCACAGCTCCAGCTGTGGTCCAGGTCCCGACCTCTCCTCCCGCTTTGGCTCCCACTCCTACCCCTGCATCCATCACTCCAGCATCAACGACAGCATCTTCTGAACCTGCGCCTGCTAGTGCAACGAAACAAGAGAAACCTGCAGAAAAGCCAGCAGAAACACCAGTGGCTACTAGTCCAACATCAACTGACAGGTAAGAACTGTATTCTAGGAAATTGTATCCCAAAACACGTTCATATTAGGAACTTCATGCATGTAGGGGTGCCTGGGTGGCTCAGTCAGTTAAGCGTCCGACTTCGGCTCAGGTCACAGTCTCATAGTTTGTGAGTTCAAGCCCCACATCAGGCTCTGTGCTGAACAGCTCAGAGTCTAGAGATTCTGTGTGTCCCTCTCTCTCTGCCCCTCCCTGCCTGATCTCTGTCTCTCTCTCAAGAATGAATATGAATAAACATTAAAAAAAAAAAGAACTTCATGCATGTGTTTGTTTTGATTATTGTTTTGATCAAACTAACTTTGTTTCTACTCTGTTAAACTTTTCTGAACATTGAACTCTCACTAAAACTAATTTTTGTGCCTGTTTAAATTTTCATGATCCAGTTTTGTATACTCCCATTATTTTTTTTCCCAGGGGGAAGGGAAAGAGGGTCAAAGTTATTCTTCATTTTGTGTAGAAAAATTAGGAAATACAAATGCCCAAAAAGAATTATAAAAATAACTTCATATTTTGTTATAGTTTGACATATTATAAATAACTTGACACTGCCCCAGTCATTATTTATATTATTTTCTGATTGTTGTCATTTCTATTGTAAACATCTTTCATTCCATTAAATATTTCCGTTTGCTGCATAGCATTGTGTTTGGATCTGACATTTGTTCACGCTCAACCTTAGAAAAGTAACATCTTTGGGTATTTTCCTCATCTGAAAATTTGTGGATGACAACCTATCTCCTAGAGTTGTTATAAGGATTAAATGGAATAATGATTATAAAAGGTGTAAAATAGCACACGGTACACAGCAATACGTATCAGCTGTTGTGGGTACTTCACCTACCAACTTTTGTTGAACATATGGATTGTTTCAGTTTTCCACTGTTTTATCTATATTTTTGTGAACTTTTGTAAACATTTAAGTTTTGCCTGTGTAGATCTTTAAAACCAAAGAAAAAGCACTGGGATATTTGTGGAGCAAGAAATAATTTCTTGTGAGAAGTTGACAAGATTACTGAGTAATTTATGACAAAAGTTTTTTCCCCCAATGGTAAATTAAAGAACCAAAGCAAGTGCTTTATTTTGCTTGGCTGGAGCTTGTATGGGGAATTTCTGCTTTATCTGACAGCATGGGTTGTATTAAGTCCAGTGTGCATTGGCACTGGAGCTGTTTGTGTTTTGTGACTTCAGTATAACTTGGGACCTCAGTGGCAATAGTTAGAGTCCTTGGAATCAAAACCAGACAGAATGGAGATCTGTACAGGAGTTGGAAACACGTACTGAAAGGGAAGCATGTTTGTGATAAATACAACAATGATCAGAAAAAAATTAGTTACGATTATTTTAGTCTTTTACCTATGTGTTCAGTTTCTGTGTCTGATCCAAGTCAACCATGTTTGGAGGGGTTTGAGTCATCTGGTTTATTGCTCACTTTGGGCCTCTTTTCAAGGAATTAAATATTTCCTCTATGCCTGCCTGCTGCACTTTGCCTTAGTTTAGGCCTTCTGAGACACTGTCACCTAACTTGATGCTTCTCCCACGTACATTTAGAAATGCATTCAACACTCTTACCTAGTGAGAGACAACCAAACTCAGGTTAAGCTGTTCTATCAAGAGGTTGTTGGTCCATTCTGTGTGAAGGAGGGAAGTTAACAAATTTAACACATTGTTTCCCAGACCATTTAAACATTGTAAATGTAATTAAATATATGTTCATCAGTACAGGATAGCCTATTTTCTTACATGTTTTCAGCTCTTCGAAAAGCTATTTATAGTGAGAATTTCAGAATTGATCGGTACAATCTCTTTTTTTTAAGATTTTCTTCCTGGAGGTACAGTTTCACTTACCGATTCTTAAGATTCAGGATTACCGGGGCGCCTGGGTGGCTCGGTCGGTTAAACAGCCGACTTCGGCTCAGGTCATGATCTCGCGGTCCGTGAGTTCGAGCCCCGCGTCGGGCTCTGTGCTGACAGCTCAGAGCCTGGAGCCCGTTTCAGATTCTGTGTCTCCCTTTCTCTGACCCTCCCCCGTTCATGCTCTGTCTCTCTCTGTGTCAAAAATAAATAAATGTTAAAAAAAAAAAAAAATTTAAAAAAAGATTCAGGATTACCTTTTCAGACCTACAGAGGTTGCATAAATCAGTAGATGATCAGTGATCCACAGAGCAGATACTAGAGTTACTTACTTGGTTGGGCTTTGTACACCATTTCCCCAAATTATCACCACCTTCGAGAAGGGTAACAGAAGGATGAGGGAAGCTCAGAAAACTGGCTGCTTAAATGTGCCTTAGTCCTTTCATCTGCTCTAAAACATTTAGTGTCCTGTAAAGCACAAAACTTAGTGGGCTAATTATCAGGAGATACACTGGTACCAATTCGAGGGACATCAGAAAGTTTATTCATCACCCCTGGCCTGACATTTCGTTATTAGTCATTTGTGTCTTTAGGCCAGTTTTGTTCTTTAAAAACTACCGATTGCAATGCAAATCCTATTTGTATATATCTACCTTAGAGAAACTGCCTGTGTGCACAAAGACTGCGTTAATTTGTAATTAAAGACAAATTGGAACCAACCTAAATATCCATTAATAAGGGAATGACTTGACCTGCAATTTATTCATATTGGAGAGCAATGCTGCTTGAAGGTGGTAGTAAGTAGGCAGCATCAGCGTCACTGGGAGTATGTTTGAAATTAAACCCCTGACCTAAGTCAGAATTCTCTGGGGGCAGATCACAGAAATCTGTATTTTAACAAGCTCTCCTGGTGAATTTTTAGGCTTCCTAAAGTTTGAGAAGCCCTAATATCCAATAGTACAGGCCAGTTAAAGTATGTAGTATATATGCATATTGAGTGAATGTGGTTTCAAGGCTTTGTTATCAAGTGAGAAAAAGAGATTACAAAATAATATGGGCAGTAACCGTAAACCAAACAAAAGCCACAAAACGACATCATATATTTTCTTTGGGTATATATAGTAACGTGTAGTAACAAAGGAACAGCACTCTAACTGATAAGTGGTTTCCTCTGCAGATGGGGAAGGAGAAGCAATGAGGCAGAGTCAAGGTTGAAGAATGGCAGTCCAACCTCACCTCACTGTGGTCTGTGATATGTAAAAGGAAATTTTAAAGCCGTATGCAAAACAGCACAAACTGTTCTGTAAAAGAGCTGCAGGAAAAAACACTAGTCCTACCAGGTAGTAGAATGTACTCTACATGGTAACAATTGCGACAATTTAGAGTGACTCTTACTAGAAATACGGCTCAGTTAAATAGATAGTATTCTAGAAACAGACCAGAATACATACCAGAGACTTCATGCAAGATAAAGATGTGATTTCAGACCACTGAGGAAAATGCTGTTGGGATTAATGTCTAGCCAAATGGAAGGGGAAAGATGGATCACTCTAGACAGATCACGATTCAACATAAAAGTGAAATCATAAACAAGAGAACATGGAAAAATAAAAATCTTTAAAAAGTTATAAAAGGAATAATTGAAAAATTTGTCCATAGAAAGAATTTAGTAAGAGCTTGATTTGGCCAATTAAATGGAGTACTGTGTGCCTGGGGAAAAACAGGTAGTTGTAGTTATGCTGACTGAGATAATCAGGTTAAGCGAAACACATCCAAAAGCAAGACACAACTTCTTGTTACATAGAAACTGCTAGTGGTGGTTGTTCCCTAGGTTGGGGTCTTGGGCAGAATTAGTTTTCCTGTATACTTTTCACAACTTTTTTCCTTCTGTACATGTTAGCCTATCGAGTTAATGAAGATACTTTAAAAATTATACCAAACAAGTAGTTTAATCATGATAATCATATCGGATGTTAGGATGCCAGGCACTTTGCTAAACACTTTACCAGCAGTAACTCCACATACATACATACATACAACTTAGCGATACATGGATATTATTGTTGACCCCATTGTATTGATGAACAAACTGAGGCTTAGAAAGTAATTTATGAATTCAAACTTAGATATTCTACTTGCTCTTGCTATGCTATAGGATTTTCTCAGAACTGAAGTCCACTGTGTTCTCTTTTTAAAATTGGGAATAAGTGTGTTGTATGTATGTTTTAATCTAACTGCTCCCTTTACTACTTTTGTAAACTTGGATTTATTTTTCTTTGGCGTACTCTTCCTGGTCTTTCATAATCTTGTTTTTGTCTACCTTGTTTTCCAGACTCATCTTCTGCAATTGCCCAGCAGAAACTTAGTGCTTTTAACTGATTAACTTTCGGTTACAACTTGCATTTTGTCACACGTCTCCCCATTTTTTGCTTATGCTGTGTTCCTTGATTTAAATGCCTTCCTTCAGTTTCGTATAAGATCTAACTGAAATTCTGTTATGTAAAGATTTCCCAGGCCTTTCCAGCCTAATGTGGTTTCTACTTTGGCTATTTATCGTATACAGGTTTTTCTCCACTATTTGAAAGTAAAGTGTTCCTTTGAAACCTTTTGTAAAAGCAGAAATAGCATAAAGCAATGAAGCAATTACCATTAATTTATATGGAAAAAGTTTTGATCATTCCCAGACCCAAAAAATAACCTCCCAGGCTTAGGACACACCTTGCTAGTGGGTGCACAAAGTAAATTAAGACAAAGCACAAATGCGCACACACACACGGTTCAGAATTAACAGTGACTTGATATTGAGATGCTGGGTGTAGTTCCAGTTGAAGGAGCTTGGTGGGGCCACTCACTTCTCGGGGTGTACGCCTCTAGAAAGGCTTGCTGCAAAGCAAATGAAACACTATTTTCACTTTTCTTGTAAAAGCAGAAATCCTCTTCAGAGACCATCCTCTTTGGATTTCTTATAGTTAGTGAAAGCAGGTACTAATGTAGATCTTTTGTAAAAGCAAAGCAGTGAACTATGGAAAAGTGGGGGATACTTGCATTGTTTGGTATTTCTTCCACTGTGACTTGACTTATTTAACTTCTCATGTAAATTCTTTCAGGGAAATGGTTGTGCATTCTCTTTTTTGTATTCCTTAAGTAGTAAGCAGTCTGGTTATTTTACATCTTTGGACATTTAAAATGATGCATTTGCAGAAGAATGAGTATTAAGATTGGAAATGTTATGGATAAAGGCTTTAGGGATTAATCTAGAGGACAGTTTAAACACTGTAGCCAGACTTTTACATTTAATTAAAATAAAATAATCTCTTTATATAGTGGACAGTTACTAAACTTTAAGTTTATATACTTTCTGAAGTATGATTTTTTAAAAACCTTTTGCAGTACATCAGGAGATTCTTCTCGGTCAAACCTTTTTGAAGATGCAACAAGTGCACTTGGTAAGTGTCTACGTTGTAAATGACCTTATCAGAGGGATCATTTCTTTAGGTCATGTGTTCATCTTCATGGTTACTTATAATCGAGTTGCTAAATGGTTTCGATAATTGTTCGATTAATGTTTCTAAAGACTTTGTAAATTAATGTGTTATATATTGAATCCTTAGAATTGTACTGTTGTTATTCGAGGTAAGCATATTCTTTTAGTTAAAGCAGATCATTTTCCAAATGTGAATTCTAAATATGGTCTTAACAGAGTTTGAACTATGTACAGGTGTATTACAAAATGTTTTTGAAGTCGGTACAGAATGTTACTAAATCTGTCTCACACCTCATCTTATTCTCCTTCAGCCTTTATTCTAGTTTGTAGCCCTGTTGGGTCCCGTCTGTATTTCATTGCTTATATCATGCTTGTAGTGAACATACCTTTCTATCCCAACTTTTTTTTTTTTTTTAAGTTTATTTATTTTGAGAGAGAGGGAGAGAGAAAATCCCAAGCAGACCCCGAGCTCTGTCTCACCAATCGTGACATCATGACCTGAGCCAGAATCAAGAGTTGGCTGCTTAATCAACTGAGCCACCCAGACACCCCATCCCAACTTTAAATTTAACTATGCTGGATGACGCTCTTTCATCTCCCCTTCACACTTAATATGTCAAAATCAGTTTTGTTTTTTGCCCCTGTTTTTCCATTATAACACTTTGGTATGTTTCCTCCTGTGCCTGCTGATTATTGGTCAGTTGGCTGGGAACCCCATTCCTCCCCTTTGGTACTGTTCTGTGTTACTGGAAATGGTAGGGAGGTAGAAGACTGGGAACAGGTGGGAACAGCAGCTTCAGTGGTATGGGCTTCTAGTTTCTTTGCCTACTTAGTTGCTGCAGCAGCAGGGTTCTAACAGCAGTAGTACCTCATGAGATGTAGGGTGGCCTCTGACCTGATTGGACTTGAACTCCATGAACCTCTCATTGCCATGGAAACGGCATCTTGGCTGCCCATAGCATGTAGGGGCAAAATGTTACTAAGGTCACCGCATGTACCACACCCACATCTTTACATTTACTGTTGTCTGGGACTGCTCTGCTACCAAATAAGTATAAGTTAGCGTCCAATCAGCAAAATAGAAATCACTCTGTCATACAGGGACATGCTTAATCCTCAGAAGTCCTTACAGAGATACCGAAAGGACTAGAGATGAGCCAGAAATCGGTAATGTGCTCTCCACTTGCAGAGCTGGAACCCACTGACACTTGTCCCTGGGACTGCCGAACTGTCTGCTGCCACCGCTGCTATCTCAATCGGAAAGCGTGGTGCCTCCAAGCTCTAGCTGCTGCTACCACGCGTACACCTCTGAAGACGGTGTCTTACCTTTACGTCTTCTGTCAACCTGTACAGCTTAGGTCATGGGACCCCTTTACTCTTTAATTCACCCAGTCTTTATGTAGATACCCTGCTGCTTTAAACTTTTCTTTTATGGCTTGTGACACTACTCTTTTCTTGATCCATGCCTCTGACTACTCCTTTTCAGGCCTTCTAGTTAATTCTTTTTATTTTACCTGACCCTTAAATATACGGATCTTCTGCGGTTCTGCTCTAGCCCATAGTTCAAAGTTCAAACTCTGGAAATACTATAATGATTCCCAAAATTATAACCCCAGTACACATCTCCTTCTGAGCCTCCAGATTCAGATGTGAACTGATTCATTCTTTAAACTGCCACCTGGAAGACGTCTAACCTCCATGAACTCTGTAGGTTCCAGACAGAGTCCTGTTTTATTCCCCCATCCAATTCTTCTCCTTTGTTCCTCACTGCTTGCACCATCATCTCTAGCAAACATTGGTGTCATCCTTGATCCCCCTGCCTCTCTTGGCCTGTTGAGCCCAGGGTACTGACGGCCCTCCTTTCTAATGTCTCCGGAATACTTGTTTCCACTGCCACTTGCCTGCCTTAGTTCACGCCCTTACCTCACTAATACTCCTGCATTATTCTCTCCTACATGTCAGTGCTCTGTTATAGTGGGTTTTAAAAAAGGCTGATCTAATGAAGTTATTGTTAGTTCCTTGTGCAGTTTCTTGTGACCGGGAAGATAAGACTCTTGATGACACGTAAAGGTTCTTCGTCACTACTACTTTTAGTCTCATTAGCTCTCTCTCTTGTGTTGTCCATTGTCCCTAGTTTTCCTATGAGTAGCAAACTGTTTATAAGCATTTATTTTTGAGTGTTGGTAACTTGACTAATTAGGAGGCGTGATTTTAGGAGGTGTAACATGATGACTTGGTTTGGGGGCTCAGGAGTCTGACAGCCTGTGTTGGTCTCTGCACCATGACTTACCAGCTATTGATCCATGATCAAAATAAACCTTTCTCATGGAGTTACTGCGAGACTTAAGTAAGAAACACCGTGTTAAAATCGTTTAGTTCAGGTAGTCCACAGCTCCTAATTTCTTTTATCTTGATGCTGAATTCTGAATCTGGGAACTAAATTACTCAGAGTATATTGGCACTTAAGTAGCTTTGTGCCAGAAGTATATGAATAGGTGATTAAGAAAAAAAATATCTTAACAAGTCCTCTATGGAAGCAGAAAGGAAAAGTCCTTAACTCTAGATATCAAATGCCACCTTAGCTCAGTGATATTTAGGTTTTTTTTTTTTTTTTAACTATACTTTTATAGGTAACAAATGCCTTTTGAAAATTCTGCAGAAAATCATTTAACTGGTAAGAGTATCACTGTGCCAGGGAAACGGTGATGCAGAATGACAGGGTCCCTTGCAAGTTGAACTTTTCATTCAGATGGGGTAAAGAAAGAAGGGTGAAACGTAAAGTAAATTGCAAATTATGATTAATGATTTTAAGGAAACAAACGGCTTCCTTAAAGAAAAACAGAAGGTGCTTATACATAGGATAGGCAGTACATCTGTGAGACTGGAACATTTAAATTGAGAACTAGAGCCTGCAGAGGAACTGGCCCTCAGACAAGCCTGGTATGTGTGTAGAGGTTCTGCGGCAGGTTTTAGAAGGTACGACTTATGAACTGGAAAATATCAGTGTGGTTGGAGCATGGTGTTTGAAGATGGTTGGGAGGTTTTCTTTTTAAAGGCTCGCGTTTGCAGCCATGTGAAGAAAGAATCGTAGACTTGAGGGAGGCAGTGGGGAGGGGCAGGAGAGGAAGCAGGGTGTAATCCAGAGACTTTTGTGGTCTGGTCTTGAGTGAAGGCAGTGGAGAAGGGGGGAACCTAAGTAGTTTTACACTGTAATTCAGAGGGAGGATCTGCAGATAACGCTGCTAGATGAGATGTGAAAGACAAGGGGAAGGGAACTGTGATCACCAGTTTTCTGGTTCTTGTACTTGTGTGGAAGGATGTGCCGTTTATTGAAATGGAGAAGGCAGATAGGTAGTGGAGGGGCACATTTGAGGGAGAAACCTTTAGAGATCCAAAGTCACATGTCAGTATTGGTTGAGGAGTGAGTGGAATGTGAGAAGTGGACACAGCCTGTGCAAACAGCTATGGCTGGAAAGGGAAGGGAGCGGACATTTCTGAAAGAGAAATCGAGATGTGGCCATGGGGGCATGCTTCTGTTTTTAGGATGACATTCTAGGATATAGTTAACTGCTGATCAGGATAATTAAGTGGAGAGTGAAGGGTGGGAGGTGGAAAAGAGAGAAGATAACTAAAGGGTACAGTTCTTTGAGGAGACAAGAAGGGATGAATAGCACCCAGAACACAAGGAGAAGAAAAGATGGCTTAAGTGAGGTGAGTTTGGTGTAGAGAGTTGGCTTTCTTTCAGAGTGTGGTCTGTTGTCTGACATTTCCATGAAGAGCAAGTTTGGGTCAGAGACAGCCTGTGGGAAGTGATTTCCTGGAATAGCAGTGCTTGGTTCATTGCCCCAGCTCTGTATGGTATGAGAAAGTCTAACTTTCTGATTTCTAACCTCCTTTCTCTCTCTGCTTTGATAATAAAAGGTGTCAAGGGAAAACTGAACTTGTTATAGCCGAATCGATTGCTTGAAATGTCCCTCCTACTTGTTTCAGAAATTAGTTCATCTGTCTCTTCTAGGTTGCCTTCCCTGACCTGCTAATTCTGTCCTATATTTGTGCTACATTTGTACCTGATATTTTTATTGTACTTACAAGCTACCACAAACTTCCTGGTATGAAACAACACAGATTTATTATTATGGTACAGTAGGTTAGAAGTCTAACATGGTACTCACTGGTCTAAAATCAAGGGGCTGAATCACTGGGCTACTATCAGAGCTGCATTCCTTTCTGGATACTCTAGGGGAGAATTTGTTCTGTGTCTTTTCCAGGCTTCTGGAGGCTACCCACATTCCTTGGCTTATAGCCCCTTCCTCTTTCATCAAAGACAACAGCATAGCATTTGTGACCTTGCTTCTTTTCTCTTGTCTTTATATCTGTTTCTCTGACCCTCTCCTCTGTTTTCCTTCACTTTTAAAGACTCTTGTGATTACATTGGACCCACCCAGATAATCCGGGATAATTTCCCCATCTTGAGAGTCAGCTGATAAACAACCTTAATTCTGCTTTGCCTTGTAAACCTAAGGTATTAACAGATTTCCATGGATTCGCAGGGGGCATTATTCTACCTGCCACATGTGTGTAGTTTGTGCTGTTGTGCCTCTTTGTATTCCTAGCCCTGCAGTGCCTGAAACACTGTATATACATGAAGCCCCAAGAAATATGTGGAAAATGTGTATTTATTAAATGTTTCCTTTCTTTCCTCTCCCCCCATCCCACATACCTTTTCTTAGTGACAGGTCAGTCTTATGAGAATATGGTAACCGAGATCATGTCAATGGGATATGAGCGAGAGCAAGTAATTGCAGCCCTGAGAGCCAGTTTCAACAACCCTGACAGAGCAGTGGAGTATCTTTTAATGGTGAGAAATATTTCACTTCATTCTACTTTTAAACTGAAAGCTCACAGATCTTAAAGGAACAATAACAGTTCTCAGAAAAATGATAATATATGCTAATAATTTATATAATGCGTTTTTATTAGTGTGTTAACGCTTTGTGTTGAAAAGATGTAGTCTCTTTTAAAGATTTTGATGTGATTTTTAGTTAGGAAACAACGTGACTAAATGAGTTGTAAAATTGGCTATCCACTTGGAGCAGCACCTTCTAGCCTATTCATGTCATAATGACAGCTTGTGTGTTTGGAGAGTGGAGACAGATTTTTTTAAATCTAATCTAATCTTCCATTTTTAGTAGCTTTTTGACAACCGGCATACTTACTCCTGGGTATACTGTTTAAGGCAAAAATATCAAAGTGGAAGCCCATGCCCAATTGTATTTGTCTTGTACTGTGTACATTTTTGTAATTCATTGGCCATCTTTTAAAAATTGAGAGATTTCACTTATAAATTCAGATAGCTGGTTTGTCTGGACAACTTGGATCCAGATTTTTGCAAGGGTTTAGATCATAGACTCTTTAATTTACTATATTCCCATCCATTCCCCGTTACCTGACATAGCATTGTACATTTAATTTAATATATAATGTTATATTATTTGCCTGGTTCCCTTTGCATTTGAATTGTCAGCTTGTTTATAGTCAGTGGTAGTCAAGGGGATTTTGAATAAGTTCTTGTCTTTTACTAGCATAAAATTTTGAGAAATAGATTGTTGTGGACATGGTGTTTATGACAGTGAATGTCTGTTATTTACAGATATGGCATGGGCTAAAATAATAGCATAGAATTTTGGAGCAACATTCAATTAGCTTTTTAAAAATCTGGGACGCCTGGGTGGCTCAGTCGATTAAGCGGCTAAATCTTCATTTCAGCTCAGGTCATGATCTCACGGTTTGTAACTTCAAGCCCTACGTTGGGCTCTGCGCTCACAGCGCGCAGCCTGCTTTGGATCCTCTGTCTCCCTCTCTCTGCCCCTCCCCAATTCTCTCTCCCTCCCTTCCTCCCTCTCCCTCCTTCCCTCTCTTTCTCTCTCTCTCCCTCCCCGTTTCTCTCTCAAAAATAAAAAAATGAAAAAAAATTTAAAAATGTTAACATTTTATTCCATAATTGTCTTCAGTGTTTTACAGTATTATCAAGGTCTGAATTGCCCTAAATATCATCTTAGAAATCCAGAATCCTAACTCTTGTGGGGAATATAGTTCACAGTTTAACCCATTCATTTGTTTCCAGGTTGTACTTTTGTTAGAAACTCCTTTTCAGATAATAGCTTCAGGAGAGTCAAAGTCAAGAATGAGTAACTGTGCTGCCTCCACCAGTTATTTGCCTACTCATTTGTATGTGAGATTCACAAAACCTTTTATCATTTCCTCTTCTGAATTCTCTTTTCCATTGTCCTCTTGATGAGAGTCTTTAAAATGATGGTAGTCCATTTATCAGTTTGTAATTTAGGAATCATTTTGGATTGGTAACTATTGTGAGTTTGTTTGTGGTACCCTTCCCCCCCCCTCAGAAAACAAACCCATATTCTATTAAAGTATTACCTTTCCTTTTATGGAGTGACTTAAATGTATACCTGTGTGGAATTCTGCATTAGTTTAATGGAAGCAGGTATTTTAATCTAATAGATCTGAAGTTTTAAGGTATAAAAAATAGATCACTGTTTTCAAAGTTGTTACTACTTTTTAGCATCAAATGCAAATGAATAGATACAAGTTCATGAAACACTTTATTTTCATTTTAATATTCATTTACTTTTGAGAGAGAGAGAGCGCGCGCAAGGGCGGGGGTGGGAGGTGGTGGAGTCAGAGAGAGAGGGAGAGAGAATCCCAAGTAGGCTCCACTCTCAACACAGAGCCCGATGCGGGGCTTCGATCCCACAGACCATGAGATCATGACCTGAGCCGAAATCAAGAGTTGGATGCTGAACTGACTGAGCCACCTAGGCGCCCCATTTCATGAAATAGTTTAAAGTGTTTTTGATATATTTAGTGTTCAATTCATAGACTAAAAAGGGCCACCTTTAACTGTCACTAATTTTTGAGACTTCTATAGCAGTGATTAACTTTTTAGTTTAACAAACCTGTTTGAGATTTTGATGGAGGCTTTGGATCCTCAATCTGCATATAATCTGTCAGCACTTACGGATTTGAATTGGTGGAATGTCCGAAATGTTTGTTTCTAATAGCTGGAGGAACGCTAACTTGGGCAGCCATTACCCATAATGCTATTCATTAAGCTTATTTTTTCGTATGTTTATGATCTTGGCTTCTGATTTTTATTGGGAAATGGAAGAATTTACTATTACCATCTCTTACCCAAATGTTTTATTTCCTTCTTCATTCTCCTCCTTTCACAATCTGTGTGGATTTCATAAAGACTTTTAGTATGTTGTTATGAAAAGTCTTGTAAATCATGCATCAGAATAGTGTTCCAAAGTCTCAGTGCAGTTTTAAGTTACAACTTCAGAAGACGAATGGTCCAAACTTAGAATAAGCATCACTTAAATACTGAAATATTTAAGGTTCTTTGATAACTACTTCTGTGAATTGTGAATAATCCATTTTAGTTTTTTCTATGTGATACTTTCTGGATGACACTTTCTTAGAACCATGGATCAATAGTGGAGATCCTCCTTCCTCAGCCACTATTGGCCACCTGCCCTGTCTCCATTAGGCTTTTATTCCAGGGTTCATTTCAGAGCTGCACGTGTGCATCAAAACCTGTTTCTTTGGATGATTTTAAGGCTAGGTTTACAAATACAAACCTTTTTGTCACTGAGCTGGTGAACGTTTCTATGAAGTTTAAAAATTAACTAGGGCAATGTATAGCATTAAAACCAGATGTGTCCAATTTTAATAAAATTTGTATTGATATTTTAAGTTTTTTAATAGTTGGCCTTATAAAACTGTACATTATTACTTAATATGCAAGTTTTGGATCTTTGGTGTTAGGTGTAACCTATGTTGCTATATGTAAACATCATTTTATGACTTCAGTTTTAAATTACAAATCTCCACAACTTAGTAAAATAGCTATTAAGTACAAGTAGCTATTTAAATTTAGTAAAATTGGAAGTATATTAAAAAGTTAGTTTCTTTAGTAACCTTAGCCACATTTCAAGTTCTCAGAAGTTACACGTGATTAATGAGTATCTTTTTAAGTTCATATATTTTGAGGGAGAGCATGCCGCATGGGCATGAGTGTGGGAAAGGTAGAGAGGCAGAGAGAGAATTCCAAGCAGGCTTTGTACTGTCCGTGCAGAGCCTGACATGGAGCTTTATCTCATGAACTGTGAGATCGTGACCTGAGCTAAAATCAAGAGTTGGAGGCTTAACTGAGCCATCCAGGTGCCCTGTGATTAATGAGTATTTTATTGGACAGCACAGAGAACATTTTCATCATTATGGAAAGTTCTGTTGGACAGTGCAGCCTTATAGCAGTATGGGTTCTTCTACACCACACTCAGGTCATTTCTAATCTAACTCGGACATATACAGCTTCCAGATAAGTCTTAATCCTTTACTTTTATTTCTGTTTTTGTTTATTTGTTGAGAGGGAGAGAGGGAGAAAATCCCGATGCGGGGCGTCAATCTCACAACTATGAGATGACAACCTGCGCTGACATCAAGAGTCGGTCGCTAGACCAACTGAGCCAGCCAGGTGCCTCATCCCTATACTTTTAATTGACTCAGGCACCTGTTTGATGCTTTGAACAATTAGACAAGCACATTAAATAGATGAATAAATCTTTGACTTTGTGTAATATTTAACTAACTTTGAATGTGACAGGATATTTTAAAGCTGGGAAATTGTATTATAGGGGATCCCCGGAGATAGAGAAAGTCAGGCTGTGGTTGACACCCCTCCAGCGGTTAGTACCGGGGCTCCTCAGTCTTCAGTGGCTGCCGCTGCAGCAACTACGACAGCATCGACCACAACAGCAAGTCCTGGAGGTAAAGTGGGGTGTTTGGATGGGGAGGAAACGGTCCTGAATTTTTAGTGTAAAATGAATCTGAAATACTTTTGAGGTGAGGTTCTTTCCTGGAGCATTTGGATAACTCTTCAAACAAGTTCTCTATCCATTAATGTTAGAGAAGGGCCCAAAACAAGTTCTTCCAAGTAGATATTTAATACGTTCTTGCTGAAACATTAGCGCTCTAATTTTGGCAAAGGGTACATCCTGTTTAGCCTATGCCACGAAGAGATGCTTCCCAGTTTGCCTTTCGTGTTACATTCTGAAGCCATTCAGAATGTTTGCTCACCTTGTCTCTTTTCTCTCCCTATAAATGTCATAAAGTGTGTATAATTTCAAAGCCAGTAGGATCTTAGTGGTTATTATACAACCAAAGAAATAAAACACTGGGAGGTTGGAAGACTTCTATCTAAAGGTGAAACCCAAGCTTGAATTCAACTCTCTTTACTGGCCAGAACCCACCCTCCCATTGCCAAAGGCATGACTACAGAGGAAAGCCTGGAGCCTGTGGTGGACCCAAGAGTTACTTCATTCTCTTTCATTCCTCATTCTGTATACAGTACTGATGAAGTAATTTAAACTGTTAATTTTGAAGTGGCCCTGCTTAGATGCTTCATAGAGCTTTTAGCTCTACGTAGGACAGTAAGCTCTGGTTGACAAAAAGCCCTGAATGCATTGTATGCAGTCTCCCAGAGGACAGGCGTTTCATTTCTGCAGAGTTGGCCTAAGAATGGAAAGAAGAGGCCCCAGCTTTGGTTCAGATTTGGGCTGCTGTCCCAATTAGCAGTGCTTACTGGGTTAACTTCACTTTCTGAGTCTCATTTTCTTCATCTGTGCAACCAGTGTCAACACAAAGAAGGATGAGCATGTTATGTGGCCATTTTAATTTGAATGATTCTTCTTGAATAATTTAGGAAATAACATCTAAAAGATGTTCCGTAATTCATCGCTAATCTCAAAAACATAATTATATGCAGTTTTTGGTCTCTTGTAGTATAGTCAGACAACCACCACTACCCCAAAAAGTTACAGTTCTGTATTTTATTTGGTATCCTTAATGTTTATTATTGCCGTGGGATTTAGGACTAAAGAGTTCTAGATGTATTAGTTAGTACTAGGTTGTCTTACAGCTTATTTATCTCAAGCTTTTGTAGATTGTAAATGTTTGAAGTTCAATGGTAATAACCAAAGTCATCTTTCTAATTGTAATTTAAGTTTACTGATCTGCATATCTGAACTCTTAACTTCTAAGTATCAAATTGTCTTTCATTTACTTGGTTTAGAATTTCCCAGGGATTCAAACTCAGATTGTTTTTTTTTTTTTCCATGAGGGTTTAGGTTGTATTATAAAGTAAGCGGCTTTTTTGGTTTTGTTAGTCCTAGGTATGTATTTTTCTTAGGAACAATTTTAATATTTTTTATTTTGATAGAGTACATGCAAGTCATAAATTCTCATTATTTGATAATATCGAGTGCTCAGGACAGTTGTAGGAAAACTTTATTCTTTCAGTTTTCCATACTCTATCTATGCTAATAGGAGTAATTTCTGTAGTATGAGACTTGGAAGTTGGTGCCGTTGAAAGATTTTTTGACATTATTTACTTCCTTTTGCACACATCTGAGAACTCATATTTACTTGTCAGTGTTTGCTGTCTAAAATTATGATTGAATCAGCTCTTTGTATGTGTGTAATTGCTACTTTGATTTAAAAATGTTTATGTGTATTTTAGGACATCCTCTTGAATTTTTACGGAATCAGCCTCAGTTTCAACAGATGAGACAAATTATTCAACAGAATCCTTCCCTGCTTCCAGCATTGCTACAACAGATAGGTCGAGAAAACCCTCAATTACTGCAGGTAACTGTTGAATCAATTTCAAAAGTGGGTTTACAGAGTATGTCATTTTTTAAAAGTCCATGAGAACTACCTTCCCTCCACATGCTCTAGAAACTTTTATTAAAGAATCTGAGAAGCTCTGTAGCAAAGAAACTGTTCATGAATCTTTTTTCCCAAACTTACTGTTAGTGAAGCACTGCGTCTTAGAAACACACCCATGGGCTTATGAATGCCCGAGTCATGAAGTATTTGGGCTTTATACAGCATTGTACTGCCTGCTAGTGTGGAAGATATGTGAGTTCTGTTTCTTTTTATAGACCCTCCCCCCCCCCCCAAGCAATTTTTTAAAATTGATTTGGGGGCCAGGAGACGTTTATGAAAGAGAATTTGAATTCTCTTAATTCCCTAATTTCTTTAATACAAGAAATCACATCCTTCCAAGGATTACATAATCCAGAGTCATTCTAAAATATGGCAGCTGTAAAGTTCTAGCTCTCTTTTACTTGTATTTAGAATTCTTGGTTTCCTGAAGATACTTCTATCATTGTCTTGTTTTTTTCTGTCCTTCATATCACCACAGCAAATTAGCCAACACCAGGAGCATTTTATTCAGATGTTAAATGAACCAGTCCAGGAAGCTGGCGGGCAAGGAGGAGGGGGCGGAGGTGGCAGTGGAGGGATTGCCGAAGCTGGAAGTGGTCACATGAACTACATTCAAGTGACGCCTCAGGAAAAAGAAGCTATAGAAAGGGTGAGTCGAAGTAAAACTAAAATTTGAGTTCCTCAGTCACACTAGCTGCATTTCAAATGCTCGGTGGTCACGTGGAGCTAGTGGCTGCTGCATTGGATCGCACAGGTGTAGATGATTTCTGCCGCTAGAGGTTGTTCTATTGGACAGAGCCAGATAGAGCATTGTCCTAAGGATTGCAGCAAAGACTGTCTATTTTCGTCCCTGCTCTCATATCTTGTCCTTTGTGAAGCCAAGGGACTAGCACTGAATACTGCTTTAGCTTTCTAAAATCGTTATAAATATATTTAAAAATTAAAGATTTCCTTTAGGTGTTAGCATTCATGAAGAAAATGATCTTAAAGTGTATGCTTAATGCAAGATTATCCATTTTTTTATATTCTAGATTTTACTTCACAACTGCCCTTAAAATGTACAATAGATATGTATATGAATTATGTATAAAAAAACATGTATATTAAACATCAGCTCCTGATACTGTTTTTCTGTTTCCATCCTTACTAGGTCATCCAGTTCATATTGAGGCACTGCAATAACTTAGTTTATGCGATACTATAAGTCATTCATTTTTCTCTGGGCTCCATGGTTAACATTTGTAAATAGGGACACAGCACTTGCCCTGCCTTATTTTACAAAGTGTTTTGAGATGGAAGTCTGATAAAGTGCATTTTAACTTAATACTTAGAAAAATCATCTGGGAGATAATTTGCCCATATTTATAATAAAAACGTATCAAATGTTCAAGGTTTATAATTACATGTTTCTTAAAAGGTACTTTATATATATCATGCTAGTATTTTCCTCCCTCAAATAACATAAGTGAGTGAATGACACTTGCCTCAATTGTTCTATAGCAAATTTTGTTTTGTTTTAATAGTTAGGGTTAGTTACCAATTCTTGATTTCTGTTTTGGAGAAGAAATTTTTTCTTGTGTTACTTGTGCTTTTGGTGTCATACTAAGAGAAGTTGCCTAATCCAAGGTCAAAAGATTTACTCCTATCTTGTTTCTGAAGAGTTGTACAGCTCTTACTGTATTTAGGTCTGATTTATTTTGTGTTCCTTTTTGTTTATAGAGTGAGGTGTAGGAGTCTGGTTTCTTTTTTTTTTTTTTTTCTTTTTCTTTGGCATGTGGATATCCAGTTGCCTCTGCACCATTTACTAAAAATTCCACTCTTCTCCATTAAATTGTCTTGGCATCCTTGTTGAAAATCAACTGGCCATCATTGTGAGGGTTTACTGGGCTTTCATTTATGTTCCATTGATTTATGTGTTTCTCCTTATGCCAGTACCTCACGGTCTTGATTACTGTGACTTTTTGTAGTAAGTTTTGGAATCTCTGATTTTCTTCTTTCTCAAGATTGTTTTGGCTCTTTTGGATCCCTTGCATTCTGTATGAATTTTAGGATCAGCTTGTCTGATTTCTATAAGAAAAGTGAAAAAAATTAAAAAAAAAAAAACAAAAAACAGGCTGGGGGTTTGATACTGTTTTTTCTGCAGACCAGTTTGGAGAGTATTGCCATCTTAGCAATATTAAGTCTCACCAAGCCTTGAATGTGAGATGCCTTCCTGTTTATTAGATTTTCTATAATTTCAGAAATATTCTTTGGTCTTGAGCTTGTATTTCTTTTGTTAAATTTATTCCTGAGTATTTTTATTCTTTTTGCTGCTGTTTTTATAAATGGAATCGTTTTCTTGATTTCATTTTTGGATTGTTCATTGCTAGCTGTATAGAAATACAGCTTAATTCTTAATTTTGTGTATTGATTTTATAAAATCTTACAACCTTCCTGAACTCATTTATTGTGTTTCTTAAGATTCCTGTTTGCAGGATATCAATTACACATAGGCATAGTTTTACTTCTTTTCCAGTATGGATGCCCTTTATTTCTTTTTCTTTCTTACTGTGTGTGTGTGTGTGTGTGTGTGTGTGTGTGTGTGTGTACTCATGCGTGTGTCTGAATGCCCTATCTACAGACTCCTGTGTATTGTTGAATAGAGGTGGTGAGAGCCAACATCTTTGTCTTGTTCCTGATCTTAGCAACCTGATCTTAGGAGAAGGCAGTCATTCTTTCACCATTAAGTATGATGTTAGCTAAGGGTTTTATTAGATTCCTTTTCTATTGGGTTAAGTTCCTTTCTATTCTAGTTAATATTGAGTGTTTTTATCACAAAAGGATTTTGTCAGATGGTTTTTATGTGTTTATCGAGATGATCATATGTAATTTTGTTTCTTTTCTATTAGTATGCTTTAATATACTGATTTTTGTACATTGGACCAACCTTGCATTCTTAGGATAACTCCCACTGGTCATAGTGTAATCTTTTTTATATTTTGGTCTGATAGTGTTTTGTTGAAGATTTCCGATAAGGAACATTGGTCTGTAGTTTTCTGTGTGTGTGATGATTTTGTCTGGTTGAGTGTCAGAGTAATACTGGCCTTAGAGAATGAGTTAGGAAGTATTCCCTTTTTCTGTTGGTTGGAAGAGTTAATGAACAATTGGCGTTAATTCATTTGGTGGTTGGTAGAATTTACCAGTAAAATTATCTGGGCCTTGCTTTTCTTTTTGGGAAATTTTGTAATTACTAATTTAATCTCTTTATTTGTTATAGAGCTATTCAGATTTTCTGTTTCTTGAGTCAGTTTTGGTGGTTTTTGTCTTTCTAGGAATTGTGTGTTTCATCAAGAGTTATCTAATTTGTTGGCATAGAATTGTTCACAGCATTTTCCTTTGGTAGTTTTATTTCTATAAAAAGTAGTAGTGTTCCCACATCCCTGATTTTTATAGTAATTTGAATCCTCAGATTTCTTGTTTTCCCTGTTAGTTTAGCTAAAACATTTGTCAGTGTTGTTAATCTGAAGAAAAAAAGAGCCAACTTCTGGTTTTATTGATTCTATTTTTCTAGTCTTTATTTACTTTTTCTCTGATCTTCATTATTTTTCTCCTTCTGCTTGCTTTGGATTTAATTTTCTCTTCCTCTTTTCCAGTTTCTTAAGGTAGATCCTTAGGTTATCTATTTAAGATCTTTCTGAATATAGGTAGCTACAGCTATAAACTTCCCTCTAGGCACTGCTACAGCAGCATCCCGTAAGTTTTAGTGTGTTTGGTGTTGTTTTCATTCATTAGAGTATTTTCTAACTTTCTTTGTGGTTCCTTCTCTCGTCTATTGGTGAAGGATTAGGTTAATTTCTACGTATTTTGAACTTCCTAAATTTCCTTCTGTTACTGATTTCAGTATTCATGCTATTGTGGTCAGAGAATGTACTGTGAACAATTTTAATCTTCTAAAATTTTTTGAGGCTAGTTTTATGGCCTAACATGGTCTTCATGGAGGATGTTTGATATATACTTAAAAAGGACATACAATCTTCTGTTGTTAACTATTCCATAAATGTCTGTTAGGTCTGTTTGGTTTATGATGTTGTTCACATCTCTTTCCTTGTCAGTCTTCTGCCTTGCCTGGTTGTTGTGTCCAGCATTGAACATGATGATACCAACATTTCCAGCTGTTCTTGAATCATTTCTCCCTACAGTTCTGTCAGTTTTGTTTCCTGTATCTTGGGGCTCTGTTATTACATGTATTTATAACCAAAGCCTTCCTGTAGTTTATCATCCTATAATGTCTTTGTTTTTAGTAACAATTTTCTGTGTTAATGTATTTTGTCTGATATTAATGGAATCGCTCCAGCTCTCTTTTTGTAACTGTTTGCATGGTGTATATCTTTTTCCATCCTTTTACTTTCAGCATATTTGTGTCTTTGAATCTATAGTGTGTGTCTTGTAGAAGCACATAGTTGGATCGTGCCCTATCTACCTTTTACTTCAGCTAGCCCAGCTTTAATCTGGACAAGAACTAGGTAACAATTATTTTTGAGTTATTTCTTCTCCTTTCATGGATGAGTAGTTAATCGTGCTGAATTGAGACTTCTCTTTTTTTTTTTTTAATTTTTTTTAAACATTTATTCATTTTTGAGAGACAGAGCATGAGCGGGGGAGGGGCAGAGATAGAGGGAGACACAGAATCTGAAGCAGGCTCCAGGCTCCGAGCTGTCAGCACAGAGCCTGACGCAGGGCTCGAACCCACAAACCGTGAGATTGTGACCTGAGCCGAAGTTGGACGCTTAATTGACTGAGCCACCCAGGCGCCCCTTTCTTTTTTTTTTAAAGGTCATTTCTTGATATAGTCTAACACAAGGTGATTTAGACGGTTGAGGAGAGGGTTCATAAAAAATATTTGACAAATATATAGTCTCTAGTGAATTAGATAATTATTAAGTCACAAGTGATTTTTAATAGACTAGGAAAACAAAATTAAGTGGCCGGTGTCACCATTTAAAATGCTGTAAAATTTAAGCAGATATAAACAGGACACGATATGTCTTGATCTCAAAATATATCATGTGATATTTGTTATGATCACCCATTTCTTTTAGTATGAAGTGTTTGATATGGCAAGGAGCTTGAGAGTGATAGTTGAAGTGATGATGAAGGACATGACCTTCTTTACAAATAACAAAGTAGTTAAACTCCCCTCCAGTTGCTTTCATCTATATCTTTACCTCTTAGGTATTCAAAGCTGATTTACAAATTTCTGTAGGATCATTTATTTTTAAATAATCACAGCGACTAATTTTGAATATTAATGCCAATGAGTGTTAGCAGAGTATCTGTCTAATAGCTTTAACTAGGAAGAGAGAATTTTGTAGGTGGTTGAGCAAGGGTCTAGATTCCATCTAGCTGCTTGGGTTGAACGGTGAATCCACACTTAGATAGGTAGGCATTCACGTAACATTTTCAAGAGCTTTTTCGTGTCTTTCATGTTTTCGGGTCATGATCTGTCAGTACTGCTGTGCTGGAACCCACAGTGTGTTTTCTTTCTTTTCTTCCAGTTAAAGGCACTAGGATTTCCTGAAGGACTTGTCATACAAGCATATTTTGCTTGTGAGAAGAATGAGAACTTGGCTGCCAATTTTCTTCTACAGCAAAACTTTGATGAAGATTGAAAGGGACTTTTTTTTATCTCACACTTCACACCAGTGCATTACACTAACTTTGTTCACTGGATTGTCTGGGATGACTTGGGCTCATATCCACAATACTTGGTATAAGGTAGTAGATTGTTGGGGGTGGGGAGGGAGGGATCTAGGATACAGGGCAGGGATACATACAGTGCATGTCTGCTTCAAGTAGCAGATGCCGCAAATCCACACAGTGTGTAAAATATTATACAACCAAAAATCAGCTTTTGCAGGTCTTTATTTCTTCTATAAAACAGTAGGTAACTTTTCCTAGGTTTCACTCTTTTTAGTGTACTAGATCCAGAAATTTAGTGTAATGCCCTGCTTTATATTTCTTTGACTTAACATTGGTTTCAGAAAGAATCTTTGCTACCTAGAATTTACAGTCTCTATTTCATGGCAACACTGGATAATGGCTTTGTGAAATTGAAAAAATTTTGGAGCAATTGTAAACAGAAATGCCAAATTATTGATGGTTTTTGTTGCTGCTTCAAATACGTATTGAATTAATGTGTAAGAAAGCCCATTCTTTCATGTTAAATACTTGGGGTTGGGGAGGGGAGAAGGGGAACCTTTTCTTAAAATGAAAATAATTACTGCTATTTTAAAATTTCTTGATCATCGAATGTGAGACCCTTCTAACATGATTTGAGAAGCTGTACAAGTATAGGCAGAGTTATTTTCCTGTTTACATTTTTTTTTTTTTTTTTGGTTTGTTTTGGGAAAAAATTGGTAGGTGTCTAATTACTGTTTACTTCATTGTTATATTGCAGTAAAAGTTTTAAAACCACCATTGCATGTTTGCTTTTGATGTATCCCTTTGTGAAATTAGCACTTTGGGGCCAATGGAGAAATGCAGCATTCGTTTCCCTCTCTTCCCCTTCCCTCTGCAGAAATGTGTTTGTCAGTAAGTCGTGAGTTCAAATTGCTGCCTTTTTTTTTAAACCCACAAGATGCTGATTCAGTTCAAAATTAGCTAATGTTTCAAAGCTGGGTTTCTGATATTTATAAGTGTTTTTCCTTATTAGATAAGAATATATGACCATTAAAGTCATTAGGATTCTATTACTTTCAAAAAAGAAGGTGGACAAAAGTATAAATCCAGCATCTCTTATTGCGTTGGAAAGACTGGCATAATCTTTTGGAAGGGTTGGGAGATGCAGCTGGAAAAGTACTTTGGAAAATATACAATCAAAAATATCTCATGACATATTAAAAGAAAATCTTAATAGCAGTGTTGGCTTTTATTTGGATTTTTTTCAGCTCTGTTTTTTATTAGACTCTCCTTCATTGGCATATTATTGGATCATAAAGAGGGGGAAAATATCTCCTTGTTTAGTTTTTCAAATCTTTTCTTCTGAATATAAACAAGACTGTTTAAAGAAATAGTTTTTTTCCCCTACCATCTGATACTGAGTAAAGAAAATGAATTTGCACAGATGTTGTCTCCCTGCGTAATCTCTTGCAATAATCCTTAGCAAGGTTTGGAGGTGACTTTGAAGCTTTTACGTCATGCACTCGTACCTGTCTCTTATGAAAATAAATGAAGCCATGACTTCTCCCCACAGTGTTATCATGTAGTTTAATCTTCATGCTTATACCTTAAATACAGCAGACCTTTGGACTTTGTATTGCCTGTATGTTTTATAATGGATCATGCAAAATGTCTCAGGAGAATAAAATGAGGATTTGTAAATATGTTCATCTTTCAAGGCAGAGCATTGAGTTGGGAAGAGGGTGGCATTTCTGATCGGAGGATGGAATATTTTCATTTATTTTATGCCATTTTATCTGCTACCTAATTGCTCAGCATAGCGAAAACTGGAAAAAAGAAAAGCAAAAACAAACCAAAACCCCAGCAGCAGACTCTTCTTTTCTCTGGAAAGTGACAGCAGAAGTTGGTGGCACGGAGTTTTTGTCCTTGGACAACAAAACCACAAATAGTGGGATTAATAATTACAAGAAGACAGTTTCAGGCCAAGTTTTGACCATTCTTTACAGTACTTTGTTTTATCTGCTTAAAGAATTAGCCAAGATGCTGTGAAAGAAATAGGCTTTTTGTGACCTTTTGCTGTTACCTTTATACAGTTCTGGTAAATCTTTTAATGTAAGTGGCTCTTTGACTTTGGAATTTTTTTGCATTTGAGGTATTCTGTCATCTATTTCTTGAAATATTTTTATTGTTTAGTTTCTCTATGGAAATGTGAGGAAGCTTAAGTTTATATTTGTTAAATTCTTATTGCCATCCTCTAGTCAAATATGTCTATTGCATTGTTTAAAAATACTGAAGTGTTCCACCATATAAATTTTTCCTGTACCATGGCTAGGATTCTAGAGAATTAATTATAAAATATTTTCAATACATTCACCATTGCATTTCTCATTTTTTAAAATAATTTTGCCATATAGAATCTTAGATTGAAAGTTGACAATGCCCCTGTCACTGTTTTCTTCAGTAATTGGTGAACATGTAGGGGGGCCAGGTCCTAGTTTAATTTTCTTGGGTCTCCTCTGTTTTTCTCAACCAAAACATCAACACAAAGATGGGATACTTGATGTACCTTAAATCAAGCTTCATGATGGCTTTTAGAAATTTTAGTTAAATTCCCATTTTTCCCGGGCACCTGGGTGGCTCATTTGGTTAAGTGTCTAACTCTTGATTTCGGCTCAGGTCGTGATCTCAGTTTGTGAGATCAAGCCTCACATTGGGCTCTGTGCTGACAGCATGGAGCCTGCTTGGGATATATTCATATTCATTCTCTGCCTCTCCCCGCCCCCCCCACTCTTCCCCCTCTTTCTATCCCCCTTCCCCTCTCTCTACCCCTCCCCTGCCACACTCTTGCAAAAATGAGTTTGAAAAATGAGTAAATTCCCGTTTTTCCCATGCTCTTGCCTTCTAGCAGCCAGCCTCAAACTGCTACAAAATATTCAACCAAAATTAGGCAATTTCAGGGAGTAAGTGCTTCTGACCGAGTCCATTCTGGTGCGTTCCCTGGCTCTGAGGCTTGGCTACAACATGTCCTTTTAGTTGATCTCCCATGTCCATCTTGTTCCACTTTGTTCTTCTAAGCCAGGAGCTGGCAAACTGCAGTCCCATGAGGTAAGGTTTTCTTTTCTTTTTTTTTTTAAGGATTTTATGGTGTAAAAATTATTAAAATTTTAGTGTCTATAAATAGTTTTATTGAAATACAACCGTGCTCATTTGTTTACATATTGCCTGTGGCTACTTGTGCTACAGAGGTTTGCTGTTGAATACTTGAAACTGAGACTAAGGCCTGCAAAGCCTAAATAATTACCATCTGGCCCTTTACAGCGGAAGTTGGCCACCACTGTTCTGTGTGACTAGCCCATCATACATTAAAGTATATGATGCTTCCCGTTGCTTTGACATTCTTGGCTTCTTGACTTTGGGTCTTACCTTTGGTTTGGGTTGCCTGTGACGGTCACAGGTCCTTTCCAGAGTAGTAGTATCAAGCATCGTGTGCCTTACGTGCTAGCCTAGACTGTATGTGGTGTCTTCGGGTGCTACTCTGAAATTACTCTCTGCTGTTGCTGCACTATTCCTTGCTCTCACGGTCAAATTATGAAATTTAGCACACAGTCTGAAGCTGAACCTGGCATAGCGATGAATTCACCAGAACAAAGAAGTGCGATGCATGCATCTGGGAATCCTTAGGCCCTAGGATCAGACAACTGGAGGAAGCACCTGACCACAGCTGGAAGAAGAGAGTACGTGGAACCCCCAGATGGGGGAGTGTAGCCATTGGACCTAGTTGGGTGGCAAACTAGTTTCCAGAACAGAGTGCAGGGAGTTTGGGAATGGAGGGGCGGGGTGGGGAGGAGGGCAGGCAGTGACAAGGAGGGAGAGTGAAGGTCTAAGCTTGCTAGGAGAAAGATCCAGCACTGCAGCAGTGATGAGGGCACCACAGGGACAATGGTGCTGACAAGTTGGCTGTAAAAGGTTTTCTCTATTGTGATACTTGATGGCGAAAGCAGTGGTCCCTAGGGTAGAGCTTTCACTCAGAGGAGGCTGGGACGACTATTGAGTTTGAACTACCATGACAACATTTGAATAGTAAAGGATCCTTCACCAGGTAGAGCGTGCATGATTTGTCTTCCAAGAGTACAGATTAGAAAACAGCCATCCCAGACTCACAACTCCTGTCTCTGACACTCAGTTTGCCGTTCTTCATGATGTACGCCCTCATCTTTTCCCAGCTGGTTAGGCATGAGTTATTGATGTTAAGAGGTGGTAATCCTCCTCAGACAGTGAAATGGTCTTCAGAGCACCTGGGACAGCTGTTCTCAATGCTGGCCTCGTCTCAAGCAGACTCCTCTCTTTCCCCCCAGTATTTTGGGCAGCTATTACATTTGCTGTGCCAAGAACATTGGGAGGCTTTGTCCTACACTTGTGCTGGCTCTCTAGATGGGCCTTCCACATGGAAGCCTGTGTCTCCAGCTGGTTACTGCCTATGGAATTGACAGCTTCTATAACAAAGTCCAAAGCTGTCTCAAAAACTCATAAAAATCCAGCGGTGAGTTTTAGAAGCAGTCTGGGTTTTATTTGCCTGCAATCACGGATTAGAAGAATACTTGATAAATTACTCAAAAGTGATTGGTTAGAAACTAGATGAGAATGAATGGGGTTGGTGCAGGTATGCCTTGGAACAGCTCGAGGAGTTATTTTCAAGTAATTCTGTGTACTTTGAGGTGATTTTTGAAACTTTAGTATTTCAGTCCTTTAGGTTTTTTTTTTTTTTTTGGCAGGGCTGGAGTTTCAAATTTCTTTTTGGTCAGTTAGGCCTGGTTTGACAGCAGTTTGTCTAATTTTTATTTTGTCTCCAGTTCTAAGGAAATTAAAAATTTAATAGTTTCACTAATTAAGTTATTTGATTGTAAATTTTTTTTTTTTTTTTTTTTTTTAAGAGAGAGCCAGGGAGAGAGGGAGAGAGAATCTTAAGCAGGCTCCATGGTCAGCGCAGAGCCCGAAGAAGGGCTTGATCCCACAACCTCGGGATCATGACCTGAGCCAAAATCAAGAGTCAGATGCTCGACCTACTACGCCACCCAAGCACTCTGTAAGATATTTTCATATCTTTAACTTTGGTGTTATAATTTTTATACCGTGTTTACATTTTTTGCAAAGAGCATTAACAACTTTTCACCTCTAAACAATTGCAGACTTACAGAAAAGTTACAGGGACAGTACACAGCACTCCCCTTTACCAGCACCATCCCACCCCAAACCCATTTCAGTTGTGCATTTGTCCCAGTTAATGTCCTCATAGCAAAGGGACCTGATTGATACAGGGTAACACACCATGCTTATAGTTTGCTTCAGTCCATGTTCCTCAGTCCGTCCTTAGTCTTTATGACCTTAATTAACAGTTTTTTGTTTTAAGATTACAGGACCGTTGCCTTTTTTTCTTTTTTTTTTTTTAATGTTTATTTCTGAGACAGAGACAGAGCATGAGTGGGGGAGGGGCAGAGAGAGAAAGGAAGACATAGAACCCAAAGCGGGCTCCAGGCTCCGAGTTGTCAGCACAGAGCCCGACGCGGGGCTCGAACTCACAAACTGTGAGATCATGACCTGGGCTGAAGTCGGACGCTCAACCAACTGAGCCACCCAGGCGCCCCGAGGACCGTTGCCTTCTAGAATGGCCCTCAATTTATGTTTGGTGTTTCCTCATGACTAGATTCCAGTTAAGGTGGTTTTGGAAGAAACACAGAAGTGCCACTGTGCTCTTTTTCACTGCATCCCGTGAGGGGGGCCAGGGCGTCAGTTTGGCCCACTGCTGGTTCACTCTGATTGTCCAAGGCAGGTGGTAACTGCCAGGCTTCTCCGCTGAACAGTTACTCATTGTCCCTTTGCATTTAGTAAACAGTTGTATGATAAGATATTTTGAGACAGAATATCCTATTTCTCATGAAACTTTGGCCCATTAGTTTTAGTATCCACTGGTGTTTCTTGCCTGAGTTCGTAGCACTAAGGTAGTTGCCAAGTGGTGATTTTCAAGTTGCTTAATTTCTTCTGCATTTATTAGCAGTCTCCCGTATTCTGGTATTCTTGTTCCTTTGCATTTGTGTGGGCTCAGGGTCCCGTTTTATTGAGCGGCATGTGGTCCATTGCTGCTGCGGTTTTGATGCGTGCATTGTCCCAGGTTCTGCAGTTGTGTGCATTCTGAAGGCTGGCCTCTCTGTTTCTCACCCCTCTTCCTGACTTCTGGCACAATACTGTACTCCAGGCTCTTGTACTTGTTGTGCTCCAGCGCCTCTTCAAGGAGCTCTGGTTCCCTTCCGCAGATACTGTGTTTAGAAACCAAAACTTGGTGCTAGATATGCTCACTGCTTCTGGAGTCTCACTGCTCCATCTATATATAAATACTGATGAGTTCACCTCGTGCCTTCCATTCTAGTCCAATGCCACCAGGTTCATCCCAGCTTCTCACCATCCAGGCTTCTGACCCCTTTCTTGGACGGTGAGATACTTGGCTGCCGTTAATGGTCTGTGTGTTTACTCATTTGTCACCTCCAGTGTGTGTGACCGGTCTTCTTAGGCACTCAAGCTGCCCTTGTTGTTTGAGTGCTGAGCTATTGCCCTGTTCAGCCACTTTGCACAGCTGCAACTTTCATGCTTCAGTTGTTACTTTTCACCGGGCTTAAATGGAGGCGAAAATGTGTTTAGATGGGTTCTCCTGAATTCAGCACTCCAGAAATAGCATTTCTGCGAGGAGAAGGCCTTGTTTGTTCCCCTTGCTGTGCCACCAAATCAGTCTCTAGGTGCCCTGGGTCCTAGCACATGGAGTTTAAGTGCTGGGTGAGTTTCCCCAGTTTCTTCTACTTGGGACCAATGTGTGTTTTAGGTGCTAGAAGTGGTTATGGAGATGGCACGAAGGGCAGACTAGGGGAGGGGGATACAGCTCCCACTCTGGGCTCTTTGTGATCTCCAGTGGGCCCCCAACCCCAAACTCTGCTCTATCATGTCTTTTGTCTTGGCACATGGCTGCTTCCTTGATTCATACATTCAGCAAATGATGAAGTCACCCAGGGCCAGGCACTTGGTTTGGGATTGTTCCCACCTCCTTAGTCTTGCTAATTCCTCAGTGTCCAAAACCATACAAGGCCCCTCTTCCTGGAACCCTGTGCCTTTCCTCTCTATCCCCAGAACCTAGTGAAGGGCTAGACAAGAGGAGATGCCCAGTCAATATTGATCACACGTGGGCAGTGAACATATGGTTGCGGTGTTTGCATCCCTCCTGGGCATCTAGGCTCTCCTATCCCTTCTGTCACCCCCCAGTTCAGAAAGCTAAGAAGTTGAAGGATGAACAGTATCCTGAAGGCTGCTCTGTTTTTGCTTCCTCACCCCAGGGATCTTTGCACTAGCTTCTGAAAGACTGACAATCTAGTGAGCTGGCTGGTTGTAGAGACAGCGGTAGCTGGCGACAAATTCCAGATGGGTCTCCATCTGAGACCTCGGTGGAGAGCAGACCAACAACAGCTGCACTCCTGAGAATTCCAAGCGGAGGCCAGACCAGAGGGGCTTGGGGGGTCAGCACTTGGACTAACCAGGCCTGGATTTCTGCCTTCACACCCCACACCAGCTACGTGACATCGGCCATGCCTCTCTACCTCTGTGCCTGGTTTCCTCATCCATCCATTGAGCCTGCCTCCAGTGAGAGGCTGGATGGGAGGGCGTCCTTACCAAAGCCAGGCCCATGTTCAGACGGAGACTCTGGGAGCAGATGTGGCCAGCCAGCAGCCCTCTAGTGAGCCAGATGACAAAGATTTGCAAAAACTGGGTCCAATACCATGCTTCTCAGTCATTTTTTAAAATAATTATTTTTCATAAAGACTAAAAAAATAACGTGGGTTTACTTAATATTTTTTTTAGATTTCTCATTTTGAATCAAATACATACTGATCGATGTAACCCAACATGAACAAAAAGTCTTGGGCGTCTCAACAATTTTTAAGAGGGAAAAGAGGTCCTGAGAGCAGACAATGTGAGAGCTGCTTTAGATGATGCTTTAGGAAAGGTTTTTCCACTTTGGACCAGTCAAGTGACCCAGAACACACTGCTTGGGAAGGTCACGGGGGCGCTGGTGAAGGGATGCCTCTTGTCTGCTGGGGACATGTTGGAATATCAGACCTCTGGAGCTTTTTTGAGGCCCCTCTGCCATACTGCCCTCTGTTCCCGCATTCAGGATAACTAACACGACTCCACTTGGCTTTCAACACCCTTTACAGACCTGCTCCAGCTCGTGCCTTCCACCTGTCTCCCTCCCTCTTTGCCACATACAGCAGGACGTCATTACCCAGGCCTTTCCATACCTCTGGCCTCTGCATATGCTGGTTTCTGCTTAGAGATCCTCCCATACTCCTCTCTCTTCGTGTGAACTCCTATTCAGGCTTTAAAACCCACTTCAATGTCGCATGCTTTGCGAAGGCTTTCCTGCCCAGGTGCCAGCAGAGGACTGCTCCCTTGTTCTACTCTCTGAACACATAACTCAGTCTGGTCTGTGTGTTTACTCATTTGTCACCTCCAGTGTGTGTGACCGGTCTTCTTAGGCACTCAAGCTGCCCTTGTTGTTTGAGTGCTGAGCTATTGCCCTGTTCAGCCACTTTGCACAGCTGCAACTTTCATGCTTCAGTTGTTACTTTTCACCGGGCTTAAATGGAGGCGAAAATGTGCCTATCCGAGCACAACTATTTTTTTGCATATTTGTGTTCTGGACATTGTGTCAAAGCCAAAGACAAAATTTGCCCTATCTACCAGCGGCACTAGGAGCTCAGCACCCACGGCTAACAAGGGACAAGTTAGGAGTTGTGCTTTGAAGGCTTGCCTGTGGGGCTGGGGTGAGAGGAGGGTTGGTCTGACACTGTCAACAATAGTAAGTGAAAAGCCCAAGTGAGGGATGGGGAAATGCCAGGACCTGACAGAGAACAGGCTGGAAAGGTGAGTGCCCTCCGCTGTGTCCTGACACGCCCCCTTGTGGGGAGAGAGAGCCATGCCGTGGCTCAGGTGGGAGGGCACCTCAGGGCCAGGCCGGGGAGGAAGAACCAGCGCCTCTGGATCATGGAAGACTTGAAGCCAGCCATAGGGAATAGGCTAGGGAGAGCAAGGGAATATGCCAGCCGAGAAAACCCAGCCCACACTGGACTGCAGTTGCCCACGCCGAGCAGGGGAAAGGAGGGAAGGACGCTAAACCCACAAGACCGTGGGCACTGAGCTTCACCTGCATTGACTCATTTAATCCTTGTCGAGAAGTGCCTCGCAGAGGAGGAAGCTGAGGCTCAGAGAGGGTGAGCCGGCTGCCAAGTTCTCATCACAACGTAGCCGAGGGAGAATGGAACCTCACACCTGGCCCCAGGCCATGCCCAAGTACCTCTGTATGCCAGTTCTCTATCTGTACCAGTGTTGGGGGTGGGAAGACAGTGGGATCATCCTGGTCTGCGGAGGTCTTGGACCTTTGCCCTCCTATGACATGGCTAGAAGGAGGGGTACAGGGAAAACTCAGAGGATTTGGAGTCAGATGAGGATTTTTATTTCTTCTTCAGATTTGTATCACTGTCCATGGAGTGGGTTGGGGGTGGAGAATTCCCTCTCTTTAGAAAAATCAACCTGTTCGGCTTCAGAACCCATCCAGACAGTTTGTGCAGACAAGAGGGCTGGGTCTTCTGGCCCCCTCTGAGAAGCTCCCTGCTCCTTGCTCTCTGTCCCTGACCCACTCCAGGGGCCACCTTCCTGCTGGAGCAATGGCCCTTGATTGACTGTGGATTCTTCAACCAGAGGCCCCTATAGCTGCAGGCAGAGGAAGGTGCCTGGGAGAAGTGAACCAACGTTTCCAAAGGGCCATTCTTCCTTTCCTGTCACCTGGAATGCCTTTTACAACCTTTTGTGTCCCTTTTGTGTTCCTTATGACTTCACAAAACTATAATCTCAATTCTCAATGCAATTCTGAGCAATGATGGACTCGCACTAATCCAGGAATTGACTTAGGCCTCATGAATTTCCCACTGTGGGCTTGGAACATACACACACACACTGAAGGCGGTCTGTCAACCTGTTCTCTGGGCCTCCAGAAAAAGTTCGCCTCCAGACCTTTGCGCATACTGCTCTAGGGTCTTTCTGGACACTTCTTTTCCTTGCTCTCCCATTCAGTCTTCTAGACTCAACCCAGGTATCCCCTCCTCCCCAAGCCTCGCAAGATCTCTTGCACTGGACCAGGAATTTCTCATGGTGTCCACACTGGCTGGAGAGCTTCTCATGATCCTCCACACTGGACCAGGAATTTCCCACAATCCCCCACACTGTAGTAGGAGCTTCCTATGATCTCCCATACTGGATAGAGAGCCTTCTATGACTCCCCAGCCCCATGCTGAATGGATGGCCTCCCATGGACTCTCCTGTCACACTTGCCACTGACACAAGCTTTTCCTTTTTTTTTTTTTTACATCACTATGGAAATCACTGTGCTCCTTCAGGGAAGGTCTGTATCTTATTCTATGTTTTCTTAGTGCCTGGCATCTAATAGTGCTCAGTACATTTTGGCTGAGTAAATGAACCAGTGTTAAGCAGTTTCAGAGCCCAGGTTAATGATCAAACCTATAAAGCCCTCCCGGATGCTTCCTCCCCCCAACCCCCACCATGGAAAAAACAGTAGGGAATTGCTTTTATTTTCTATGTTCCTACAGCACAGGGATGTGGGTTCTCACTGCAGCTCTGATACTCATTTAACTGTGAAACTTTGAGCAAATCATCTTACTTCTGTAAGCCTTAGTTTCCTCATCTAAAAAAATGGGGATCTTTTTTTTTTTTTAACAGACCTAGAGAAAATATTTTTTTTAGCGTAATTTATTGTCAAATTGGCTAACATACAATGTGTAAAGTGTGCTCTTAGCTTTTGGGGTAGATTCCTGTGGTTCATTGCTTCCATACAACACCCAGTGCTCATCCCAACAAGTGCCCTCCTCAATGCCCATCACCCATTTTCCCCTCTCCCCCTCTCCCCTATCCACCCTCAGTTTGCTCTCTGTATTTAAGAGTCTCTTATCGTTTGCCTCCCTCTCTGTTAACTATTTTCTCCCCTTCCCTTCCCCCATGGTCTTCTGTTAAGTTTCTCAAGTTCCACATATGAGTGAAAATATAGGATATCTGTCTCTGACTGACTTATTTCACTCAGCATAATACCTTCCAGTTCCAACCACGTTGCTGCAAATGGCATGATTTCATTCTTTCTCATTGCCAAGTAGTATTCCATTGTATATATAAACCACATCTTCTTATCCATTCATCAGTTGATGGACATTTGGGCTCTTTCCATAATTTGGCTATTGTTGAAAGCACTGCTGTAAACATTGGGGTACATGTGCCCCTATGAATCAGCACTCCTGTATCCTTTGGATAAATTCCTAGTAGTGCTATTGCTGGGCCATAGGGTAATTCCATTTTTAATTTTTTGAGGAACCTCCACACTTTTCCAGAGTGGCTGCACCAGTTTGCATTCCCACCAACAGTGCAAGAGGGTTCCCGTTTCTCCACATCCTCACCAACATCTGTTGTTGCCTGAGTTGTTCATTTTTGCCACTCTGACCAGTGTAAGGTGGTATCTCATTGTAGTTTTGATGTGTGTTTCCCTGATGATGAGTGATGAGCATGTTTTCATGTGTCTGTTGGCCATCTGGATGTCTTCTTTGTAAGAGTGTCTATTCATGTCTTCTGCCCATTTCTTCACTGCATTATTTGTTTTTTGGGTGTTCGAGTTTGGTAAGTTCCTTATAGATTTTGGGAACTAACCCTTTATCTGATAACGTCATTTGCAAATATCTTTTCCCATTCCATTGGTTGCCTTTTAGTTTCGTTGGTTGTCTCTTTGCAGTGCAGAAGTTTTTTTTATCTTGATGAGGTCCCAGTAGTTCATTTTTGCTTTTAATTCTCTTGTCTTTGGGGATGTGTCGAGCAAGAAATTGCCACTGCCGAGGTCAAAGAGGTTGTTGCCTGCTTTCTCCTCTAGGGTTTTGATGGTTTCCTGTCTCACATTTAGGTCTTTCATCCAAAAAATGGGGATCTTTATACTTGCTCTTCCACAATCCTATAAGCAAGACCTTACCATGTATGATAGCAACTAGTGTCTGGCATGCAGTTGGTGCTTACTGAAAGCATATCCATGTATATAGCTGACCACACTGTCACTATCTGTTTACCATGTCTCCCCTTAAAGCAGAATTCTTCATGGCTCTGCCCCTGCTCCAGACCAGGCTAGAGCTTGTTGATGGTTTTGGTGACCTTTCTGTGTTCCCACAGATCTGCTGGGTATTTAATATTCATTGAGCCTCTAAGACAAAGCCCAGCACTAGGCACCTCCATGGGCCAGCAGAGAAAATGATTAATGAGGCAGGACCCAAGACCTCCAAAAGGATCACCATCTGGGAAGGAGGCTCAGGCAAGTTCTCCAAGATGACAAGGGCCATTGGTATCTGCCCATGAAGAGCCAACTGCAAGATTCCAAAGGAAACTTGGGACTTAGGATGTGGAAGGGGCTCTTCCCCAGGGCTGTCCACAGGCTATGGAGGTAGGAACAGTTTCTTAAGGCCCGGGTCTTAGGGAGGGAACAGAGAGGGAAGGGTGGGTGCTGGAAGAGAGGAGTCCTTGGGCAGGAAGAGGCTCCTACCTCTCCAAGAACGGACTCTTGATTGGCTCCCACTTATAAGCTATAGATGGTCAGAACCCAGCCTCATAGATTCCTACCTCTTCCAGCCTATGACATAGATACAGCCACCTTCTTGGGGCTTGACACACATTGCTAGGTGTTTACCATTGCTGGTCCATCTGGGAGGGCTGTCCTGGGCTAGATCATTCAATGACAGACCTCCAACGGGTTGACTAGTGTCTTCATATTCATGTATCGATTCACTTCTTCATTCATGTATTCACATAATATTTATTGAGCACTAAGAGCCAGACCAAGTACTAGACTGAGGATGAAGACTAAGGGCCCAAGCCCTTCCTCAAAGAGTTCTGTGACAGAGCTTTACGAGGCCAGGACAAGTCTGATAGCAGGTGCATAATCAGCATAAAGGTGGGGCATACAAGGTAGTTGACAAGAAATCAATGGAGGCTTCCTGGAGCAGGGGATATATGAGCTGGGCTACAAAGGTTTGGTGGTTCACACAGCAGGGGATGGGAGGAAAAGACAATCCCGACTGAGAGACTGCCTCTTGCAAAGGCACAGGTGCAACAAAGGACCAGGCAAATTTGGGAATGATGAGATGGTTAGTGTGGCTTGAGCCTCAGTCTAAGAGGTGGGAGGTGAAGTTAGGACTAGGCCAAGTTTAGGCTCTTAAGTGCCATAATGGAGGCTCACACTTGACCTCAAGGGCAGTGGGTGTCAAATGGGTTCGATGGGCAGGCCCCCAAGTGTACATCATGAAATCCGTAAGTATTTACTGAACACCTACTGGGTGCCAGGCACAGAAGGAAACTGAACAGATCTACACTTAGACTTTAAAAGCTACATGTTAATAAAGCTACACTTTATTGGGGCTTCTGCATATGATTGTATTACAGGAAAAAAAGATTTCTTGACTCAAAAGAAACACAAACAACAACAGTCTTCAGCCTATTGCTTCACTGTGAACCCACTGCAGGTTTTGTTTTTTCTTGGTGGCTGGTTGGGGGGTGGGTGTGTAGTGTCATTTCTTTATTTTGTTTTAAGCAATGGAGACAGATATGGTCAGATCTATTTTCAAAAAGAGAAAGATAATTACGTGGTTTCTCATATGGTGTTTGCAGCCACCATACAGGAAGCATGAAGCCCACTAACCAGAGGGCTATTTCTCTGGGCCCTGAGCTCAAGGCTGGCTGTCTCTACCGTACTGGGTGCTCCCAAGGATAAGGCAACAGTGGCAGATAATGTGGCTTCTCCCTCGGTTCCAGGAGCCAAAAAGAAATGTCAGTTCCTCCTGGGAAGAACATGACCTCCTTTGATGCTGGACGAACGAAGCCAATGCAATCAAAATACCCTCCCAACCTTTTCTCGGGAAAGAGACAACTCTGAGGATAGCCTGGTGGAGTGAAAGAGCCCAGTCTTTTAAATAATGCAGACTTGGGTTCAAATTCTGGTTTGGCTGTGTGATCTTGGACAAACACACTTAAATTTTCTGAGCTTGAGTGTCCTCATCTGTAATGATAATAGTTATCATTTACACTTACCTTACTCGCCAGTTATTAAGATGTATTACAAAGCCATAGCAAAGAAGCAGGCACAAGACAAAGCAGAAAAATAGAAGAAAACATAACATCCTGAAACAGATCTAGGAATACTTTAGAGTTTGACATATGAAAGAAGTGACATCGAGAATCAATGGAGAGGCACCTGGGTGGCTCAGTTGGTTGAACTTTCAGCTCTTGATTTCTGCTCAGGTCATGATCCCAGGGTCATAGAATCGAACCCTGCACTGGGGTTTGGGATTCTCTCTTTCTCTTTCTCTCCCTCTGACCCTCTCCCCTGCTGGTGCACTTACTCTCGCTCTTTCCCAAAAATAAAATATTAAAATAAAAAATTTTTTAAAAGATCAGAGGAAAAGGATGGAATCTTTAATAAATAGGGTTGGGGGAAATTGGCTTCTAACCAGACAAAAATAAAATCACCTTTTTATGTGTGTGTGTGTCTTTAGTTATCTTCAGTTGGCTAAAGACCTAAATGTGAAAGGTAAAACTGTACAGACATAAAAGTTCTTTACGGACCTGGTTGAGAAGGAGGCACCATCATGGGAGGTCACCTCCACCACAACAAGGACCGAAACATTTGGCATAAGGAGCCCAAGAGTCAGGACATCCACCTAAGACTGTTGGTAAATCTGTACAGATCTCTGGCTGGACAAACAGCTCTACCTTCAACCAACTTTTGCTAAAGAGGTTGTTCATGAGTTGCACCAATTGGTGGCCTCTGTCCCTTTCCTTGATGACCAAGAAGATGAAGCTTTCTGCCAGGAGGACAAAACAGCTGTGCTGGTAGGGACCATAACAGATGACATGTGTATCCAGGTGGCCCCCAAATGGAAGGTGTGCACACTGCACGTGAGCCACATCCTCAGGGCCAGGAGCAAGATTTTCACCTTAAACAAGTTGGCACTGGACTCCTTCCAGGGCTGTGGCCCCATCTTGTTCTCTGATCCTCAAAAAGGCCCAGAGGTGTACAGGCATATCAACAAGGCCCTGTGAACCACACGCAGCCCCACCAAACCTTATCAGTGCTGCAAGGGCTGGAGGTCCGCGTGCACCACAGGCCATCTGGTCCACCATCACTACAAAAACTAACTTCAGATCCTGCCTTGTTATTGTAAAGATTTGGGGGTGGCTCAGTCGGTTGAGTGTCCAATTCTTGATTTCCGCTCAGGTCATGATCCAAGGGTCATGGGATCGAGACCTACATCAGGCTTTGTGCTGGGTGTGGAGCCTGCTTGGGATTCTTTCTCCTTCTCTCCCTCTGCCCCTCTCCCATGGTTGCATTCTTTCTCTAAAGTAAAAAAGTAAGTAAATAAATAATAAGATTTTGGATGCTGGGAAAAAACTAATAAAAGGAATATGAACAGCTCTCTTTGCCACATCTACTGCAAGAGATGAAGAATGAAGACCATTCTCAGCAATCAGACTGTTGACATTGCAGAGAATGTCAACATCACTCTGAAGGGACACACTGTTATTGGGAAGGGCCCCAGAGGAACCCTGCAGAGGGACTGAAATCACATCAATATAGAACTCACTATCCCCGGAAAGAAAAAGAAGAGGCTCCGAGTTGACAAGTGGTGGGGAAACAGAAAAGAACTGGCTACCATTTGCACCATCTGTAGTCATGTACAGAACATGGTCAAGGGTGTTACGCTAGGCTTCCATTACAAAATGAGGTCTGTGAATGCTCACTTCCCCATCAACGTTGTTATTCAGCAGAATGGTTCTCTTGCAGAAATCCAAAATATCTAGGGTTTGGATGAGGCCAGGTGTTTCTTGTTCAGTATCCCAAGCCCAGTAAGAGGAGTTGATTCTTGAGGGAAATGATGTTGAACTTGTATCACACTCAGCTGTTTTGACTCAATAAGTCACAACAGTTGAAAACAAGAATATCAGAAACGTTTTGGATGATATCTATGTTTCTGAGGAAGGAATGGTGCAGCAGGCTAATGAATAAGATCTAAGTTGTTCCGCTACAAAAACAGCAAGATGCCAGATGATTTTTCAGACTTATTTGTGATATTTTAAAGACACAATAAAAGCTGTATTGATCTGAAGGAGGGGGGGCAGGGAGTGGAAAGGAATACGAACATTCTTTTAACCTCAGGGAAGGTAAGGATTTCTTAAAGAAGATTCCAAACGGGGAAGAAGAGGTTGAGGTGGGCCCTGCGGGTAGGGAAGTACATGTTGCTTTGCAGGTAGAGGCCTCCATATTGTCTTGAGGGGAGGCGAAGACTGGACCATGCTTCTGGTTCAGAAGGTTCAGAGGAGTCTGGGAAATTGAAACATTCAGAGGCATCCACTCCGATGTCCCTATCCCATTGCCGGGATCCCAAGCCTTGACCTTGGCCCTGGCCTAACAGACTTGCTTTGGTTGGGTAGTCAACTGCCTTTGAAGTTTGGACACTGAGACTATTTCAGGCTTGTCTTGAATTCATTCCCCTTTCCTTCTGTGGAGTATGGAAGTTTCCTTGGATGCAATTAAAGAGGCCCTGTGGCTTCCATTTCTAGCTTTCTGTTACCTGCTTCTATGCCTCGGCTGTTCATTATCTTTCTGTAGGAGCCTCCATAGTGCTTACCATGGCCATCTAATATTGTGATCTTTAGAGCCACTATTACTCCCCCCACTGACCCCCAAGTCTCAAATGCCTGATGCACTCACTGCCTGCTAACACACTCCACCCGCAGGTGCACCATCCAGTTCAGCACTGGGACAAGTTTTAACAGTTGGAAGCCACCTTGCACCAGGACCTGCCTGTGCTTCACCCCCACCAGTGATGGGGTCCTCCTTGCCAGCCGAGAGGGATTAGCACAGCTCCCAAGCCCCCATCGAACCACCTGCTTTCTTGGACCACTCCCAGCAAGCACCAACTGCTGCAGGTAAGGTTCTTACAAGCAAACAACGAAATGGGTTTCAGGGTTGGGGGGCAAGATGTGGATCAGGAAATCAATGCCTGTGAGGGATTGAGCAAGGGAAATCAACTGTGACCAGGCCTGACACAGCCTGGGCCGGCCCACGGGGAGTCCTGCAGCGAACCTCCTCCCCAGGGCAGAGCTATCCCGCATCTGGGTGAAGTGACAGGGTCTTTACACCACACCCCTCGCCCCATCACTCTCCTCTGGAAAGGGCATGACCTCAGGCAGGGCTGCCCTGACAAGTGCTTCCACGAAGGGGGCTCTGGAAGCCGTCCCCATGTCTACCACAACCCGGGAAAGCAGTCATTGAGTATTTACAGTGTCAGATGAGGCTAAATGTCATACATACTCAAAGGCAGGGACCATCATTATCCCCATGTTTGCATGCAAGATGAAGAAACTGAGGCACGGAGTGCTTAAATGACTTAGTCAGGGTTGCACAGCATGTGACGGAATTGAGATTCCATCTAGAGATGTAAAAAAAAAAAAAAAAAAAAAAAAGTTGAATAAGGGGCGCCTGGGGGGTTCAGTCAGTTAAGCATCTGACCTCAGGCTCAGGTCACAATCTCACCGTTTGTGAGTTCTAGCCCCACATCGGGCTCTCTGCTGTCAGCACAGAGCCTGCTTCGGATCCTCTGTCTCCCTCTCTCCGCCCCTCCCCTGCTTGTGTACTCTCTCTCTCTCTCTCAAAAATAAGTAAACATTTTAAAAAATGTTAATGAAATTCTTTGGGAAGTTTAAACTTTCAGGAAAAGGTAATGCGGAGATCCCTGTGCACCCTTCGCCCAGTGTCCCCAGCTGTTAACATATTGCACAAGCATGGTACATTTGCCATAACTGAGAAAATAACGCTGGGTTATGTTACTATTAACTAAACCACAGACTTTACGTGGCTTTCCACTGATATCCTTTTACTGTTCCAAGATCAAATCCAAGATACTACCTTGCATTTAGCATCCCACAGATTTAGACTCTTAGGTGTAAACTTTTGACCTGTCTGCCTCACTGCCTGCCGTTCCCAAAAGCTTCTGTGGCTGGGAGGCCTTCGGGTGCCATTCACTGCCCCAGGTGTGTGTGGGCAGCCCCAGAATGTGGCATGCCGACTGGCTCACTGTTTTCTCTGTGTCTCCTCTCTGCTGGCATGTGGAGAAAACTCCCACCGGGTCCAACTCAGTAATGTGCTTGTTTTGATTTCGCCCATCAGACATTTCCTGGTGCTTTCCTGTGTGTCTGGGGGCGGGATGCTGTCTCAGGGCACCCAGAGCGTCTTCAGGCTTGGCCCTGCCCGCTAGCTTACCCCTCCTCTCTGACCTGCCCACCACCCAGGGTCCCTGGCCCTGCAGGTTTGCTGTGAAGAAAAGAGTTCAGTAGGGGATTCCTGTTCTTGCCCCCACACCACTCAGCTGCCTCATTGATCCCTGCTGTGTGTCCACTCTGGGTCCCAAGCCCCATGGGCAGCTGTCCACTGAACACTGTGGCACTCTGAGCACATGATCTATATGCTATGGAATGAGAGAGACCAAGCTTTACTGGCTGGAACGCAGAAAAGATCCGGATTATTGCTCTCCGTTCCCACCTTTGCCACTTTCCAGTTACTTGTGAGACTTTTGCATTATTCCACGTCCAGTTTTCTCATGGAACCAGTGTGAACAGCATCTTGCTTAGTGGTTAAAAGAAGGCACGCTGAAGCCAGATGATTTGGGTCTCTGCTGTTTATCTGCTATGTGACCACCATCATGTTATTTAACCTCCCATTGCCTCCGTTTCCTCATTTGTAACATGGGGAGACTAACACCTACTTTTTAGGGCTCTTGTGAAGATGAAGGGAATCAATAAAGACAAAGCATCCAGGACTGTATCTGGCACGGACGAGCTCTCAACTAGCATTAATTATCATATGATTACCATGGATGTTTAGAGAGATTCAAATGAGATCATTATTGTAAAGGTGCATTGTAAATGGCGAAGTATGCTAAAAATGGTTAGCGTTATTATTTTTAAAAACTACTTTATTATCTTGGGGGACACAAGTAATCCACAGGCAACTATTGTCTGTCTGGGTTGATTACCATGGTCAAGTATGGCTGGAAAAGGGATGAGTTCATGAAGTCTACGGTCCTTTATGGAGCCCCTATTAAGTGTGACCTATAATTTTAGGCATGTGTACTTCTATTTTCTCATTTAATCATCCCAACCAAACTGGGCTGGCTATTTTTATCCACATTTAATGGCTGTCTACCCAAAGCCTCAAGTATGTTAAATCCATCCAGAAGCAGGAATCAGCCTATTTATTTGAAAGCCTCTCATGTTCAGATATTCCTAGATGCTGGGGAGTAAACACCAGCGGCCCCTGCCTTAAACGAACCTACGTTCCAGGGGCAGAGTCCATGACTGTTGGCCTGTCTGCTCTCAGATCCTTGCCTACCTTACCTTCCTCTGTTGTGTGTCACAGAGAGGCAGCCCTGGAGAAGCGACTTTCCCTGCTTGTCCAATCCGAGTGACCCTCAGGCCTCTGGCAGTTGATCTCAGACTGTTGCCCCCTGAAACTGTGTGAGGGTGCACTTCACTGGAGAAAAACTGAGTCTCGATGACATCACTCACACCCTGAATCCAGCTGGGCCTGAAGCGAAGCCTCTTCCTGGCCTATCGGTCTCCTTTTGGCCACACAGTGGCCTGAAACAGGCCTTGCTGATGGCCCCTCTCCTGGGACCGCAGTGAGGATTAGTGAGAAATCCCATCTGGAGAAGAAAGCCCGATGATCACACCAAAGCACCCAACAGAAGCCAGCTCCGATGATTGGCTTAAGGGAAAGTACGCCCTACTGTTACTGCTGCCATTGCTGTTGTTGTCAGCTGCGCCTGGGTGCAGCCTGGCTTGCAGCTGTGGCCCAGGCAGACTTCCAGCTGCAGGGATGGGGTAGACCACGGGCGGGGACTCCCCTAGGGCCATTTGTTTGGAAGCCGCCTCTCACTGTGCGCTCTCCGTGGCTTCCCTGCGCGCGTGTAATACGGTAATTGCAGCCTTCCCAGCTGTCGGCCATGCAGACAGCCCAGAAAATGAGGTTGGCTCAGTAAATATTGAACCAAATTATGCAAATGAGCTCCACAAGAGACTCAGCTGCAGAGACAGGGTCTGATTGGTGAGCCCAGCTTGCAGGGGACCCCTCCTCTTCCTGGGACTGCTCTATCGGCCAAAACAGCCACCTGGGGCCCCGCCAGAGAGACTGGAGCTGGGATGGGGCCCAGGGTCACTCCTGCCTGTTCCTGAGGCCCATCAGGGATGAGGGTTGAACAGCTTTGCAGGTGAGGTTAATGGGGAGTGGTATAATGGCAGGGGGTGGGGCTGGCAATGATATTAGTTCCCGCCACGCGTTCACCTCTCCCCAAAAAAGGCTGCTTGGCGAATAAGTCTCTGAGGGCACATGGGGGCAAGATGCTGAGGTCTCAATGCTCTGTGTGCCCAGCTGCAGAGGGAGTGATGGGATCCGCCTTCTCCAGAGCAAAGCATTTCAGTGGCCCTTCCCTACTGGCCGGCCAAGGTGCTCAAACCCCACGGTGGCTGAGGAAATGAAGATTCTAGAAATATGGCTTAGGGAGTGGGATGGGGCAAGTAAAACTCTAAAGCTCTTCTGTGGCCCTGGCAGGGCATCCCTGTGGCTTCTCAGGGATGAAAATATATCTGGCATGTCTGGCGAGAGTGGATGTTGGGGAGAAGGGGGGTTCATGTATGTGAGGGCATCTGGTTGAGGGAGCCCAACAAGTCACAGCAAGAGTGTCCTCGGTGAGAGCAGGGATGGGATAGATCCTACTCTTTCTCCAGAGGAGATGGGATGCAGGCTGCCCATGTTGTACAGAGATACGAACAGCCGCCCCTTGAAACCAGATGCCCCAGCGAAGCATGAGGTGTGGGAAGCAATCTCTTTCCAGTTCCTTCAGGGACAATGGTGAAGTTTAAAGTGATGATGGCAGGGACGGGGCCACTTTGGAAACCCCAGCATGTGATGCTCTGTGTCGTATAAGATGATCCCCTGGGGATGGGCCTGGGTGCTCCCAAGAGATCCCTGCCTCAGTGAGAAAACATGGTCAAAGGCAACGTGGGCATCACAGGTCACTGAAGGAGCTGGAGTGGAAGAATGTGGGGGAAGTGTTTGTGAGTTACATGAGTCAGCCCAGGATCGTCTGTCCAGAATAAGCACGAGACTCCCAGTGGGTGGAAAGGGCTCAGCTCCTGCATCAGCAAGTAAGGGCATTATATTAGTTTCCCATTTCTGCTGCGACAAATCACTGAAAAATCAGTGGCTTAAAATAACAAAGATTTATTATCATACAGATCTGGAAGTCAGAGGGTCTCATGGGGCTAAAATCAAGGTGTCACAGAGCTGCGCTCCTTTCTGGAGAGTGCAAAGGAGAATCCTTTTTTCCTTGCTTTTTCCATCTTCTAGAAGCCACCCAAATCCCTTGGCTTGTGGCCACATTATTCAGGCCTCTGTTTCCATTTTCACAAATCCTTCAGCTCTGATACTCCTGTCTCCTTCTTATCAAGACCCTCATGATTACATTGGGCCTCCTGGATTATCCCCTAATGTTCTGACCAGTGATTGGCAATCTTAATTCCATCCCCAACCTTAATTCCCATTTGCCGTGTAACCTAACATAGTCACAGGTTCTGTGGATTAGGAGGTGGACCTCTTTGCGGGGACCATTATTCTGTCTGTCATAGGCATAGACTAAAAACACTGTATTTTCAGGATAACCCCAAGACCACCTGCAGGTTGGCAAGGCCTGGGGATACTAGGTTATGCTTAGGAATATTTTTACCTGCATGAGAATAACCTAATGAACGTGGCAAAAAAAAGCAAGTGCTGTCGACATGGTCTATATGTAAAATTAGAAACCATGGTAGCGGCTGGGTGGCTGAGTCAGTTAAGTGTCCGACTTCAGCTCAGGTCATGATCTCACGGTTCTGTGCTGACAGCTCAGAGCCTGGAGCCTGCTTGGGATCCTGTGTCTCCCTCTCTCTGTCTGCCCTTCCCCTGTGCGTGCTCTCTCTGTCAAAAATAAACAATAAAAAAAAAAAAAATCATGAGCACTTTGTTGTTATGTTCTAAATACCATCTCTTGTTCAATATAAACTTTAGAGAATTTCCCTTCTCTGGTTTTAGGAAGAAATTTACACATTTGTATTGCCGTGTTACACACAGACCAAGCAGAGGCAGCTTTTGGTTAGTTTCCTTGTTTTTGGTTGTTTTAGTGTGATCTTTCTCCTCAATAATCAAAACCTTTCTGATTTTACAGCTGAATGTTCCTAAGTATTCCTACTCCTAAATTCAGAAGAGATCATCTTTATCTGGAATTATCCTAGCAGTGGGAAGAGTAGACCGGAAAATCTAGGGAAATCAGAAAGATCCATAAGGAAACTTGCAATTGGGAAGAGAAACAGATGAGTTCTTCCAACAACAACAAAAATTCTGTTCTTGCCAATCAGTTGTGGGGTAGCTGGGGGCCCCCAGGAAGTTCTATTTCTTTTCCATCTTGCCTAAAATAAAATAGGCGTAGAGGTCTGGTTTGATCCCCATCCTGGACCCACTAGGCCACAAGCTAATTTTTTTCTCCTTTTTACGCCCCTGGTATGGGTCTGGTTCCTCTTTACTTCTCCAGGCTTATCTCTCTCCACACCCCCTCCAGCCACCTGTGAGGTCCAAGCACATGGGAAGAGCCATCATTCTGAGAAAATGCCAGCACCCTCACACCTACTGGCCTTGGCAGCCTCTCCCTTGTTTTTTTGACTCATCACCCTTTGAGTTCCAGCTCAAAATATCAGCCTTTCTGTACAAAACACTGCAGCGTGCTCAAAGATTGGCGAGTAGGCCTCTGTCTGCCAAGCACAAGGAAGGAGAACTGGAGCTAATGAGTCAGTTTTTAAAATCCTCAGAGAAAGCCTTTACTGCTCACATCCAACCAAGGCCTGTGATGAGAGCGCTGTGTACATGGTCTCGTTTTCTCGCTGTGCCTCACATGGACCTTATGAGTCAAATCTTATCATCTCCGCTTTTTGGCTGGCCAACGTTTAGAGAAATTGGGAACATGTCCTGAGCTATAGAGCTGGCAAGTGTCAAAGCCAGGCCCCGACCCCAGTCTGCTAATCCCCAAATCCACGACCTTAACCTCTATATAGTACTGCCTGTGCACCAGAGCCAGAAGCAAAGGGCATGGGCAGTCCATAGAGGCGGCCAGTACAGTAGATCGAGCAGGGAACTGGCCTGAGAAAACTTTGGTTTCAGTCCTAATGGGGCCACTTGCATGCTGTGGAGTCCTGAGGGGGTCCCTTGGCCTCTCTGAGCCTCAGTTTCCTCATGCCTGTCTCATAAGCTTGTTGTGAGGATCAGATGGAAGAAGCCCATGAAAGCCTAGGTGATCTTTCTCAACTGAGCATCAGGGGATTATCAAGGGGCATTGGGAAAGGCTTCTTGGCAGAGGTAGGCAAACAGATGCAGGAACAGAAGGCCTCTATCCTGAGCCCTCAGGGCAAACACCAGGCAGATAGAGAGAAGACACAAGGGGCCCAGCTGCACAAGCACCGGCTTTCTCCAGAAGCTCCAGATGCTGCAAAACGTAGGTGGGACAGTCCTTGGCTTGGTCACATCCCACTGCTCAGGGAGTCAGCTCTGCTCTTGCAGTAGGAAAAAAAGAAAAACAAGAAGACTCGGAGGAGAAAAATCCAGGCCTGCTAAAGTGATGAATCAGTGGGAGAGATGAGCACTCACTCCAGACTGGGACTTATGATTGGCTTCCTTTCATGGAGCCACACCATGAGCTCATTCGATGAGAAGAAAACCCGGCCCAGTGGGCCTGGGGTCTGATAGACTGGGGATCCCCATCCAGGTTGTGCTTAATGTCTGAAACTTGGAGTCTCAGCTTCCTCATTTGTAACATAGAATGATAACTGTTCTACTACCTACTTTACTCTGGTTGGATGAGTAAATGGAATAAAGAAAATTTAAATTCTTTTTTTTTAACGTTTATTTATTTTGAGAGAGCGAGGGAGAGGCAGAGAGAGAGAGGGAGAGAGAATCCCAAGCAGGCCAGCGCAGAGCCTGACGTGGGGCTTGAACTCACAAACCACGTGATGGTGACCTGAGCCAAAATCCAGAAGTGAACGCTCAACTGACTGAGCCACCCAGACACCCCAAGAAAATCAAAATTCTTAATAATGTAGAAAGTGCCCACTAATGGTACTTTTGTGGGGTGGGGAGCCACGCAGCTGGGAGACAGGAGTGTGAAGGGATCTTTTCACTGTGTACCCTTTGTACGTTTGGGGATTTTGAACCATGGGAAGGCATTACTTACGGAAAAAGTAAACTTAGAAAAAAAAAAAAGTCCGCAAGACAGTCAAAACCAATAAATGCAACTATTAGTCACTGTCAGCAGCAGCATCCCCATCATTGTTATTTAAAAGGCTTTTCCCCCATAATCTTCCGAGTTTGTGCTTACCGGGTACTAAGGAGAGTAGGTCCTCAGTCTGGGCGATTCCTGGTCTCCCGCTGCACCACCACGTGGGTTCAGATTTCTTCTGCATCTGCGAGGGTCAGACTCCTTGGGGAAAGTGGGTGGAGAAATGCCAACTTAACATCACTTGCCACAGACCATGCAGGAGCCATCGAAGAGGAGCTGGAGCCCTTTCGGGTGACCTTGGAGGGATTTCCAGGAGTGCTGCTGACCGAGAAAAGCCAGATGCGAGGAAACAGGTGGCCTCATTTGACAAAACAAAGACCAATAGCAGATAGCTACAAACAGCAAAGCACAGGTTCGTACCAGATTGTGAACAAGAGCTGCCTGCGGGGTGCGGATAGGGTCGGGGAATGAGAGCAGAAGGTTGGTGATTGATTAAAAAAGTGAATAACGCCCTCTCATTTATGAAATTTATACATTTATGAATTTATGAAATGTATACACATGTATGTATATAAATGCACAAGGAGGTGCAAGAGAAGGTGATAACCCACATTGATGGTGACTAGCTTAGGGTGGTGCCGTTTTAGGTGACTCTTTTTGTTCAGATATTTATATGAATACACTTGACCCTTGAACAACACAGGGGTTAAGGGGCACCAAACCCTGCACAGTCATAATCTACATCTCACTTTTGACTCCCCCAAAATGAACTACTAACAGCCTGCAGTTGACTGGAAGCTTTACCAATAATATAAACAGTTGATTAACATGTATTTTGTATATTATATGTATTATATACTGCCTTCGTACAATAAAGAAGTGAGAGGGAAGAAAATCTTATTAACAAAATCACAAGGAGGGGCACCGGGGTGGCTCAGATGGTTGAGCGTCTCTTGATTTTCAGCTCAGGTCATGATCCTAGGGTCGTGGGATCAAGCTCCACCTAAGCGTGGAGACTGCTTAAGATTTCTCTCTCTCTCTCTCTCTCTCTCTCTCTCTCTCTCTCTCTTCCCACCCCCACGTGTGCACTCTCTCTCTCTTAAAAAAAAAAAATCACAAGGAAGAGAGGAAGAGAAAACACATTTGCAGTAGTGTACTGTATTTATCAAAAAAATCCACGTCTAAGTGTGCCCATGCAGTTCAAACCTGCATTGTTCAAGGGTAAACTGTAGTCCTCATTATCAAAAATCGTTATGTATTATTTATGCAATCAGAAAAAAAATCGAATTTCAATGTGAAAGATAAGCAAAACAAACTAAGCACCTGCTATGTACCACTGTAACAGCTGGCATTACAAATAAGGTCAGATTTCTTTTAAAATTCAAATGGGATGATTCTAAGACTGTTTACAAAGGAGTCCTTCCCCCGCCCCCCTCCTTCCCCTACCTACTCTGGTAAATCCCAAAAGCCCAGAAGGGTGGTGTTGACCCCCGGGCCCCACCTGTGCCTGCCTCTCTGCTTGGCCACAGGGAAGACTGGCTGCTGAAGGTGGCCACCATGCCACCCTGAGCACTGCCCCCTGCCATCGCCCTCCCCCTCTGGATCCCCGCAGCACCTCCAAGTTCTCAGTGTAGGTTGAGGCGCCGTGTCTTCTGATGCCGCCGCAGATGCTCACCCTCCTGTTCCTCACGATGGTGGGTGTTCTCCCTTTAATGTCACCCTCGGGGAGCCAGGACCCGCTGCAGAAATGAGTGCCAGGGGACAGTGCTTTAGTGCCAGCACTCTTCTAGTTCGCACGCCCGTGCACACGCGGACATGCACACACACGGCTACTTCCCGCAGGCCACCCTGCAATGCCACGGCGTCAGTGCTCCCAGGCCAGCCTGTCCTACGTCTTAGGAGGAGTGCCCACCCTCCGTCCTCAGCGCCAGTCCTGTGGCTGTTGTGCTTGTTGCTTGGGCTTGAACCTGGAATCCACCTTGGGACCTGCGCCCCTAGGGGCTGGAGGCCCCACAGCTCTGGCAGAGCCACAGTGATGAGGGGACAGAAGGCTGGGAGTGCTGTCAGGGAGGATGCCACAGTCCCTCTCCCGACACAGGGGCCAGGGGGCTGCACCCTCCTCCTTCCAGCTTCCTCCCCACAGAGGGCAGTCTCCTAGACAAGAATGAAGTCGCCCTGCCCTCCTTGGCTCGCTCTCCCTCCGGACTGCACCAGGACACAGTGCTGTCCTCTCCCTCGTGGGCCCAGTAGCCAGGCCTGTCCTGGAGCCTGACAGTTGTCTCAGGCCGGGTGGGGAAAGGGTTATGATTAGAATTGTGGTTACAGTCGCAGTTAAGGTCATGGTTGGGGCTCACCTGGGTGGAAGGGGAGAAGGAGTAAGCAGATCCAAATTACAGCCTCCAGTCCAGCTTTACAGCAAAAAAAAAAACCTGACATTTTGATCCCTTAGCTGACTCTTCTCAAGTGGCTTAGCTCTCATGGAACGGAGGCATGTGACTAGTTAGCCAGAACCCAATAAGGAATCACAACTTGACATGAGAACCCTCTTCGTGGTTGCTCCGTGTCTCACCGTCAGGTTCCCTAGAGAAAGTCCCTGCTTTGTCTGGTACCAAGGGCCATCTCATCGTTTGCCCCAGGATAAATGGCAGCCGGGATACCTGCTGCTTTGTCACTTTGACCCCGCAGATAGGGAAATCAAGTAATGTGACGGTTGACATTTCCCAAGCTGTTTGTTGTGTAGTCATATTCCTGTAGATCGAACAACTAAATTGATCTTCGGTCAGCTGGTTGCCCTACCCTTTTAGGGAAGGGAGTGCTTTGCTTATGGTGCCTGATTTAGCCTTTCAGCAGCCCTACAGAGTCAGCATCATTATTTCTCCGTTACAAGTGACAGAATGGAGTCTGAGAGGTAACACACCTTTGGTTAGGGCAGAGTCTCAGCCCAAGTCTTTCTGAGCCACCTCAGACGTAGGGGCACCAGCCCAGTCAAAAAAAAAGACTCAGAGATCTGAGTTTCAGCTCCATGGGGCCCCTCTTCTAAGTTTTAATAATTACACCATCTCCGTTTGGTTCCTTGTTTCCTCTAGAAATTGTAGCAGATCAAAACACAATGAGATACCACCTCACGTGTGGTGGAATGGCTGTCATCAAAAATGTGAGACATAACAAGTGTTGGTGAGGATGTGGAGGAAAGGGAAGGCTTGGGCACTCTGGGTGGGGAGGTGAAGTGGTGCAGCCACAGTGAAAAATAGTATGGAAGTTCCTCAAGAAATTAAAAACAGAACCACCATAGGATCCAGCAATTCCACTACTGGGTGTATATATTCAAAGGAAATGAAAACAAGATATCAAAACCTTATTTGAACTCTCACGTTTATTGCAGCATTTTCATAGTAGCCAAGGTATAGAAATAACCTAAATGTCTATTAATGGATGAATGGATAAATAAGATACACACACACACACACACACACACACACACAGAATATTATTCGGCCATGAGAAAGAAGGATATTCTGCCATTTTTGACAGTATGAATGGATCTTGAGGACGTTGTGTTAAGTCAGAAATAAGTCAGATGTAGAAAGACAAATACGATATGATATTACTTTTTCAAAGACAGGAAGAGTAACAGCATCTTTGTGTGCCAATGGGAATGACTATGTAGAGCAGAGGGGGAAAGCATCGCTAGAATACTATTCCTATGGTGCATGAATGAGAGACTACACATCAGTCATTCCTCACCCTCGATCCTCGGTGTTGGATGGTTGGATTGTTTTCATTTATTCAGTGTTGTGGAGCCATGTGTCTCTTTTGTGGATATCTCCACCCTGATAGGAAGGATTCTGGGAACTTGGAAGACAGTTTGAAGAGATGAAAGACAATGCAAATTTCCTGTTGTACTTGCTTGAGCACCTGGACACACAATCTTCAGCTCCTTAGGCACCTCTGTCCTGGTTTGCCAAGTTCTTGGTTAACAATTGGTGAGATCCTCTGTAACTCCCAGAAAGCAGCATCACTGGGGCCCCAAGTTTCACATCCTACTTCTAATTACTGGTGTTCTCTTTCTGCCACCATCAAGACTGAGGATGATATGACCAGGAAAAGGAGTGAGATGCCAAGAAGGTAGGAGGAAAACTTGAGAGGAAGGTGTGGAGACCCAGAGAAGTGAGCCTCGTGAAGAATGGGGTGATTAACATGAGACTCACAGAGAGGCCAAGGGAGATAAGCACTGAAACGCACCCACTGGGTTTGGCAAAAGGAGGCTATTGACCTTTGTCAGAGTGGTTTCAGTGGAGAGGTTGGGAGCAAACCAGATTGCTGTGGGTTGAGGATGTGTGGAGGCGAGGAAGTAGAGACCAAGTGTGAGGGATATTTGCTCAAGTTATTTGGCAGTGAAGCGAAGGCAAGAGATGTGATGATGACCCGAGGGCAAGTTGGGGTGAAGGGAAAGTTGTTCCAGGCTGGGAGATATTTGGAGGGTTCAGGTGCAGGAACGAGGTACCCGGAAGAAGGATTGGAGATCAAAGACAGAAAGGGAGGGGAGTCTGTGGAACAGAGTTTTGAAGGAGATGGAAGGGATTCTGAGTACAACCCAAGGAGAAGAAGGAAAATAAGCAAAAATACAACGATGATTTGAGAAGAAGTTGGGTGTTCAGTTGGTGTACAAGTTTGTGTAGGAGACAAAATTCTGTAGGATGAGGGCCTTTGGGAAATGAGAAATGAGGCAAAATATTTTTGGAGGGCTAGATCAGCAAGCAGGCAAGAACTAAGTAGAGGATTTGGGAGCGACATCATGGGCCCACTTACTCCACCAGCATGAATTTAGAGCCTGGTGATGTTCCCTGATCCCCCAGATAGGAGGCAAGTAAATGTGACCAAAGGACAAGGGGCAGCAACATGACATCCCCAGATCAGGAATAATCGACACTATAAGTAAGGATTCTGTCAAGTATTACAGATGCATTCCTACCCACCCAGTGATAACATCTAAGAATCAGGCTTACCATCCTTGCTTTCTCTGGCCCATTGCAATGTGGTGGGATGACAGAAACTCAACTTTCTCTTTCTATCAGAGAAAAAAAAAATGGAGAATCAGAGAGGAACTATTAAGAAAACTTCCAGGGGTTCCTGGGTGGCTCAGTTGTTTGAGCCTCCGACTCTTGATCCCAGGGTTATGGGATCAGGTCATGATCCTAGGGTCATGGGATTGAGCCCTGCATCGGGCTCCGGGCTGAGTGTGGAGCCTGCTTGGGATTTTCTGTCTCTGTCTATGTCTGTCTCTCTCTCTCTCTCTACCTCTGCCCCTGTCCCCCATTCGTACACTCTCCCTCTCTCTCTCTCTCAAATGAAAAGGAAGAAAAGAAAAGAAAAGAGAAGAAAAAAGAAAAGAAAAGAAAAAAGAAAAGAAAAGAAAAGAAAAGAAAAGAAAAGAAAAGAAAAAGAAAACTTCCAGACAGCTCAGTCAGAAAGGAAATCAGCTAATGTGGGGCTCTCTGTAGTAAAAACAGGATAAAGAAGCTTCTTTGAGCATAATAATGCTAGGGCTGTGGTGTTATGAGGAAAAGGGTTGATATTTTTCTCCTAGAAGAAATATGTATTCATCCTGTGAGAGGAGACTGTTCCCTTTGGAAGAAGGCTAATGGCTTCAGTGGTAAGGGCTGTTGCCCTCGGCTGGTTCAGAAGGAACGAGCTGCAGAGCTCAAACTGAAATCAGAGCACACCAAGCCTCCACACCCCCTCCTCATCCCAATCCATGGGAGTGATTGGAAAACAGGTAGGGCAGCATTTCCCATAACAACTAGTGAAACAGGGTTCCAGAGTTTGCGAGATGCAAAAACTGAGTCAGAGCTCGGAGGTGGGGACAGTGGGTTGAGGAAGTGGCTTAAGGAGAGTACGTGGGAGGAATAGGACAATGAGAGATGGAGGAGTCAGAGAAAGATGGGGGGTGAGTCTGTATTGATGTGGATGGCAGAGCGGCTTCCCAGGCTGAGAAGTCGTGTGGAGACTCCTGCCTAGAGGTCCCCAGTGTGTGACTTACTCCTCTGATGTCACCTTCTTGAAATGCTTCATATTATTTTGAACAAGGGGTCTTACATTTTCGTTTTGCACTGGGACCTGCAGGTGATACGGCTGACCCTTGTGGGAAAGTTTTTAAGAACCTAAACATGGTGATTGAAGTCATTGCTACCAGTTTGGGTTGATGTTTGATGTGTTAGTATTAAGGCCAGTTGTATACTGCCAGGCAGAAAACACCACAAATCAGCCAACATCTCCAAGACAAGAGCCCCTCAGCCTTCGTATTCCTCCTCACAATAATAGGGGATGACACTTTACCCACACCTGCTACCGCCATCATGACATAGAAGGGAATGGGTCAGCTACACCCTGGCAGCCAAGATAATGCCCTCGTCCTTAATCCCCATGGGATGGCATTGTGTGGTTGCCATTACCAGAGATCTGTGTACCTCTTGGCTCCTTTGAAGTAAGCCAAGTACCTCTTGGCTCCTTCAGTTTCTCTTACTGCTCTCTGTCCTTCATTCAGCAACCATCTACTGGTAGTTATTAGATGACACATGCAGTGTTCCATCTCCAATCCACCCACCAAGAGCTCAGCATGTCTTAGCTACCCTTCAAAATAAAGGATTCGAGCTCTGCGCTGACAGCATGGAGCCTTCTTGGGATTCTCTCTCTCTCCCTCTCTCTTGCCCCTCTCCTGCTCATGCTCTCTCTTTCTCTCTCAAAATAAATAAATAAATAAACTTAAAAAAAAATAATAAAGGAGCCCAGTAGAGAAAGGCCTGGAATGAACAGGAAGGAAGGAGTGGCCACTTTCTCCACCCACTTTTCAAGTCAAATTCAAATTCAAAATCCTCTCTTCTCCTGTTGCAAGTTCACAATTTGAAAAGTAGCAATTTATCTTGCAGTATGAGGGGAGACTGGTTGGCTCAGTTGGTTAAGCATTTGGCTTAGGCCATGCTTAGGCCTACTTTGGCTCAGGCCATGATCTCATGGTTCATGAGTTTGAGCCCCGCAATCGGGCTCTGTGCTGACAGCTCGGAGCCTGGAGCCTACTTCGGGTTCTGTGTCTCCCTCTCTCTCTCTGTCCCTTCCCCCCTGTGCTCTCAATCTCTCAAAAGTAAATATGTAAATATTAAAAAAAAAAAAAGTCTATCTTAGGGCGCCTGGGTGGCTTGATCGGTTAGGCGTCCGACTTCGGCTCAGGTCATGATCTCACGGTCCGTGAGTTCGAGCCCCGCGTCGGGCTCTGTGCTGACAGCTCAGAGCCTGGAGCCTGTTTCAGATTCTGTGTCTCCCTCTCTCTCTGCTCCTCCCCTGTTCATGCTCTGTCTCTCTCTGTCTCAAAAATAAATAAACGTTAAAAAAAAAAATAAAAAAAAAAAAAGTCTATCTTGCAGTACGAATTTAAAACCTTATCATAAATTTTCAAGGGTGCCTGGTTGGCTCAGTTGGAAGCTCAGTCAGTTAAGTGTCAGACCCTTAATTTTAGCTCAAGTCAAAATCTCAGGGTTTGTGAGTTCGAGCCCCATGTCAGGCTCTGTGTTGACAGTGTGGAGCCTGCTTGGGATTCTCTCTCTCCCTCTCTCTCTGCACTCCTCCCCCACCCGCTTCACTCGTGCACTCTGTCTCCCTCTCAAAATAAATAAACATTTTTAAAACAAGTTTCCACACTGGAGTCTAGAGAGAAGTAGGCCTTCTAGGCACTGGTGCAGGAGGGAGGTACAAAAACAAGTGAGCTAATCACTCAACATAGTAGAAGACAGAAGGAATCCTTGTTTGAACGTCCATTTCTAGCACGTTCTCCATGGGAACACGTGGAATGAAAATGACTTTCCCCCTTTACACTGCATTTCCACTTCTCTCCTCAACCACTGGCAACAGCTTTGTGTATATTCTCCTAGACCCCCTCTCTTCACATGTCATATGTGTGTGTATATACCTTACACCTAATTTTTATACTGTATAACGTAAATTTTTCTCTCTCAACCATGTTTAAGTGTGCGGTTCTGTGGCATTAAGTACATTCCTATTGTTGTTATTCCTATGGCAACTATCATCACTGTCCATCTCCAGGACTCTTCCCATCCTGCAGATTGAAACCTTATATCCATTAAACAATAGCTCCCCACTCCTCCCTCCCCTAGGCCCTGGTGAGCACAGCTCTACTTTCTGTCTTGATGATTTTGACCTTTCTGAGGACCTGCTATGTCTCGGTTCATTTGAGCTACTATAATGTGACACCATAGACTGGGGAGCTTATAAGCACTAGAAATTCATTTCTCATAGTTCTGGAAGTTGGCAGTCCAAGAGCAAGACGCCAGCAGACTAGGTACCTAGAGACGGCCTGCTTCCTGGCTTATGGACAGCTCTCTTCTCGCTGTGTCCTCACATGGTGGAAGGGGCAAGGGAACTCTCTGGGGTCTCTTTTATCAGGGCATTAATCCCTCATTCATGAGGACTCTACCCTTATGACCTAATCCAAAGGCCCCACCTCCAAACACCATCACATTTGGGGGTTGAGTTTCAACATATGAATTTAGGAGAGACACAAACATCAGCCTATAGTATCATATAAATGGAATCCCATGGTATTTGTCTTTTTGTGACTGGTTTATTTCACTTAGCATAATGTCTTGGAGGTTTTTTCCGTGTAGGACACGTCAGAATTCCTTTCCTTTGTAAGACTGCACAGTAGTCCATTGTATGTCTATACCACATTTTGCTTAACCATTCTCATAGAACGTTTTTTTTTTTTAACTTCACACACTTCATCCAAAAAACAACAACCTTATGAGGGAGGTACCATTATTGCCCCCCTTTTACAGACAAATATCCAGAAATACAGATGAATATCCAATAACCAGAGAATGATGAAGTAACTTCCACTTGACACAGTGAAGCATAATGGTAAGAGTTCCGTCTCTGGAAACAGAATGTCACTTCTTGGCTGTGTTACCTCGGGCCTAGCCTCTCTGCTTCAGTCTCCTCTTCTCTTCTGCAGAATGCAAATACTAATAGTACCTATCTTATAAGATTATTGTGAGGATGAAACAAGACAAGCCATGATAATGTCTGAATAGCAGCTGGCACTTCATGGACACTCAATATATGCCAACTATTATTAATATTATCTAAAAAAACATGCCGATCTGGAGTGGCTTGGAAAGTGTTTATGACACAATAGCCAAAGCAAAAAAAAGAAAAAGAAAAAATCCACTAAATACTGTATCGCCTATGATTGCAATTCTGTGAAAACTCTGTTCATTTATGGAAAAAGGACTTGAGGGAAATACACATATGTGAAAAGAATTTCTCTGTTAGGGTTAGAGATTATGTATAACTCTTAAAAAAAATTAATTCTTGGGGTGCATGGGTGGCTCAGTTGGTTAAGCATCCTACTCGGGATCTTGGCTCAGGTCATGATCTATGATTCGTGAGCTCAAGCCCCATGTCAGGTTTCATGCTTTGGGTTTTGTCTCTCCCTCTCTCTGCCCTTTCCCCGCCTGCACTGTCTCTCTCTCAAAGTAGATAAATAAACTTATAAATAAATAAATAAATAAATAAATAAATAAATAAAATTCATTCTCTGAAATCTTGTAATTTGCAACAACATGGATGGAACTAGAGTGTATTATGCTAAGCGAAATTAGTCAGAGAAAGACAAATATCATTTGACTCCACTCATATGTGGAATTTAAGATACAAAACAGATGAACATAGGGAAGGGAAGCAAAAATAATATAAAAAGAGGGAGGGGGACAAAACATAAGAGACTCTTAAATATAGAGAACAAACAGGGTTGCTGGAGGGGTTAGAGGTGGGGGGATGGGCTAAATGGGCAAGGGGCATTAAGGAAGACACTTGCTGGGATGAGCACTGGGTGTTATATGTAGGGGATGAATAACTGGATTCTACTCCTAAAGTCATTATTGCACTAAATGCTAACTAACTTGGATATAAATTAAAAAAATAAAATAAACAAATAAATAAAAGAGAAAAAATAAAATAAAATTCATTCTCTAAGGGGCCCCTGGGTGGCTCAATCGGTTAAGCTTCCGACTCTTGATTTCGGCTCAGGTCATGATCTCATGGTTCGTGAGATGGAGCCCCACTGAGAGCACGGAGCCTGCTTGGGATTCTCTCTCTCCCTCTCTCTCTGCCCCTCCCCCCCAATAAATAAATAAACATTAAAAAAAATAAAAATAAATAAAACTCATTCTCTAATAAGAAAGGGAGAGAAGAAAGGAAGTAAATTCCAACTATGGACTTTGTCCTTGAAGGTGCAAAGGAGGTTCTCAAGCACCCCCCCTCGCCCCCCACCGCCAAACATATGCCTGAGCCATGCCGGGCTAGCCCACCATGCTCTCTTCTCTCCAAAAGCTGCCTTGTGGCTTTGTCCTTCCGAATTACAAACATCAGTGATTTGTCTCCATGGTCATTCATTTACCTATTCATTTAATAGATATTTACAGAGAGCCTCCTATGTGCTACACACCATTGTGGGCACTATATATTTGATGGTGAACAAGACAGGGAAGGCTTTGGAGGCTGACTTATAATGAGGAACTTAAGACAATAAGGCAACAAATTCGTGAATAAAAAAGATCAGATAGTGCTATGCAGAGAACTAAAATATGGGATTGTGACAGTGGCTGATGGTGTGGCTACTTTTGATGGATGGTCAAAGAAGGCTTCTCTGAGGAGGTGGCATTTCATCTCATGGCCAGAAGGTACCAACCTGGGAATACCAGGAGAAGAATATTCTGGAGGGTGGACAGCATATTCAAAGGCCCTCGGACAGAAACCTGCTGGTGAGTGTGGGGGAGGAAGAAAAGCTAGTGTGATGGGTGAGGGTAAAGGCAGGGTGAGATGAGGCCAGATTGGGTCAGGCTCTGTGAGGGAGGGCAAGGATTTTGAATATTATTCAAAGCAAGATGGCAAGCCATTGAAAGGTTTTTATTTTTTTAATTCTTTAAGTTTATTTATTAATTTTGAGAAAGAGCGAGCAGCAGAGGGGCAGAGAGAGAGGGAGAGAGAGAGAGAATCTGAAGCAGTGCCCCACTGTCAGCGTGGAACCTGACGTGGGGCTCGAGCCCACAAACCGTGACATCATGATGTAAGCTGAAACCAAGAGTAGGACGTTTAACCGACTGAGCCACCCAGGTGCCCCAAAACGTTTTTAAATAAGGAAGTCACTTGATCTGATTTATGTTTTTAGAAAGATCCTTTGGCTGCCATGTGGCAAATGGATTGCAGGGAGGGCTCTGTAGTGACCCAGTCGAGGGCTGCTCACGGATTAAGGTGTTGGCATTGGAGGAGAGAAATGGATGTTGGGATATCTTTTGGAGGCAGAGGTTCTAGGACTTGCTGAAGGCCAGGGAAACAGAGGAATTAGAGAAAATTCCTAGGTTTTTGGCTTGGGTAATTGGATGCTAATAACTTTTATGGGGAAAATTGAAGAAACAAATATTTCAGGGGGGGGGGGGGAAATCAATAATCCCATTAATGATCTTAGTAGAAATATCAAACAGAAAGTTCATTATGCGAGTCTGGGTTTCCAGAGAAATATCACAGGTTTGGAAACCTCCATATGTGGATGGCATTTAAACCAGGAGATTGGCGGGATCACCCAGGCAGAGTGTAGATGGAGAAGAAAAAAAGCCAAGGACTGAGTCCTGAGTTTTTTGAGGCTGAGAAATTAAACAGAAAATGGAGAATCTGAAAAGGAGACTGAGGAGGACCAGCCAGTGAGGTAGGAGGAATATCAGCAAGTAAGATTGCCTAAAGTCAAGAGAAGAAAGTGTTTCAAGAAGGAGGGCACCAGTCAACTGTGTCGAATGTTGCTAAAACATCAAGTAAGATGAGGAGTAAACACAAGGTACTGGCAGCAAGGAGGTCACTGAATTTCACTGCAGACATAATGAACATGGAAGCCATACCAGTTCGTGAGCCCGGTAGGAAAGGGTTTGAATTTTAGTTCCACCACCTACCAGCTGTGTGACTGGACATGTTATTTAATTTGTCTGTAAATTTGGATGATGACAATTACCTGATGGGATTGTGTGAAGTGTAAATGAGGTAAAATACACAAAATTGCATAGCACTTAGTACATATTGGTTCCCATTTGGGGAGCAGCTGTGGAAAGGCGGGAAACTTAGGACAGCCCCAGGGCAGAGGTCTTGGTGTCCTCAGGTTCTGTTTTTGAAACCTTAGAAGTGCTTGTTTTCAAGTAAAAGAAAAGGATTATTGACCAAGAAGCAGAAAGTTTGGGTGGCTGACTTTGTCGAAGAGGGAGATGAGGGCAGGTTTCTACCATTGCATCCCAGGCTGAGCTCTTAGCTTCTTGGCGTGGCCTCAGGCATCTTCTCTATTGAAATTTGAGGTCATATGTTTTCAGACCAGTTGGTGACTATCCTCACTCCTATTATGTTCTGGACTGAGCAGAATGGATTGAGGCTAAAGGTGACTGACTTCGTGTCTAAAACCTTGAATGGTATGTTCTGAGCAAAAGTGGTATTAGGGGTAATGCTCCTGTTACTTGGACAAGTTTCCAGGACTTACAAAAAATTCCAAGGGGTGCCTGGATGGCTCAATCAATTAAGCATCCAACTTCAGCTCAGGTCATGATCTCACAGTTCAGGAGTTCAAGCCCCACATCAGGCTTTATACCTGCATACCAGCATGGAACCCGCTTTGGATCCTCTGTCTCCCTCTCTCTCTCTCTGCTCCTCCCCTGCTTGCTCTCTCTCTCTCTCTCTCTCTCTCAAAAAGAAAGAAAAGAAAAAAGAAGTTCTAGACCCTGCAGTAAGAAGACCATGGTTCCCCTAGCCCTTGCATGGAGAGAAGTGGATCAGACATAGAAGCGGATCCCATTTCAGGGTATATTTGTGCTTTCTTCATGTAGAGAGGTAGCTGTGACTATGGAGTAGAAAACGTCCAGAACGAGTGGTCACTGAACAGCAGTGAGCAGGTGTTGGAGTTAGTGCTTATTCCAAATGGTCGTGTCTGGAGTCATCCAGTTCTTAGTCCCAGGAGTTACTGGGAAATGTCAGGGGCTGAGTAGGGAAACTGCCAAGAGATGTAAATGAGAATGAGTGCCAGGAAAGCAGGTAGTGCCTAGGATAGGGAAGGCATCCATTCTACACCCCTTGGTCCATGACAGACACCACTAATCCATCCCAACTCATTCCCACTAAACCTGAATTCAGCCTCTAATCTAACCCAAACCTAAACACATTCTCAACATAGAGTTCTATGCCACCACTACCAGTACTTTGACCTTTGCCTACAAGACAGACCTAGTAAATATTCTCGAATTAAGACAAGTTTACGAATCTAACTGGCGCTCAATTAACTTTGTACAGCCTGAGTAGAGGAGTGAGTCTGGAGTGTAATAGTATCTAGTAGCACCTGACCATCATCTTCAATCCTTCATTATATGAGACTGATTTCAGGAGATGATGGAATTTTGGAATTGAACTTTCCTGGGCATCTAAGAGCAGTTCTTTTCAAATGTTATGATCTTGGTAAATGCAGACTCTGACTCAGTAAGTCTAGAGTGGGAGGTGAGATTGTGCATGGCTAACAAGCTCCCAGGTGGTGCCGATGCAATTGAATGAACTACGGTCTATACTTTGAGTAACAAGGGAATTGACCATGTTAAGCAATGACTCACCAGAGAGGAGAGGAAAATTTCAGACAAACAGGAACCTAATAGGGCTCACAGTGTTCTAGAGAAAACTTGGCAAGATCCTGCAGCCACCTGGACAAGCAATCCAGGATGAGGTAACTCTACCATGTAGACTCATGTTATGAAATATATGAGTAGCTTGAAGAGAATACATGCTCCAAACTCCCATTGCCTTGTGTGCAAGTTGCCACTCATGAGCGGAGAAAGGTGATGGCCACTGGGCACCTCACCTTGTCACTTGGGAAGAGAGGCAGTGAGCAGGCTGCCAGGAGATTCCTCGGACTTAGCTGGGATCAGGACAGGATGGGGGAAACTGCAGTGTCCCAGGAGTAGAGAAAGTGGCCAGGGGCTATGCCCTTTACAATAGTAGATCCAGCTTTTTCAGGACCAGAGATAGTCCTGGAGCATAAGCAACCAACCTGAGATAGCCTCTCTAACTCACTTCTTTACCTTCTCCCTCAGTTTCTACAGAGAATACTTGTTCAAGCAGCCTTCCTGTCAGAGGAGAGCTGAGTTAAAGATGGTTTGCTTATGGGATCTTTAAATGCATGTATTTCATATTGAGTACAAACCTGGCTAGTCTCAAAGCATATTCAGATAGGTGACTGAAGGCTAAAGTAATTGGTTATGAAAGAGGGCACAGAAGAATATTGGGGAATGGCTACCACCACCAGACATAGGTCTTCTTGAGGGCCTCCATGCTAAATGTACCAATGTGCCACACCAGGCAGCATAGTGTGATGGAAAAGGTACTGGTTTGAATTTGAATCTCAACTCCTCACTTAATACCACTGGATGTTGGATAAGTTACTTGGTTTCTCTGAACCTTGTTTTCCTCATTGGCAAAATATTATCTCCTTGCAGGGCTAATGTCAGATAAATGAGGCAATGAATGGATACATGCTGAAGGCAACACTTGCCTCATCCTAAGCACTCATGCATGGGGGTTCCCTTCCCAGCTCCACTTCTAAGAACACAGCCCCTGCTGCCCATGAGGAGCTTGGGCAAGGTTGTTGATGACGCCACCTTGTCTCTGCTGTACCGTCTTCCTCTTCCGTCCAACTGGCAGCATGCCACTGGGAAACACATGCTTCTCTTCAATCGTAAAATGAAAATGTGAGGGATTAATGAACCACTGTATTTGGACATATCTAGAAGGACCATACATCACAGCACATCCAGAACAAGGATCCAGCTTATACCTGATGTCCTGTCCTGTTCAGCAATATAATACTCTCAAGGGTCCCGGTTTGGGTGATAAAGTATAAACTCTAAGGGGCTGTGCAAATACTAGGCAGTGTACATTGTATTTTTGGTTGGAAGTTACTGCTGCTAAGCCTACATTAAGGCTGGAAACACAAGAGTTGAAATGGTTCTTTTTACCTTCCTTATTTGACCTTATTTGACCCCCTTATTCCTACCTTTTCCCTTGGTCTGAGGGGAGGGACAAGAGGAAACCTGAGGAGTTTTGATGACTGGAGAGAGCCTCAGGAGCAGGAAAATCTCCCTGGCCAGGAGAGTACCCTCCCAGCTCCCCCTCCACCCATGCCCACCATCAGCCACCAGGCTCCCTTCCAGCCCCACCCAAGACCAGTGACTCACCCCCATCCAGGCCTAGACCTGTCTTCAAACAGTGCATGAAGCGTCTCTGCTCTCCCTCTGCCAGTGAGGGTGGCAGATATTGTCCTGAGAATGTTAAACCCACATGCACTCTGGGAGGCCAGATCCTGGCTGGGCCACCTGGATGGATTGTTCCAACATCTCTCTTCATCCTCCTCCTCTCGTCCCCCTCCCCTTACTCCTCCTCTGCCTCCTCCTTCTCCTCCTCCTCCTCCTCTTCCTCCTCCTTTTTTCTCTTTCTCTCTCTCTCTCTCTCTCTCTCTCTCTCTCTCGCCTCTTAAGGGAGCTAAAATGAAATTGAGCAATACTCTGGAATAACTGGGTCAAGTCAGCCATGTGTGGGGAGGAAGAGACAATTGACTGTGTAGGTGACTTCGGATCAGGCAGACGCACCATCAGCCAAACAGGAAAATCTGGAAAGTCTATGCACTGACTATCCAAGGACCCCTCACTTACTGGGTCAAGGCCAGCTCCGCTCAGAAAGCTAGAGAGCTTTTACCACCAAGCCCCTAACCATCAGCTTCATCTCCCTCCATGCTCAAAACATACCTTAGTCTTGAGCCACACTGGACTTTGCTGTATCTCCTGAATATGTCAACTATTCATGCCTCTGTGCCTTTACCCATGCTGTTCCTTTTCCTTATGGTGCTTTCTCCCTTCTTTATAGCTCTGAAAACTCCTACTCCAACATCTGTTTCTCTGAGATTTCCCCAGGCAGAGCTAGTTTCCTTCTCCTCTCTCCTCCCAAAGCACAGCACCTGTATTTCCATCAATGCTGTAGAGATCTGCCTCCCAGCTCATTAGATTGTTAGTTCCTCAAGAGAGGGAACTTGTCTTACTCATCTTTGTATTTCCAGAGCCCGTCACCATTTTTGGCTCATGTGAGGTGCTTACTAAGTGTATGTCAAATTGATGAATGAATGAATGAATGAATGAGTGAGTAATGATAAGAGGGTTGGCTACGGGGTCAGGATTGGTGTCCCAGCTCTGCCAGCGGCCACTGTGTGATCTTGGCCAAGTCACTTAACCTCTCCTAACCTCAGATGCCTCACCAATAAGATGGTAATAATAACACCCACACTACCTACCTCATAGGTCAGCAGGGAGGGCCCAATGACATAAAGTATGGGAAAGCACCTTGTAAGCCAGAAAGGGAGATGCAGGCACTCCAACCCCATGAAGTCTGCTACATTAATTGGGCTTCAAAGCCCTCACTCCCGGGTGAGGTGTGCACTGGGAACAGACGCCTCTAGTCTCTGAACTCTCCAAGAAACTGTCAACAGAAGTATCTTTCAGTGCAAGCACAGAGACAGATGGATGTGCTTATATGGAAATGTGTTTTTAACAAATATAACATGAGAATGGAATTCTTTTTTCCCCACATCAAGCCTTGATAGCTAATTAAGTCCACCTGGAGAGCCAGGGTTTGGGCAAGGAAGAGTCCTTATTCCATGTTTGGGAAAGAAGTTACGGTAGCTATCTCATGAGGATCTGGGGAAAGGCAACGGATAAACCAAGTCATTTCATTTGAAGGATCTCAAAGATTATTTAGTCTGACCTCATCGTTTTATAGGCAACCCAGAGAGGGGACATGATTAGCGTAAGACACTGGGAATTGTCAGAACTGGGCATGACCTCCACTGCTTTTTCTCCTACATAGCCAATTCTGCTGACCCCAGACTGGGATGACATTTCTTAGCCAGAGTCTGTTGATGGTTGTTAGACCAGCCTTTAGACAATGTTAATGATCCAAGGAAATACTCTTCATAGCAGACTTCATTTTTTTCATGGCAAATATTGTGCCCAAAAGAATGCTTTCAAGTTGATGGCCCTTGTTACCCTCTTGCCTTCTCTCTAATAATCCCCATTTTGTCAGGTCTCACATAGTTTTGAAATATTTATCCCTTTAATTTGCCTTTGATGTGTGGAGTGCCTGAGTAGATGCCAACAGCTGTGCTTTGGGACAGTGACACAGGGTCCAACAGGGGGTGCTGTGGATTGGTCCCCAGGTGACCACTCCCTGACCCTGCCACTGTGGCACCTTAACAAGACATTTCCATCCTTTGAACCTTTGTTTTCAAATCCATGAAATAAGGCTGAATTCCTTCCTGATTTCAGATCTATGAGATGAACATGGATTCTTGATGCTCACCTGATAAGAACAGGATGTTGCATTCAGATTTATTTTCTTAACTCAGGTGTCATCCCTAGTTGGGCTAGGGGCACATGGTAGGGTGGGGTCCAAAATGGTGTTCCTCAAAATATTTGAGCAGGATGTTAGGTAAAATTTCAGCTGCAGCTGGTAGTTGAGTCTGGGTAGCAATTATCTCTTCTCTGTCTTGCTCTCTAGGACACTGAGGGATAAGAACTCTTGGCCTTAGCCACAGTCACAAATTTTTTGTTTGTTTACCATTACTAAATTATTAATTATTTGAGCTAATGTTCTTGACTTTGTTCCTACCTTCTCCCCTGGCCATCTCTTCAACCCCTATAGCTTCAACTACCACCTAGATGCTGAGGATTTCTCAAACTATTCTCTTGATCCAGGGCAGAACCATATACTCTTTCCCTTGGGCATCACCCCTAAGCTTTAGACTATACATTCAATATCTCCTCCTGAGTGTCCTGCAGTCCCACCACATTCAGCATCTCCTCCATTCCCTTGTTGCTGCTCTCTGCCTTCCCCATCTTAGTAACGATGCCATATTCAACCAGCTGGCCAAGAAGAGCCCTGTAAATCATCTTGATGCCTCCCTTGTCTTGCCTATCCCAGGTAACTCCTTCCCTAACCCAGCTCACATTCTTCTTTTCCTATTTCCACCACGCTTGCCCTGGTTCCTGCCTTATCATCTGTCACCTGGACCACTGTATCAATCTCTTAATCTACCTTCCTGCTTCTTCCTTAGAACCTTGTCTTCCGATCTATCCTTCACACTGCAGCTGTGAGTGCTTTTCATCCTTGATGTAATTTGAATCACCCAGGATGCTTTAACACACTGATCCTTGGTTCCACCCCCAGAAACTCTAATGTCATTGGTGTGGGCTGTGACCCAGTATGAAGAGTCTTAAATATTCCTCAGCTGATTTTAAAATAAAGTGAAGGTTGAGGGCTACTGTGCTAAAATAATTTTCTTAAACAACTTACAGGGTGAAGTCTGAATCCTATAACTGGCATTACTTAACCATTCCCAACCAGCCTTCCTCATCTATTGCCTTATCTGCCCAGGTGATTCCAGGATGTGGGCAAGGATTCCAGGATATTAGCTACAGCATGGATGCAGAGCGGTCCAGGTAAGGGATGATAAGCAAAAATTGAGAGCAGGATGAAAATGATGAATTCTACTAACCCTTTTGTCCTTTCTCAAACCCAGATGCATAATTGGTAAAAATACTCTTGGATACAAAATCTAATCCATCTTCCTCCAGTTCCTTTTCATTGTACGTCCTTCCAGCATGAGAGTGAATTTGGCTAAGCAAGCAAAGGAACCTAACTATTCTCCTAGTGAACAGGAGGGTGGGAAGGGACAGACTCATACCAGAGAGGCCTCTAGCAAACTATTGTACATATCTGCTAAGTCTCAAAGATGATATAAAACAGTTCTTTGCTTTCCCTTGGAGTAGCCCCTGCCCTTCTTAACCCACCTAAGCTAGACATCGAGCTTGTCTCTCTGTTTGCCTATCTTTTCTTTACATCAGACAGTCCTCTTGGTTTTTTGTCTGTTTGTTAATGTCTTTGCCCCCCACCCCCGCCCCAACCCCTAGGGTTCTGCTTCTCCTTTTCTTGGCTCTAACTCATGCTCAGCCAATTGGGTACATCTGGTTTCCCCTTGACTGAGCTGGTAGAAGTGAGGTTTAGGGACCCTTGGAATCCAATTCTGTAGGACTCCACTGTCCATGTCCTTTCCACTGTACCAAGCATCTTTTAGTAACTTTTGTTTTCTGATAAATCCAGACTCTTCTGAGAGCAATCTAATCTAAACAGTATGAGGTCAGAAAGCAGATGTGACCTCAAGAATGAGCATTTCCAAAGGCTTGTGTTTTCCAGATTAACGTTTTGCAATGAGGGGTCACAGTTCTCATGGGATTTCTTAGAGGAGCACTCTGGAATTGGCATTGGGGTGGGGTGGGGGGGTAGAAAGTTCAGGGTTAGGAATCAGTAAAACTTCAAGAGTCCTGAATAACAGGTCAGCTTGGACTGAAAAAGTCATTTTTCTTGTCAATAACTGAGAACAATATATTTGCTTTTGTTCGGTTTACTGTGAAGATCCTATGAAAGAATGTCTGAGGAAGTGCTTTCATGGATGGCTGAGCAGAACTCCGACTGCATGAAGTATTGTTATTCTGCATGCAAATGCAAACAATTGATGCCTGGAAGTGAATCATGGAATAGAGGCATTAAATTGAAATGGCAAAACCAACTAGGTGTTGGATTCGTCAAGTGGTTCATATGGTTTTCTAACAAGGGATCATAATTTGTCTTGGGACATTCAAAAACTCCGATGAAACAACACTATGCAGGATGTAACATATTGAAGATTAAGACGTATGGGCATGATACCCAGATTTACAATACACTGGCTGTTTTGCAATTGAAAATCAAAAACCAGATTTGGGGAAGAAATGTTTCTCTAACATCCAAGAAGCACACCAAGGCCAGAATCCAAGGAAGAAGGTCCAGTGGGGGCTTCTAGAGTCTAATCCAGGTTAGCAAAGCTACATGTCCACAGGGTAAGACAATAATGAAGGGTGAGTGGACTGAGCTTCTGAAAGGCCATTACAGGGGCAATAGCTACTCCATGTCTGCCCATGGTGGCCTTGTAGGAATCAGACTGAGTGCACCAGATTTTCTGATTTTTCAGGAAAAGCTGGAAATGTAGGCTTCTGTTTGTGCATGTACATGAAATTTCCATTTTTAAGTGCTGTCAGTGGAACAAGTTTAAAATACTGGGTGGGCCAAACCAAACAGATGAGCTGATTGGACTTGGCCGCAAGGCCACCCACCTATAACTTCTGCTCTGGGCCAGCTGGCCACCCGTTAGAACTACCTTGCAGAGGCTTTAGAAATCTCACTGCTTGGGCCTTACCCTGAACCAATTAAATCAGAATTTCTGAGAGTGAGACTTAAGTATGTATGTAAGTTAAAGCTGGCCAAGTGATTCCAGTTTTCAGCCAAGTTTGAGAACCAGTGCTTAAGAGCCTTGATACTCAAAATCTAGTCCTCATCCTGAAAACTGTGACACTGAAGAAAGTATTGAAGAAGACACAAATACATGGAAAGATACTTCATGTTCATGGGTCCGAATAATTAATGTTATTAAAATGTCCACACTACCCAAATCTATAGAGTCAATGCAATTCCAATAAAAAATCTAATGGCACTTTGCACAGAAATAGAACAAACAATCCTAAAATTTGAATAGAGCCACAAAAGACCCTGAATAGCAAAGCCGTCCTGAGAAAGAAGAACAAAGTGGAGGTATCACACTTTCTATTTTCAAACTATACTACAAAGCTACTGTCATCAAAATACTATGGCACTAGGGTCCTTGGGTGGCTCTGGGGTGCCTGGGTGGCTCAGCTGGTTGAACATCTGACTTTGGCTTGGGTCATGATCTCAGGGTTTGTGAATCTGAGCCCCACGTCAGGCTGTCTGCTGTTAGCACAGAGCCTGCTTTGGATTCTCTGCCCTCTCTCTCTCTGCCCCTCCCCTGCTTGCTCTTTCTCTCTCTCTCAAAAATAATAAATAAAAATTTTAAAAATAATAAGTAAATATAGTACTGGCATAAAAATAGACACATAGACCAAGGGAACTGAATCAAGAGCCCAGAAAAATCCCCACACATATACAGTCAACGAACATTCAACAAGGGAGCCAAGAATACTCAATGGGGGAAAGGACAGTCTCTTTAGTAAATAATATTTAGAAAACTAGATATCCACGTGCAAAAGAATGAAACTGGACCTCTATCTTACACCATTTACAAAAATTAACTCGAGATGGGTTAAAGGCTTGAGACCTGAGACTATGAAACTCCTAGAAGAAAACCTACAACAAAAAGTTCCTTGACATGGGTCTTGGCAATGATTGTCTGGATATGACAACAAAAGCAGAAGCAACAAAAATATACAAGTGGGACTACATCAAACTAAAAAACTTCTACCAAAAAAAAAAAATCAACAAAATGAAAAAGTAACCAATGGAATGGAAGGACATATTTGCAAATTATGTATCTAGTAAGAGGTTATATCCAAAATATATAAAGAACTTACAAATGCAACAGCAAAATGAAACCACACAAACAAACATAATCTGATTAAAATGGGCAAAGGACCTGAATAGACATTTTTCTAAAAATACATACAAATGACCAACATGTACATGAAAAGATGCTCAACATCATGAATCATAAGGGAAATGCAAATAAAAACCAAAATGAGCTGTCACCTTACACCTGTTAGAATGGCTAGCCTCAGAAAGACAAGAAATAAAAAATGCTGGCGAGGATATGGGGTAAGGGAACCCTCGTGCTCTGTTGGTGGGAATATATTGGTGTAAATTGGAAAACAGTATGGTGAGTCCTCAAAAAATGAAGAATATAGCTACTGTGTGATCCAACAATCCCACTTATGGGGATATATCTGAAGGAAAGAAAATCAGGATCTCAAAGAGAAATCTGAAACCTCATGTTCATGGCAGCATTTACCATAGCCAAGACGTGGAAACAACCTACGTGTTTGTCAATGGATGAATTGATAAGTATGCACACACACACACACACACACACACACACACAGACAGAAGAATATTATTCAGCCATAAAAAGAAAGAAAATACTACCATTTGCAACATGGATGAACCTTGAGGCATTATGCTAAGTGAAATAAGTCAGACAGAGAAAGACAAATGTATGAGCTCATTTATATATGGAATAAGAAAAAAAGTAACTATGTGAGGTACTAGGTATGTTAACTAACCTTATTGTGGTAATCATTTCACAATATATATGTATATCAAATCATCACATCAAGTTTCAAAAATTAGCTAGACTAAACTAGATCTTGGGGTGCACATGTGAGGGGTAACACTATTAAAAAATACATGTCTTCCACTGGGAGGCTACTCCTATTGACTGACTCTACCCACCTGCGCCTTCTGGTAACTTTTTTTGCCACCTGGAAGGCTCTTCCTTTGCACTAACTTGTGACGTGTTTCTTTGCCTCCAGTAGGTTGCATAATCCTGTGGCAGCCACGGACTCTCCAAAAGGGTTTGAATCTCACAAGAAGGCAAGGGTGAAAGGGATCCTTCTAAGTGCTGGATTCCTTGAGATTCAAATGCCACTCTGAACCCCACTTCTTGACTTCTCCCTGCAGAGCAAATGGGGCCCTAACTCCTGAGCTAAGCATTCAAGGCCTTGGCAATCTAATGTCATCTTGCCTTGCAAAATTCGGCTCCTGTTACTCCACATCACATTATGACTCTTGACCTCAAGGTTGTAAGTTCAAGCCCCACCTTGGGTATAGAGATCACTTAAACATAAAATCTTTAAAACATATAATAAAATAATATTTGCATTCCTCTAAAGCATATAACACAGACCCCTGAACATAACAGGCATTCACAAAAAAAATTGTTGGAAAAAAAGAGGCTTCAAAAATTTTATGGCACTTTAAAAAAAAATTTTTTTTTTAATGTTTATTTATTTGTGCGCGAGAGAGAGAGATAGTGAGGAAGGGAGAGAGAAACAGGGAGACACAGAATCTGAAGCAGGCTCCAGGATCTGAGCTGTCAACCCAGAGCCTGATGCGGGGCTCGAAAACTCACAAACTGTGAGATCATGACCTGAGCCGAAGTCAGATACTTAACTGACTGAGCCACCCAGGAGACCCCAAAATTTTTTGGCACTTTTAAACCCATCTTTGTTCTAGAGCAGACATGGCCAAACATCACTAGTCTTGCTTCCTTAGCTAGTCAATTAGAAGTGGTTGCTTGAAGTGCTGTGTGGAGATAAAGCCACATCTGGCCTTGGGGGAAAAGGGTACATGATTGATTAGTAATGTCTGTCATGAGTGAAGGATTGGCAATGGCAACAAGCACAAAGTGGATTTGACATTCCTGTTCTAGGTGCCTGGCTGAACAGTTTATGATTCCTTTGGAATATATGCACAAAGCAAAGTAGAATTTCAGGATCGGCAAAGATAGACATTCCACCCCCCCCCCCCCCCCAAGGAAAATGTAGCTTCTTTGTTGCTGTATGAATCCTTTGTAAGGTTCACACTCCTAATTGGTAATGGAACAATTACATTGTAGCCCCAGCTTATAAACTCAGTTCTGCCCATCAGATTTTATCTAATCTATTTGTGTCAGTATGAATTCAGCTGTAGAAGGAAATACCCTCACTATTTCAAGTAAAAAGCAATATGATACAGAGAATTCAGTGCTGTAAAAAGCATTGACAGGGTTGAAAGGCAAACTCTGGGCTGAGTCTCGGGAAACGGAACAACACCACAGAACAGAACTGGGCTTCTAGTAGAGATGCTATTTCTCCCACAACCAGGAAGGGTGGTAATGTTCATCCATCTTCTTTTTTATTTAAGCTTTATTTATTTTTGAGAGAGAGAGCGCAAGAACGTGAGAGGGACCCAAAAAAAGGGGGGACAGAGGATCCGAAGTAGGTTCCGTGCTGACAGCAGAGAGCCGGATGCAGGGCTGTAACTCATGAGCCATGAGATCAGGACCTGAGCTGAAGTCGGACACTCAATCGACTGAGCCACCCAGGCACCCCTTCATTCATTCGTCTTCAAGAACATCATCTCAAGCATTGTTCACGGAGCCAGGTAAGCTCACTCTTTGCATGTTCTCTCTCCCCAGATTGCTTCCCTGCTCCTCGCATCAGAGTCTGTGCCCTAGAGGGCCTTATTCTCATCCTTTCCCAGCCACGGGGCAGCAGGGGAGCGGGAGGGTCAGGGCCCGCAGAGAGGAGAGGATATTGCTTGCCTGTCTGGCTTCCGTCCCCATTGTCCTGACCCAGGTGGTGATGCTGCAGGGCTCCCTTGTGGCCGGGTGCTATCCGGGCGAGGGGTGGAGCGCGCCCTTGGCCTTCATCGCCTTTCACCCATTATCAGAGGACTTTGCTGATGAAATGGCCTTGGCATAGGTGGTGAGTGTGGTTTTCTTAACCAGCGCTCAGTGTCAGAAGACTCAGATGTGTCAGGACATGGCCACAGAAGCAGCTGCGTCTGTCTTCGACACCACCCAGTTTCCAGCCTGCCCCCTTCCCCGCGTGTGTTCCATCGTCCGGCATTGCAGTGACTCCCGACACCTCACGTATGCAGACTCCAGCCAGTGAGTGGGTTCCACCTTCACCCGCCAGGACCTGAGTAGCACGAGAGGTGGGCATCCACCCTAAGTCCACCTCACCAGCACAGGGGCCTCGGAAACCTCCAGAGGAAGCACAGGAGCCCATCCTTTTGCACAAGCACATTCCCAAACTTCCGGGGTTAGGAGCCCAGCCTCCCCTGGGAGAAAGGAGACAGGAAGACGTAGATACCGAGAAGCTTTCGTCACCACAGAGTCAACATTTCTCCTTTAAATTGGAAAGAAAATGTGAATATCAACGGGTGCTAAGACCACAAAAAGAAACACCAGATACCGCGTGCCTCCCATAGTCTTAACAAACACCGCTGATAACCTTGTCAAAAGAATGAAGCTTGATCCGCGTCTGGACCCAGCTGCAAATTTCCAGGAACTACAAATAAAGAAGTACAACAAGAATGTGCAATCAGCACAACCGACCGTGGAAACTCTGTAGGTCAAAAAGGCTGGTTCATCCACTCATGGGTGGCAATGAAATAAAGGAGCTGGAGGACAAACCTATAGATTAGAACATATTGAAAAGACACAACGAAGGTCTAAAGTGAGCTAGACTAAACTCAATCTTGAATCGCACCTGTGGACGGTAACACTAAAAAACAAAAACAAAACCAAATACCAAAACCAAATACCTGGGAGTGGTATGAAAGCATGAAATTTTTTATGGGGGTCTGTAGGGAGTGTTGCGACAAAGTTCTTTCCTTGACCCAGGCCGGGTTCATCTTATTATAATTCATTAGACCATAATTTGGTTTGTGTGGCTTCCTGTCTTTGTGGGTTTTGTCACAATAAAAATATTTTTGAAAAATAAAAAATTAGAAAGCAGAGAGGGAACGTGTTTCAGAGAGGGGGGGCCCTGCAGGTGGCAGAACACTGCACCAGAATGAGTCATGGGTTGAATACTATCCCCCGCTGTCTCTGAAAAACGCCTGCAGCCGCTCGTGCCTGCGTTCCTCACCTCTGTAATAATGCACCAACATGGCTAACCCCACCATCCTTTATGTTCTGTGGATTCTGTGTCAGGTTGAACCCTTCGACTGCTTCAGGTTTCAAGCTGACAAGACCCTGGACGATTGCTAAAGTTCAAAACACATTTTGTGAACAAATATGTTATGATCTGGTAAAATAACACGTTTAATATGGCAGACACTGCCAGGAGCCTACCCCACGTCCATCTGGTCTCCTCGTCTTCTTACTAACAGACCCCTAACTATTAGGGATAGGAATGTGCCAGCTAAAACAAACTCTATTTCCCATGTTTTCATGTAGGAGAGATGGCCCATGAGGCCAGTAGGTAGGGCTTCCAGAGAACTGTTTGCTTTCCTGATAAAAAAAATTGGCTCAAAAAAAGAGGTTAGAGTGGGAGAGAGCCAAAGCATAAGAGACTGTTAAAAACTGAGAACAAACTGAGGGTTGATGGGGGGTGGGAGGGAGGGTAGGGTGGGTGATGGGTATTGAGGAGGGCACCTTTTGGGATGAGCACTGGGTGCTGTATGGAAACCAATTTGACAGTAAATTTCATAGATTAAAAAAATAAAAAAATAAAAAACTGGCTCAACCAGCTTATGATTTTTACCTTTTATCCTTCCTCCACATTTCCCCTGAAACAGGACAAAGGTCTAGATGAGCCTGTGAAAGAGGGATGTGTGCTAAGTATGGCCGAGCAGGATGATGGAAAAGTCTGAGTTCCTGGGGCCCCACTGACTCCCTGCTCATCCCTGGCTGCTATGCTTCTAGACTTCCTGGTATGTTAAAAAATGAAACCTCTTGGTTGGTAAACCTCTGTGATTGATTTCTGTTACCTGCAGCCAATAGCCTGCTATAGAACTGAGTGCTTCTATCTGCCACAGTAGGGATTTCTCTGAAAACTAAAACTGACATTGCAATTGTCACCTCTCTACCGTTAGGGCATCTGAGAGCCAGTTTTGAGATGATCTTTGCTCTGGCTCAGAAGTAGAATGGCACCGGTGTAGGTAAGTAGGTCTCCCTTGGTTTTGGGGACTGATGGTAAGGAGCAAATGTTTCAGAAAAACAGAGATGCAGGCAGGAGATTCTGAGGCTTTCAACAGAGTTCATTAAGAACATGCTGAAGTGGGGGCGCCTGGGTGGCTTAGTCGGTTAAGCGTCCGACTTCAGCTCAGGTCACGATCTCGCGGTCCGTGAGTTGGAGCCCTGCGTCGGGCTCTGGGCTGATGGCTCAGAGCCTGGAGCCTGCTTCCGATTCTGTGTCTCCCTCTCTCTCTGCCCTTCCCCCGTTCATGCTCTGTCTCTCTCTGTCTCAAAAATAAATAAACGTTAAAAAAAAATTTTTTTAAAAAGAACATGCTGAAGTGAATGCAGAAGAGCTTTGTAGGTGACAGAGCACTGTGCACCTGGATGGGCTGGTTACCATGATCTTCAACTCTTTCTTACATGGTACAAATAGAGACCTCACAGATGTAAAGAACCACAATGGGAAGAATACTAAATTGTGTTTTATTTATTTTTATTTTTTAAAGTTTATTTATTTACTTTGAGAGAGTGTGTGTGTAAGCAGGAGAGGGGCAGAAAGAGAGGGAGAGAGAGAGAATCCCAAGAAGTCTCCCACTGTCAGCGTAGAGCCCGATGTGGGGCTTGAACCCACGAATTGTGAGATCATGACCTGAGCCGAAACCAAGAGTTGGATGCACAACTGACTGAGTCACTCGGGGGCCCCGGAAGAGCACTAAATTTTAAACGAGGACGAGTAGTCGAGGCCTGGCCCTACCACCTACTTGCCACATGACCTTGGACAGGTCATTCAGCTTCTATGTCTCAGTTTCTTCCTTAGCAAAATGAAGAGGTTAATGCCTGCCTTGCGGGACCATTGGGAGGCCTGGATCTATGACATCCGTGAAGCTGCTACCACAGCACGTGTTGCACTTAGTAGGTGCTCCACAAACGTAGGCCTTGCTCTTTTCTCACACTCAATACTGTCTCATTAAGTAACAGTTCAAATTATATTTAAATTGTCATCCCAAGACTGAACAGAACTTTAACTGTCCTCTGGTCCAGCTGCCATCTAAGGCCAAAGTCTCGGCTGCGATATCCCTTTCAGATGGAGAGCCAGCCTCTCTTTGCACACTCTTTGGAGTAGGGAGCTTCGTCCCAGGAACCAGACAGTAGCCTTTTCTGAGCTGGTTGAGCGCTGTTCCCTGAATTCTGAGCTATGTACGGTCTCTCCTCCCTGGCCTGGCTTTCTGGATGTCAGCCACTCTGACAAACTTAGTACTTTTTCCCTTGCACCAGGCGATCCGTCCCCACTGGTCAAAACTGGGTCCTGAGTAGCCACTCCCCATGGCGCCCGCTCCCTAGAGGTCAGACGCTGGCAGCCAGCCCACAGACCGCTGACTCTGGTCTGCATGTATGGAAGTTTTTTTGACCTCAAAATGTTGTGTTGTTGGTTTTTTTTAATAAATGGAATTAGTGACAACATTTAAAAATCAGAAGGTTTTTTCACATTTTAAAAGTTTATTTATTATTTTGAGAGAGAGAGAGAGGGAGTGAGCACAAGCAGGGGATGGGCAGAGAGGGAGAGGGAGACAGAATCTGAAGCAGGCTCCAGGCTCCAAGCTGTCAGCACAGAGCCCGACGTGGGATTTGAATCCACGAATCGTGAGATCATGACCTGAGCGAAAGTCAGACACTTAACCAGCTGAGCCATCGAGGCGCCCCAGAAGGTCTCACATTTTAAAAACCCAGGTTCTTACGGAAAATCTGTCAGTAGCAAGTCTTCATTCCCATATGCCAAGAGTTGGCTGGAGCTGAGTAGAAGCTACGTCAGACATGGGGGCATCGTGGTCTGCTGTTCTCTGTGTTCCTCACCTCTCTGGACTGACACTCATCTGGCTTGCCTCATTTATATTTAATCCCTGGTCTCTCTGGGGCTTCGGGCTTGCCTCCTGTGCTCCATTCCGTGGGGCCTTTCTTGGATGTAAACGGTTCATTTTCAGCCAGGACCAAGGTAAAACGCATTCCCAGTAGGCAACTTGACTTTCTTCATCATTTTTGAGTGCCACTTTTGAACATTTATCCTAAAGAAGCACTTTCACGTGTGTCCTAGGGAGCATGATTAAATATTTCATTTCTTATACTAACGAATAGCTGAATGACATAAATGCCATGTCATAGAGTACTATGCAGCCATAGAATCAATAATGGTCATAATAAGATAGCACTAGATGTTCAGACTTTTAGAAATCTCGAATAGATGTTAAGTGGAAAGAGTAAGTTGCAAGATAATATAAAAATATGATGTATTTATGTTTACAGTACAAATAACATATTTACAAATAGATATATGTCTGTAAATAGATAGGAAAGACTCAAGAAGGCAATGCATCAAACTTATCACGGTCATTACTGCTGAAATAAGACCGGCTTTGAGAACAATAGTCTAAGAAGACATTGGCTTTATTAGTATTGTTTTATTTTTTATTCTTTAAAAACATTTTTAATGTCTATTTAATTTTTTGAGAAAGAGAGATAGAGCACAAGTAGGGGAGGGGCAGAGAGAGAGGGAGACACAGAATCTGAAGCAGGCTCCAGGCTCCGAGCCGTCAGTACAGAGCCCGATGCGGGGCTCGAACTCACTCACGAACCGTGAGATCATGACCTGAGCCAAAGTCGGATGCTCAACTAACTGAGCTACCCAGGTGCCCCTAATTTTTTTTTCAAGTAAGAGTGTACTTATATATTGTTTGGGCTCTTAAAATCAAATGAAAAGTACAGTCCCTGCTCTGTGCAGAAGCATGTTCCTAAGATCAAGACTGAATGTGGAGCAGTCAATCACCCTGAATCACATTCTGCTTGCAAGCTTAGTTAGTATGCCATGGGCTTCTAAGGAGTCCATACCTATGGGTTTTTGTGGTAGAGTTCCAATTTTAAACGTGCTGTCTTCCTATAAATACACTCATTCTTGCCAGTCTTAGTCTTCTGATTTTAGGTTTGGAAAACACAGTCACTGTATGCCTCATACAAATTGCTGTTTCAAAGCAACTACATATCGAGGATACATCCAATTTACCAAAAATATACCCTGGAAGCCTCCAGGTCCCCCAACAGGGCTCTGTAATGTATCACTTCTGACCAGCATAAATTCTTGTGGGCTCAGAGCAGGAGGGAAATTCATCCAAGGGTTCCATCTCAGCTCCAAAGGGGGTAATGGCAGCCCAGATGAAAATAGCTCTCAGGGCATTGCTCTGCAGGCTGTGCCGCCTGCCGGCCTTCCCATTTCTTCGGAGGCTGAGCTCTGAACCTCTGGCCGCTGCCAGCACCTCCACCTCTAGACAGATGGCCTGGCTCCGAGTGAGGCAGGCCCAGGATGGTGCTGGCTGGGGCATTTCCACATCTGGCAGGAGCCTCTGATCCAAGCCGTCCAAGGCAAGACCGAGGCTTGGTCTCTGAGGTTAATTGGCAGAAGAGACAAGTGATGCTCGTAAACTTGCAGACTCTCTGGGCCAGGGGTGACCTGCTATCTCAAGGATGGCCTGGGTCCCTGGCAGGCCGGGACAAGCCCAGTGGAGAAGTGGCTCAGTCAAAGCAGAAGGATCGGATTTTGATCGAGTCAAGAGGGGCGATATAAACACAAATCAAAAGCACAAGGAGATATGACTTCACACCCATTAGGATGGCTATTATAAACAACAACAAACAAACCAAACTAAACCAGAAAATAATAAGTGTTGACGAGAGTGTGGAGAAATTGGACGCCTCGTGCACTGCCGGTGGAAATATAAAATGGTACAGCCTCTGTGGAAAACAGTATGGTGGGTCCTCAAAAAATTACACACAGAGTTACCATATGACCCAGAAATTCCGCCTCTGGCCATGTTTCCAAATGAATTGAAAGCAGAGAATCAAACAGGCATTTACATACCAGCGTTTTGTATACCATGTCCATAGCAAGAGCCAAAAGGTAGAAGCAACGTATCTGTCCATCGAGAGATAATAGATCAACAAAATGTGGTCTCTACATGCGGCGGAATATTATACAGCCTTAAAAAAAGAAACGAAATTTGGAACCTGCCACAACATGAATGACTCTTGAAGCCATAATGCTGAGTGAAACAAACCAGACACAGAAGGATAGACAATGTAGGAGGTCCCTTAAATAGTTACATTCAGAAAGACAGAAAGTATCGCTTATAATGGGTACTAAGTTTCAGTTTGGGAAAATGAAAAAGTTCTGGAGATGAATATTGTGATGGTTACACAACCGTATGAATGTACTTAATGCCACTATACACTTAAAAATGGTTACATGGTAAACTTTATGTCGTACATTTTACTGTAACTTATTTAAAAAGAAAAAAGGGAGTGAGGTGTTACTCCGGGCAGAGACCGCCACTGTGGTGGCCTAGTGATGTGGCGGAGGGAACCAGAATCACCCAAAAGACCCTGGGCTTTCATCTGGTGCCGTCCTGGCTTCAGCCACATTTTAATGGACAGGCTTGTGTGAACAAAGTTTTACAGCAGGCATTAAAGCTGGTTCAGTGCCACTCTGGACCAAACGTCATCATAAATCCAGAGGGAATCAAAGTTAATGATACCTTTAGTTGGGCTGAGTGCAGTTCTTTGTTCTTGCTCTAGTGGCTGGAATTCACGTTCAACTTGACAGGTGTATGGTGTGCTCATTTCCCCTTAGAAGGTCCTGCTTTTCTCTTGTGCTTTTCCCCCAGTTCTTAGGGGACAACCACATGTTAAATCCACGTGCCCACGTTAATGCAGAGGTGGAATTGCAAATGGCTGGCAGGCCTGCTGTGGGGGCATGGGGGAGGCTGGCTGGGTGGAAGGGACATGAGAGCCAAGGCCGTTGGGGGGTTTGAAGGAAGGAGTGTGATGGTAGAGGCCTGTCGTGTGGCTCTGTGAGAGGGGCATGTGGGTTGAGACCGCTGTGTGGCTCAGAAGAGTGGGGTGTGAGGGCCAAAGTGGTGGGGAGGAGGAGTGGTGTGTGTTTATGAGGGCTCTCACCCAGAAACTCCCACACCAACTCTGGGAGATAGGCATGATGATCGGCCATCCCCATAAGTCAGATACGAAAGTCAGTTTGGGGCGCCTGGGAGGCTCAGTCCGTTAAGCGTCCAACACTTGTTTTTGGCTCAGGGTCATGATCTCATGGTTTTGTGAGTTCGAGCCCCGCGCCAGGCTCTGCCCTGGCAGCACAGAGCCTGCTTGGAATTCTCTCTCTCTGCCCCTCCCCTACTCGTGCTGTCTCTGTCTCTTTCAAAATAAATAAATACACTTGAAACAAAACAAAGTCAGCTTAGAGAGAGGAAGGAATTCATCTAAATTGCTGCAACGAGTTAGTGGTGAACCTGGGATCAGAACCACGTTTCCTTGGCTCAGGTTCAAGGTAGTAAGTACCTGTTCTTAAGTATATAAAAATTGAGGGTCCCAAGCAGCTTATTGATCCTCACTGACACGTTACATTGTAAATTTGCAAGTATAGGAATTCTGACCACAGCCAGAGTTATCCTTGACAGGAACAGTGTGGCTAGAATTCTAAGACCTGCCCATGATCTCCTCCCTCTGGAGTTCTGCCCTGTAGAACCCCCACTTCTTGAGTATGGTAGGACCTGTGACTGGCTGCCAGCCAAGAGAATATGGTAAAGGTGATAGGCTAGCCCTCCTTCATCACTTTGTATTGTGTGCCAAAGGGGACAGGAGCTGGCAGATACAATTAAGGTCCCTAGTAAGCTGACTTTGAGTTAATCAAAAAGGATCATTTCCTAGTTGGGCTTGGCCTCATCAGATAAGCCTTTGAAAAGGGGCCCAGATCTTCCCTGACGTCAGAGACTCCAACCACATTTATTATGATCCCACTGACAGGAAATGCCCTGCGTAGGTAAACTCATAGGGGCAGAAAATAGATGAGTGGTTGTCAGAGACTGAAGAAAAGGGATGGGGGAGTGACTACGAATTAGTGCAGGGTTTCTTTTAGGGCTGACGAAAATATTCTGGAAGTAGATAGTGGTGAGAGTTGCATAACTCTGTGAATGTATTAAAAACCACTGAACTGGATACTTTAAAGAGATAACTTTGATGATATATGAATTAATCTCATTTAAAAAAATAAAATCTAAAATTATATTTTAAAAAATCAATACAGAGGATTTACAATATAGTAGCTATATAAACATTGCCTGATGCCAAGCTAGTGATCTCTTCGATGTCATTTCCTGTCTTTAACAGTTTTTAAAAGATTTCCTGTGGCTTCAGGCTGCCTTTCCAATTAAATTGGTTAATTTTATAAAAGGTAACAACATATGGAATACAATTAAAAAAATTTTTTTTAAATTTTTTTTTAACGTTTATTTATTTTATTTATTTATTTATTTATTTTTCAACGTTTTTAATTTATTTTTGGGACAGAGAGAGACAGCATGAACAGGGGAGGGGCAGAGAGAGAGGGAGACACAGAATCGGAAACAGGCTCCAGGCTCCGAGCCATCAGCCCAGAGCCTGACGCGGGGCTCGAACTCACGGACCGCGAGATCGTGACCTGGCTGAAGTCGGACGCTTAACCGACTGAGCCACCCAGGCGCCCCAACGTTTATTTATTTTTGAGACAGAGAGAGACAGAGCATGAACGGGGGAGGGTCAGAGAGAGGGAGACACAGAATCTGAAACAGGCTCCAGGCTCTGAGCTGTCAGCACAGAGCCCGACGCGGGGCTCGAACTCACAGACCGCGAGATCATGACCTGAGCCAAAGTCAGACACTCAACCGACTGAGCCACCCAGGCACCCCTAAAAAAATTTTTTTAATGTTTATTTATTATTGAGAGACAGAGAGACATAGAGCGTGAGCAGGGGAGGGGTAGAGATAAGGGGAGACACAGAATCTGAAGTAGGTTCCAGGCTCTGAGCTGTCAGCACAGAGCCCGACATGGGGCTTGAACCCACAAACTGTGAGATCATGACCTGAGCTGAAGTCGTCACCTAACCAACTGAGCCACCCAGGCGCCCCTGGAATACAATTTTTTAAGTACAAAAAAGTCTGTAATGAAAGATGATGTACCTTTCACCTCTGCATAGTACCTACACTAGTCTCCTTTCTGTATCCTTTTCCTCTTGCTTTAAAACATTTTTTTAATCTTGGGGCACCTGCGTGGCTCAGTCGGTTAAGCATTTGACTTCTGCTCTGGTAATGATCTCGCAGTGTGTGGGTTCGAGCCCCGCATCGGGCTCTGTGCTGACAGCTCAGAGCCTGGAGCCTGCTTCGGATCCTGTGTCTCCCCCTCTCTCCCTGCCCTCCCCCCTCTCACGCTCTGTCTCTCTCAGTGTCTCAAAAATAAGTAAAAATGTTTTAAAAAATTAAAAAAAAAATTTAATCTTGAGGATAATCTTATATCAGCACATTTAACCCCCTCCTTTGTTTTTGAACAGCTGCATTTTATTCCAGTGTACAAATGCCCATACTCTTATTTAGCAAGTTCTCTCTGTGGAGATTTGTTGTCTCCAGGCTTTTACTGTTATAACCTATGTTGTAATGAATACTTATGTACATAATTGTTTCATACATGTTTGAGTGTATCTATGGGGTAAATTCCTACAAGTGGAGTTTTTAGGTTAAAAGGCTATGCATTTTTAATTTTGATAGATGTTGTCAAAGAAAGCCTCTATGGAGTTTGGGGCAATTTACAGTCCCTACAACAATGCCAAAGAGTGCCTCTTGCCCCACACCTTGGCCAACAGGGGTATGATCGAATGCTTTAGTTCTCATGAATCTCACTGTGTCTTATAATTCTTTTCTTTTCTTTCTTTTTTTTTTTTTTTAATGTTTTTATTTATTTTTGAGACAGAGAGAGACAGAGCATGAGCAGGGGAGGGTCAGGCAGAGAGGGAGACACAGAATCTGAAGCAGGTTCCAGGCTCTGAGCTGTCAGCACAGAGCCTGACACGGGGCTCGAACTCACAGACTGTGAGATCATGACCTGAGCCGACGTCAGACGCTCAACCGACTGAGCCACCCAGGTGCCCCTCTTTTTTTTTTTAAAATAGGTTTTACGCCCAGCACAGAGCCCAACACAGGGCTTGAACTCATGACCCTGAGATCAAGACCTGAGCTGAGATCAAGAGTTAGACGCTAAACTGAACCACACAGGCACCTCACCTTGTAGTTTTGATTAGCATTTCTTATGGGTAAGGGTGAGCATCTTTTCATAAACTTCTAAGCACATGTTCCTTTTCTGTGGATTGTCTATCCAAGTCCATTGTCTATCCAAGTTTTTTGCCTACTTTTCTATTGAATTGTTGATCTTATTCCTTATTACATTTAAAAAACTTTTACATTATATATATATTTCTAAAATGAGCCATTTATTGATTTATGTGTTAAAATAATTTTTCCGACGTACAACTTGGGTTCTAATTTTGTTATGATAACCTTTGCCATGGAGGGGAAAAAATTAGTTTTCATGGAATTGGATCTATCAAACCTCCTTTTAAAAAAAAATGATATTTTGATTTTGTGAACCTGTACCTTCCTAACTCTGAGATTTATAAAAAATGTTATCAGGGCACCTGGGTGGCTCAGTTGGTTAAGCGTCCAACTTTGGCTTAGGTCATGATCTTGTAGTTCATGAGTTCAAGCCCTGCATCCAGCTCTGTGCTGACAGCTCAGGGCCTGGAGCCTGCTTTGGATTCTGTGTCTCCCTCTTTCTCTGCCTCTCCCCCACTCATACTCTGTCTCTCTCTCTCTCTCTCAAAAATAAACACAAACATTAAAAAATTTTGTGGGGGGTGGCGCCCGGGTGGCTCAGTTGCTTGAGCATCTGACTTCAGCTCAGGTCATGATCTCACAGTTTGTGGGTTCAAGCCCCACGTCAGGCTTTGTGCTGACAGCTCAGAGCCTGGAGCCTACTTCAGATTCTGTGTCTCCCTTTCTCTCTGCCCCTCCCCTGCTCACGCTCTGTCTCTTTGTCTCTCAAAATGAATAAACGTTAAAAAAAATTTAAAAAAATTTTTTTTAAATGTTATCTTGGGGTGTCTGAGTGGCTCAGTCAGTTAAGTGTCTGATTTCAGCTCAGGTCATGATCTCACAGTTCGTGGCTTCGAGCCCCACATCAGGCTCTGCACTGACAGTGTGGAGTCTGCTTAGGATTCTCTCTCTTCCTCTCTCTCTCTCTCTATGCCCATGTCTGGCTCTCTCTCTCTCTCTCTCTCAAAATAAATAAATAAGCTTTAAAAAAAAGGAAAAAAAGAAAAAAAATCTTATTTCATAGTTTATTCTAGAACATTTGTGGGTTTTTTTCCTAGCTTTTAAACTTATTATTTTTTACACATTTCACAAGACATATAACATCAAGTTTGTCCAACCTCTGTATGTACTCATGTGTTCCTTCAGGTGTTTCCAGAAACCTCTCTTTTGGGATTTTCCATTCTGCACCAATCTGGTCTTACCTCTTCAAACCCATCATTATCTGGGATTTCTTCCTCTGCTTTCCCAGGTTGATTGTTCTGTTCATGGATTCCCATGTCTTTTTCTGTTTCTCCTCCGTTTTGCTATTCCATTTCCTTTTTGTCCCCTCACCGTGCTTGTACAATGTGGACACTTCCGAGTTTTGTGAATTGGGGCAGGGTATCTGAACTCCTCGACCCTCAGCTTTCTCATCTGTGAGGAAAACACCTTCCCCACAAGATGAATTGAGATGATCGAACGGAGAGTGCTTTGGACTGTGGCCGGCATGTTGCAGCAGATCCAGAGTGGTGGCCTGTCCAGCGACAGACACGCTGCTCAAGCACATGCTCTCCTTTCTGCCCACCCCCTCCAGGTCCCCACTTCCTCAGGCTGTGACTCTTCCCATCTCTCACTCTCCAAGAAGGATTATCTAGTCACTCACACCAAAACATTCAAGGTGTCTCCAGGAATCAGAACAGTTCCTGAAGTTAAAAAAATATATATTTCTTATGGAAAATCTCAAACATACACAAAACCAGAAAGAATGGTATAATAAACCTTCACAGACCCAGCTATAGCATGTATCACTTCAGGGGCAAATTTATTTCATCTCTGCCTCCACGCATTCCCTATGCACCGCTCCCCATACCTACAGGATCATTTTGAACAAAATCTCAAATCATTTCACTGATAAATATTTCAGTAGATATCTCCAAAAGATAAGAATAAACACACACACACACACACACACACACACACACACACACACACTGAAAGAGCAGACCTAGGCCGGCTGACTAGTGACTATGTCCCCGACATGGCCACAGAAAGAAGTTCCTGCTCAAAACTCAGAACACGCCTCCTCCCCTTGAGTAACTTATGTTTTCTGAGAAAGCAGGCTACCGATTGATGCATTCGTCCCAAGTCTGAGGTGGGAGGAAGGGGAGTGTGAGAGGCGTGGAAAGTGTGAGTAGAAGAGGGAGGGCTTCTCTCAGGTAGGGGCCAGAGGCAGGAGCCCTCAACCCTGTCCAGGCTTAGAATGACCCGGGAGCATTTTACCCCTCCCCAAACCAATTAATCAGAATCTCTGGGGATGGTGTTTGGTGCTAGGTATTTATATAGCACAGCAAGGCTGACAGCCAATGGTTAATAGGTGACCAGTGAGAAACGTTCTGTATACTCTGAGGCCAAACATGTTAGAGACCCTCAGACCCAGTGGTTCTTAAACTTCAGGTGCATCAGAGTCTCCTGGAAGACTTGTTCAAACACAGATTGCTGAGCCCCACCCCCAGAGTTTCTGATTCAGTGGGTCTGTAACCACCAGACCCAACATTTGCATTTTTAACAAGATCCAGGTGATGCTGATAATTGCTGATCTGGGACCACACCTTGCAGCCATTGTTCTATCCTTCCCCAGCCAATCAGCTGAGGCCACGACCCTTCCCCAGCCGATCGGCTAAGGCCATGATCCCTATAAAACCTTTGTGCTTTTGAAACCCACTCTCTCTCTCTCCGGTATCTCACTGCTGCATCGGTGCAGGTAGGGGATTGAGCTCGAGCTAGCTCGAGTAAAGGCTCTTTGCTTTTGCATCGGACTCAGCTCCCTGGTGGTCTTTGGGGATCATGAATTCTGGGCATAACAACACAATACCATAATCACACCTAAAAATTAAAAATAATTTTATTATTTTTTATTGATAGTGTGCACCTTTTCCTGTTTGTATCATTATCATTTTAAATGGTTGGTTTATTCCAATCAGGATGCAAACAAAATCCACACATAGCAGTTAGTTGCTATGCCTTTTCCAGTCTAAAATTTCCTTCTGCATCTTTTGCTTCCTCTTGCAATTTGTTTGTTGTTTTTCCCTTGCAAGTATTGTCCTATTATCTAGAGTCAGCCACATTCTGGAGATTGTTGATTGCAACCCCAAGATGTCACTAAACTCAGAGGCTGGTTCCTTGTTGCCTTTGGTCCAGCATGGACATCCAGTGCTCAGGCAGGAGGGGCCAATCAGCTCAAGGAAATGGGCAATGCTGTTGTCTTTTCTGCCCCTCTTTGCATCAGCGCCCTGACCAGGTTTGCCACCAAAGTGGGCTGGCCATCCTCGGCACATGGGACTCCAGAGAGCAGAGTGACCAGTGAGTAGGCACAGTGTGGGGAAGAAGGTTTTAAATCAACTTGAGGAAAGGGCACCTGGGCCGCTCAGTCAGTTAAGCGTCCAACTTTGGCTCAGGTCATGATCTTGAGGTTTGTGAGTTTGAGCTCCGAGTTGGGCTCTCCACTATCAGCACAGAGCCTGCTTTGGACCCTCTGTCTCCCTCTCTCTCTGCCCCACCACAGCTCCCATGCGCATGAGCTGCCTCTCTTTCTCTAAAAATAAATAAACATTTAAAAAAGAAAGAAAAGTGTAAGTCAACTTGAGGAAAAGCTTCTTATAGCTTCCACTCAGCAATGAAATTTGAACAAGCACAATAATAAAAATCCATGTGTCAGATGACTTTACAATTTACATATGTTATTCAACCCATGTGATGCTACGGTCTAGGTATTATGAAACCCTTTTATAAAGGAAAAACCAAGCTTAGAGAAGGAAAGCAGCATGGTCAGTATCACAGACTGAGTGGTGGAACCAGAAGTTTCCTGCCCTCTGAAGACACCCGCCTGAGCCTAAACTGCCGATTGGCAGAGGTGTCCACAAGAGGAAATGCAGACAGCAGATTGTGGGACTCCCTTCCTACATCACTCTGATGCTAGACCTTTTCATCCATTCACCCATCCATCTGCCTATGCATCCATCCATCCATCCATCCATCCATCCATCACCCTTTTCTTTGGCCATCCACCAGCCATTCACTAGGCACTGAGCCAAGTGCTAGAGGCATAGAGGTGAATCAGACTCAGCTTTTGTCTTTTGAGGAGGTCAGGACCAATGTACATACAATCAGGGAGGCAAAAGATGCTGGTATTGGGCCCTCCTGCCAGGCTCTTCTCACAGACATGAGCTAGGGAAGCAAGTGCCAGAAAGCCTCTCCAAGGCAGTGGCTCCTGAGATGTCTGTTGAGACATTGATCAGAATTAGCCAGGCAAGGTGGAGAAGTGAAGGGTGGGGAAAGAAAGGAGAGGGCATGCGTTCGGAGCAGGGGAAATGCAGGTGCCAAGGCCTGGAATCTTGGGAAAGTGAGTGTGTGGGAGGAACAGCGTTTCCGAATGGCTGCGGCAGAGGGTGTGAAGGGCAGGGATGGCTTTAGACCTCAGAGGCCCCAGGCACTGTTATTTTCCATGGCCCCACCCCCACATCATATCATGCATATGAAAATTCACCCACATCGCATATTAAATATGAGTAATATATAGCAGTGTAACAGTTGAGGCCAGCTACAAAGACAGTTGACAGAATATTACCTGTTGTAGACATTTCATTTTGCATGTATTAGACTGGGCAGCCTTCTTGTTTTAAAATATTTGGAGAATATACACCCATAAAGAAAGAGACAGTCTGGAAAGAAATCTTTTTTGTAGCTACAAGTCCAATACCTAATTGATAAATCAGTCCTGGAGAGTGGGTCCCTGAAAGAAATACACCTAGAAACGCCTGTGAGCTGTCATCCCAGTAGGTCTTGGTTGCTCTGGGGGAGCTTGGTCTAAGAAGCCTTCAGGGCTTTAATCAGGGGCTGGTTGGAAAAAAAAAAAGAAATCAGGGGCTGGTTGACAGACTAGGAATGTGTTAGAGGGAGAATATGGAGGCAGGGAGCCCAGAAAGGAGGCCCTGCAGGGGCTAGATTAGAGAGAGGCGAGATTACCAAGAACAGTTTACCTCTGCTCCCAGTAGGCATGCATTTGCAGGTTTAATGTGTTGTGGGGGTTTTTTTGTTTGTTTTTTGCTTTTTGTTTTCTGGTTTCTCCAGCAGGGACCTGGGGCCTGGGGCCCAGGATTCAAGGTTGAACACCTGGTGGCAGAGGGAAGTAAGCCCTGCCTCCTCCAGAGGGCGTCACAGGACAGCTTTTCCAGGGTGGGGGCCAGTGCGCTCACCACTGCCTCAGACAGGGGTTGACAACAGCAGTTTGGCTGGGCTGGAAGCCAGAACCTGGGGAGGTCCCTGGAAGGAGCCAGTCGGGCCAGGAGAGGAGGGGTCATCCTTCCAGAGCCAGGCTGAGACACAAGCTTGACAGAAGAAAAGACCCCAAGGCTTCCCGAGCCTGGCAGCTTCTAGCATGGGCATGACAATCAGAAACTAACCAGACCACCTCATCTTACCTGAGAGGAAGCCCAGGGCAGGGAGTAGTGGAGGCTGCCCAGGGCCCTGGAGTGTCTTACAGCCAGGCCAGGACTGGAGGCCAACTCTGTCCTGGCACTTGCCCACCTTTGATTATATATGTGGCTCAGTGCATTGCAGTGGCCAGCCACAGTGCAAACAATACTAATAAATATTAAGCCCTCGCTGCACACCAGGCACCGTGCTAAGCACTTTACATGTGTCACCTACTCTCATCTCACACCTGCCCTGGGGGCTGGATAATGTCACCTCCATTTCTCCCACAAGGAAAGGATACCCTGAAGGTTAGGGCCTTGTCTTGCCTGAAGTCACACAGCTGTGCTTAACAGAGCCGGTGACCCCCCAAATGGTCTCTCTGACTCAGCCCCGGCACTCAGTTTTAATTCTGAGAGGACAACAGCAATGCCACCTTACTATACTTTCTAAGAATATGTAATTGTATGTGGTGACATGACGTTCTAGAGCTGGAAAATGGATTCATATACTATTTATATTTTCAGTAAGGATGTTCTAGTTAGTTGACCCTTAGCCAGGAAGTTAAGGACACCTCTTGCCCTAAGCATTCTGGCTAGTTGGTTGATGGAGACCTTGCCAGCCAAGTGACTTTGGAGTTCACAACAGGGTGAACTGCCCTTGGCGGGTGCCTAAGTCCAAACACCCAAATGCTCACCTTTGGGCAAGAGGAGCCCCTAGAGATCAGGACTTTGAGGGCACAAGGGCTCCAAGAAGGCAGTGACTGGGTCAGAGTCACAGGACTGATTGGGCAGAATTGAGACCAGAACATTTTGTGTCTAAAGACTGAACTCCTAACCTCGAAGCTCAGTTGCAACCAACCAAAAGGAAGGACTGTTACAGTAATGCAAATTCACATTTGCTTTCCCATTTCCCAGGACAAGTAAGCAGAAAAGGCAAAACAAAGGCTCCGTGAGAATGTCTGTGTGAAGCACACAGACTAGTATTTCGACTTGGGCCATCCTGAAGCCAAACAAAGGCATTTGAAGGATCCCCGCGCCCACATCATAGGGGCCTCTCAATATTCATTCCACAAATATTGACTGTGAGCACCACAGTGACCAGGATGTTCAAGGTCTCAGCTTTCAAGGAGTTTATGCTCTAAAGATGAGAGAGACTGGGGTGGGGTGGGGTGGGGGTCACTGAACAGGATACATAAAAGAGTATTAAGTGCTATGAAGACAGTAAAACTGGATCATCTGATGAAGGGAGGTGGAGGGGACCATTTGGCAAAACTGGGAAACTGGAATTGAAATTGGAATATAGAAAGAAAAAAGAGTCATGTTGAGAGAGAAAGACAAGTATAAAGGCTCTGGGGCCAGAAAGAAGCTTGGTGTGTTGGGCTTGCAATAGAAATACAATGTGAGCACAGTGTGTAACTTCAAATTTTCTAGTAGCTACTTTAAAAAAATTTTTTTTATTATTATGTTTATTTATTTTGAGAGAGAGAGACAGAGTATGAGCAGGGGAGGGGCGGAGAGAGGGGGAGACACAGAATCCATACCAGGCTTCAGACTCTGAGCTATCAGTGCAGAGCCCCTCAGAGCCCAACGTGGGGCTCGAACCCACAAGCTGTGAGATCACAACCTGAGTCGAAGTTGGATGCTCAACCGACTGAGCCACCCAGGCACCCCTTTAGTGGCTAATTTTTAAAACATGATAAGAAACAGGTAAAATTAATTTTAATATGTTATTTAACTCAATATGCAAAACATTTTATTAATAAGATATTTACATTCTCTTTCTCGTACTAAATCTCTGAAATCTGGTGTGGATTATGAGCACAGATCAGGTGCCCAATGCCATATGCACCTTCCGGCTAGTATTGGACAGACCAGTGCCTGCTGATAGGAGCCTCATTAGGGCTTTAAGCCTGGGATCAGAGTTGAGGGGCTCTAAGGATTCTGAATATCCCAGGACTAATCCTCAGAATCCCTGCCAAAGGCCCCATTCCGGCTCTTCGGAGAGCTGCCTCCGAAGCTGGTGCAGGTCGGTGCACACAGAGGGGAAAGCCCCCAGCTTTCCTCTCCTGGGAGGCTCCTTCTCTGCCTGCCCCCCTCCCCCCCCCAAATCTGGTCTTGGGGAAGCCAACACCTGCATGCATGGGAAACCAGCACGGCTGGCCCTGGGCCTGGAGCCACCTCCCGGGCCCGCTTGGCCAGGCCTCATTCCAGATGCCAGTGTCCGCCCAGGTAAGGTGGGGCTTCTCCGCCAGCCGCCCGGCCACGCCTCTTGGACTCGGTTTTGGTTTTCGGGTACAGACAGGTCTACATTCCTCTGAAGAAGCCTTCTTTCTCCCTCCCGGGCCTCATCAAAGCGGGCGAAATCAACAAGAACAGTAAGCCAGGACATCGACCTGCAGTTCCTGCGAGCGCCACGAGGGGCGCAAGCAGATAAGGCCGGTACTAGCTGTTCCCCAGGCCCCTGGCCACCTGGACTTCCCTGCTTCCAAACCTGGGCCCCACGCTGGTTAGCCCAGCTGAGACCCCACTTTCCACCACGATGTTCCTTCCGCCAGTCTTACCCCTAACCTAGCCGGACTGTGCCCGCAGTGGTTGTCTGGGTTGGTTAATTTTCTAGGTCTTGGGCCTCTGCCAAGACGGTGGCTAGGATGCCACTGAGAACAGGCCAGCCTTAGGAAGGAGAGTAGATGTGCGTCAGGAGGCCCGTATGTTTGGTGTGGTGATAGGTGGAGACAAACAACGGTGAATCCAAAGTCTGTGCATTCCGAGCTGGAGCCAGGAACAAAAAAGATTCCACTGTTCGGATGTTTTCACCCCCGAGGCTGAAATAACAGCAGAGGCCTGACTACCCACGTGGTGTCTGTGGCCAGAATAGGACCCACATAATAATGGCTTAGATCAAGGAAGAGCCTTTCCCATTCCATGGTGCAATATCGTCATAATGGCAACAACAGCACTCTCCAAGCTGACGTAGGTACACAATGAAAGCCTTGCTTCTGCCCTCTCTGCATTTCTGTGCACTCCAGTGGCATTCCTGAAACATGGTAGGGGAACTCCCTGACTACTGAGAAGTGCTAGACCTTAGAGGGACCTGGACTTGGCTGATCCCTAGAAGACTGCTTCATCACCTCTGGGTTACCCTACCTCAGCCAGAGAGGGCTGTTTGGAGTAGGCTTTCCTGTAGGGCAGTGGTCCTTCTCATACTTCCAGAAAGACTTGGATTGCGTGTGACCGTGCTTTTGTGAGGACGCACTCGACTCTAGGAGTAGCTTCCTTCAAACGGCTCTAATAAATAGACAAAGGCCAGCTCACAGAGGAGCTTACAATTGGACATTTCCAAGGTAGAAGATGAGACCCAATGACTGTACATATTTGGAGAGGCTCCAATTAGCAAGATGAAAAGAAAGCAAGTCTTGGGCTGGGAAGAACACATGGGGTCACGAACGGGAAAGTCAAAGAAGACAGTTTGGAAGGGGCCTGCAGAGACCGTAGGGTTTGGACAGTGGGGAGGAGGACAGGGGCTGCCTCAAGTTCAGTGCCTCGGTTCCTCAGCGGGGCCAGAGCATGCATTCAAGAGCGTCTGCATGTACTCTGAGTGTATTTAGTCTTCAAGGTAACCCTCTGAGGCAAGTACAAATCCATAATCTCAATTCCAAATTCCAGAGAGCCCACCCAGAATGAAAACACTTTTGTAACATATTTGACGGTAAAAGTTAATTTGAAATAACAGGAGGCTTCACCTCACTCAGTGTGAATATTTATACTTTGCTGCAAAAATAGCCATGTGTTCAGTTTTGGGGGGTGTCCTCTCAGACTCCGATGGGGTGTTATGTTACACACAGTATGGGTGCTTGTTACCTTTCTGAAATCTGAAACATTCTCAGTGTTAAGTTCGTAAAACTTAAAACACTAATTCTTAAGTGTCTGAATTCTCAGACACCTGGCCTGGAGGGTTTTGCGGTAGGAGATCGTGACCCCGGATTATTCCCATTTTACAAATGAGAACGCTGAAGCAAATTGTCTTAGGCCGCAGAAGTGCCAAAGCAGATGGAGGGGTCCAGCCCTGGTCCAGGTTCAAGAAGGAGACTGGGATCCCATGAGACTGAGCAGAGGCTGAACCTGGCTGACAGTGACATGGCATGCTGGACGAGAAGATTGTGTGGCTCATATCCGGCACTGATGAAAAGGCCGACCAATGGAGAATAGATCCGGAAGGCAAAAGGAACCAATGATATCTCTCGAATGCTAGGACCTAAGCTTTGGGCGGTCTGACATCTGAACCCAGGGTCCCACAGCTCCTTAGCAAGTTATTCTATTTCTCTGTGCATTAGTTTCTTCTCCTGGGACATGGTGAGCGTAGTAATATCCGCCTCCAAGAGCTGGTGTACATATTGAACAAAATATGTTGGAAAGCACTTAGCGTGGTGTCTGGGACCTAGTAAGCATTCAACAAACGTTGGCTGTGGACTACGATTCTCAAAGTGGGGCAAGCCTACCTCTTGGAGACTTCCAAATCTCCGTGTGGGTGTGATGGAAAATTTTTGGATCGCCAGTTTTGCTGGTTTTCAAGTAACCCGAATCATTATTTTGTTCCCCATTAAAACTGTCATACAGTGAAAATATTCGACACCACCAGACTGTACACTCGAAAATGGTTAAGATGGTAAATTTTATGTTATGTGTATTTCACCAAAATTGAAAAATACAATTAAAAGAAAACTGGCACAGGTACGTTAAGGAACGGAATGCAAAAGTACGTGAATAAAGGAAATGAGATTTCAAGGAATTTCTAGCCATTTGTGGGGAGGGTTGGGGTGGGGGTAAAAATTGAATGTGAGGAAAGCAAAGAGGCAGAGGTCGCGAATCACAGTTTGACAGGCGTGAGAAACTCTCCTAGAGGCCTTGTGGGCCCCTGCACCTGAACTTGGTCCAGGGTTACAGAGTTTGATGCACTTTGTAAAGACAGGCAAATCTCAGTTCTACACGTCTTCAGGACATGAATATTCATTGCACATTCATCAGACACATTTCAGGTTCTCTGCTGGGTGCTGGGGCAGGCACAGACTGAAGTGTGAGGTTGCTGGCCTCCAGGCTTTCCTGGCCAATGGTGGGAATAAAAATGTGAAGAGGTGACAGTAAAAACCACAGAATTTGCTAAGTGCTATGAGGTGCATTCAGAGTTCTACGGACACTTCGAGGAGCTTTGAAGAAGGAAACACTCCCTCTGCAAAGGGCAGCAGAGTTGGGAAGGGCCTCATAAAAAGGCAACACAGGGGCACCTGGGTGGCTCAGTCGGTTAAGTGCCCGACTTTGGCTCCGGTCATGATCTCATGGTTCATGGGTTCGAGCCCCACGTCGGGCTCTGTGCTGGCAGTGTGGAGCTTGCTTGGGATTCTCAATCTCTCTCTCTCTCTCTCTCCCATTCTCTCTGCCCCTCCCCCACTCATATTTTCTCTCTCTCTCAAAATAAATAAACTTAAAAAAGAGCTTAAAAAAAAAAAAGGTAACACCTGAGCTTGGTTGAGTACATTTTCACTAGACAGAGAAACAGTGGTTCCCAAACTGAAGCATGGGTTCAAATTCCCTGGAGGACTTGTCAAAACTCAGAATGCTGGTCCCCATGCCCAGCGTATCTGATTCAGGAGGTCAAGGGTAAGGCCCAAGAATTGGCATTCCTAACAAGCCCCCTGGAGGTGTAGCCACTGTGGTCCAGGGACCACACTTAGAGAACCACTGCGCTAGATCAAGAAGAGGAGAAAGAGCGTGGCAGGAGGCAAGGGAACCCGTGCAGGGACTCGAGGGGTGAAAAGTAACAGATGTTTAGAGAGTGAAGAGCAAATCTGTGAGGCTCAAGCATGGGGGGCTGCCAGGTGCAAATGATGATGGACTCGTGTGCCAAGCCTCCGCGTTTGGACTCGATCCTGGAAGTGAAGGGCAGCCAAAGGAGGTTCTTGCAGAGGGAAGAACATGAAGAGATTGGCACTTCAGCAAGATCACTTTGGAGGGCAGGTGGAGTGGGGAGGAGGGAAAGGAGGCAGAGGGACTAGTTTACAGGCTGTTACAACCAGCCTGTCAGATCCCGAGAGCCTTGGTCTTACTGGCACCCAGGGTCCCGGCAGCAGAAAGTCCTCAGAAACCCCGACAAGCAGCAGTTCGTGTAAAAACAGCGCCACGGACAAGCTCTCGCCGAGTGGCGAGCATCGTCTCATCAAATCCTCCTGACAGCCTGTGGTCAGATGCCACGGTGGAAGCTGAGTTCAGAAGCCTGCCTAAGGGTAGGACAGAACCAGACTCAAACCCGAAGGTGAAGCCCCTTCTCTTTCTACCACTCCACTTTTCCCCACGTCTGCATTTTTTAGGAGCCTGCCTCGGTCCTCCAGGGGCTTCGCGGCTGTGTGTCTTGCGAGCGTGTTGTGTTGTAAGTGCTGGACACTGTGATGTAGTTGCCTGCCAATCCCCTCCTGTCCCTGTTGCAACAAGGTAGGTCCTTACGGGGATGAAGCGCGCCAGGGAGGGAGGAATCTGCTGAGCACTGGGTTTTTTTCTACTGGGGCAATAAATCAGGCACTGGGAGAGAAGGGTGTCACCCTGTGCATCAGGTCCACGGACATACCTCGGAATAATTCTCCGAAGCTCCCGATTTAGTGGGTGAAAGCATTGAACCGGCCCTGCCAACACCCAGGGACAATGGGAACAGTGAGGAGAGCTCACCTGCCAGGTAGAAAGTGATCTTTTTCGCTCATGGATTTAACTCAGGAACAGGCACAGAGGGAGAGGCGGATGAATGAAAGAGGAAAGGATGGCCGAGAGGGAAGGACTCCCTCACCTGGAGTCAGAAAAGCTGGGTTCAGGAGTCCCAGCAGCCACTTGCCGGCTGTGCGACCTGGGGCAAGTCCCTTCCCCTCTCTGGGCTTCAGTTCCTTCAACCAGGAAAATTTTGTAGATAGATGGGATGATCTCTAAGCTCCCGTCCCACTTTGACATTCTATGCTTTTTCTTTTCAATATACCCGAGTGTGACTTTTCCAGAAAAATGTCAAACGTTTCAAAGGGCAAGTTTCTGTGTTTGCCACATATCTTTTGTCACTCTTCAGCTGGTCTTGTCTGCATTCACGTCCAGGGGATTTTCTACGATGTATGCATTTTCTAATTTTTCCAGCTATATTTCCTTGTTTGCATTGGTTCACTGTTGCAGAAACAGGGCACTGTTTTTTTAAGCAAATATGCAGTCCCATGCCAACAGGAATATCCTGTTTACAAGAGCCTCCTTTTACAAGGTACCAGCTGTTTGAAAACATTTGTGTATTGCCACATCAGAATAATCTCCTGATAAGCAATTATTTTTTTTTTCTAGTAACATAATTTTCTTTAATGTCATCATACAGTAGGGTAGAGCTCCTTCAAAATTCAATGTCCAATGTGATTACCCTTGTAACCGGGTTTCTTCCTCTTCTTCTCTATTGATCTGCTGGGCCTGCCACACAAATTACTGCAAACTAAGTGTCCTGTACAACAGAAATTGACCATCTCATGGTTCTGGAGTCTAGAAGTCTGAGACCGAGGTGTCGGCAAGACTGGTTCCTTCTGAGGGCTTTGAGGGAGAATCTGTTCCATGTCTCCCGCCTTGCTTCTGGTGGTTTGCTAGTAATCTCTGACATTCTTTGGCTGGAAGAAGCGTCTCCCCTCTCTGCCTTCATCTTCACACGGCGCTGGCCCTGTCTGTGAGTGAGTCTGTGTCCAAATTCCCCCACTTTATAAAAACGCTGGTCATGTTGGATTAGGGGCCCACCCTCCTCTAGTATGACCTTATTTAACTTAGACTTGCAACGATGGAGACAGTCATTGACCGTAACTGACCCAGAGCTCCTCTGAAATCCTTCACTGTGTTTGTGCTGGCCGCACTTCTCACGGGCTGCTCCCAGCCATTGACTGAGTGTAGCAGGCGTACCAAGGCAGCCCTGTTCCTGGGAGATGCCGGACTCCTCCGTAGGTGACACTGGCTCAAGGTCTCCCCAACAACCTTGCTGAACCTTCCTGAGATTGGATGGCGGTCTGGGATGCTTCTGCCCAGCTTCCTTCCTTGTCTTCCTCACTTGGGGTCAGACTTGCAGCCACCCTTGTTCTGCCTCTCGAGATGACTCTACAGATGCACTCTGTTCCCCTTCCCACCCTAACCGCCCTCCCCCCCCCCCCACCCCCACCGCCAAGCCCCACACTGCTCCCTCCTGGTTTTCCCTCCTAATAAAATCCCTCCATGTTTAATCCCATCTCCCGTTGGTAGAGGGCCTGGACTGACCCTAGAGGTGACTTAGTGTCTTCAAGACCACAATGAGGGGCGCCTGCGTGGCTCAGTCGGTTGAGTGTCCTACTCTTGATTTCGGCTCAGGTCGTGATCTCACAGTTCATGGGTTCGGGCCCTGCGTCGGGCTCTGTGCTGACAGCGCAGAGCCTGCTTGAGATTCCCTCTGTCACTCCCCATCTCGTGCTCTCTCTCTCCCTCTCAAAATAAATAAATAAACTTTTTTAAAAAAAGTAAAAAATAAAAAGACCACAGTGAGATACCACCCCACACCCATCAAGATGGCTACTATAACAAACAAAAACAGAAGTGTTTATGAGGATCTGAAGAAATTAGAACACTTGTGCACTGTTAGTAAGAATGTAAAGTGGTATGGCCATTATGAAAAACAGTATGGTGTTCCTTCAAAAGAATGAAACATAGGTTCGCCATATGATCCAGCAATCCCAGTTCTGGGTATATACCTCAAAGAATTGAAATCCAGTCTCAAATAGATACGGTGCACCCATGTTCATAGCATCGCTCTTCATGGTAGCCCAAACATGGGAGCAACCTAAGTACCCAACAGTGGATGAGCGGATAAGCAAAACATGGACTATCTATACAGTGGGATATTATTCAGCCTTTAGGAAGGAAGCGAATTCTGACATACGGTACCACGTCGATGAACCTGTGGACATCATGCTAAGTGAAGGAAGCCAGCCACAGAAAAGAAAAAGCCTATGTGATTTCACATGTCTGAGGCACCTAGAGTAGTTACACTCCTAGGAACAGAAAGTGGAAGAGTGGTGACGAGGGGCTGGGAGGAAGGGGACATGGGAAGGTCAGGTTTCATGGGTGTAGACTTCGGTACGAGAAGACAGGGAGTTCTGGAGACGGGTGGTGGCGATGGCTGCATGATAATGTGAATGTACTTAATGCCACTGAGTTTTACACTTAAAACTGGTCAAGATGGTAACTTTTATGTTATGTGTATTTTATCACAGTTAAAAAAAAAAAAAATCCTTGCCTCTTAGAGAGTGAAAGCTGGAAGTTGGGAGCTAAGGCACAGCATAGTTCGGCACAGAGACCTGAGCTTGAGGTCAAAGGACCCAGGCTTTTCTCGGTCAAGCTGTAGGGTCAGGGTCTCACTGCCCCGTGGACCAAGTCCTCGTGGAGTATGAATGCAGGCTGCTGGCCCGGCCGTCTGAGTCCTCTCAGCAGACTGCTGACCCTCTTCCGGGCACCGGGGGCCCCCTGCCACTCCCCCTCCACGACTGAACAATCCGGCTTGTTAGAAAGTTCTGCTGGACGTGGAACCTAGGTGTGCCTCCTCCGTCCTTGGTCTGCTCTTTGGGGGCCCCTTCCCAGCTGTGTTCTCCAGTACTTCCTCAGCCTGGCCTTACCCTACAGGGAGGCACAGGGAGGTCAGAATTCTGAGAGGAGGCACTTTGTACCTCCCCTCCCCTCCCCTACACCTGTCTGTGGTGAGAAACCCCCCAAACACCAAATCCTCTTGACAAGTACTTGGAGTACCTGGATGAAAAGGCCAGGGAAGCCTTGGGCAGAGTGTTTAATCTTTAAAAGACCTAAATGGCCGGAAGGCTTCTGGTTATCAGATTATTTACCACTTTAAAACCTGAAGTCTCTTAATCTTTTTTTTTTTTTTTCTTTTAAGTAGTCTCTGTGCCCAATGTGGGGCTTGAACTCACAACCTCGAGATCGAGCGTTGCACGCTCTATCAAATGAGCCAGCCAGGCGCCCCTAAAGTCTCCTAATCTTTTCACTGTTGGGATAGTCCTGATTCACACTCATTTCAAGGAGCTTTATGATTCACCAGACAGCTGGTAGTGAATTGGAAAACATGTTTATAGCGTTGGCTTATTGCTTCATAAACTCTTTTTTTTTTTTTTTTTTTTTTTTTTTTTTTAGGTGAGAGAAAGACAGAAAGCAACAGTGACTCCAGCAAGGAGGTTCCCCCTGAATGAACCATTGTGACTGTTTAAAGCCATCCTTTTGCCCTGGCTAAACCAGGAAGGCGCTAGATGCAAAAATAGCCAGGTTTTTCTGTCTGGAAGTCTTTCGTTTTTAAAGACAGAAAATATAGACTTGAGCACCAGCCAAAGGAGTTTGGCCAAATATTCCATAGGCAGAAAAGGAGAAAACACTTTCTGATTTTAATACTTTCTTTTTAGCCTCTCATCTTCAAACTATAGTTATGGAAAGTCATTAGGAGCTTACTCTTGTTGTTAAGGTTCAAATCCTAACTTGACTATTTACCTCCGGCAAGCTATATAATCTCTGTGTGCCTCAGTTTCCTGTTCTGTAAATTGGGAATAAAAACAGTGACTCCTTCATAAGCGACTCCTTTATGAGGGCGTGAGGATTAACCACAGGCTAGAAATTACTGCACGTTTTCTATGTGCCAGGCATTGTGCTAAGTCTTTTATATTTGTTGACTCACTTAATCCTCAAGCCCAGGATGATCTAACTCCAAAGCGTATGATCCTAAGGACAACATGCTACCACATTGTGTTAATTGAGGAATGCACGTAAAAAAAAGTTGGCCTGGCCTCCGTAAACATTCAATAGTCATGGCATTTCCCCTCTGTTTTAGGGATGTGGATCTGAGGTTCAGAGACGGAAAACTTTCTAAAATCACAACATTCATGATAAAGTAGAGCTGGGGCTTAACAGTGGATGTTTCCTCCCTGAACCCAGGCAAAGAGTACAGCAGAGGAGACCGGCTCCCAGGCAGGGAGGTGGGGTTTGACCTGAACTTTGAGAGAAGAGAGGAGATGGAGGAGGGGCACGAAAGGTGCTAGGGGCATGGTCAAAGTCCTAGAGCAGAGGAAGTGCAGGGCCCATCAGCATTCTGGGAATGGCGCATAGAGTGGGCGTGGCGGGGGTGGTCGGAGCAAGGCTGGAGGGTACCCTGGGCCTGGTCTCAGACAGCTCTGAATTTCCGGCCGCGAATATACTTCGCCAGCTCCTGAACATTTCGAAACTTTACAACCCAGCATCTGCTTTGTGATATATACCCGAGACAAAGCCTAATCGTGTGCACTAGAAAATACGTGCAGAGTGTTCATGGCAGCATTGTAAATAATGGCAGACAGCTAGAAACAAGCATACAGTCCATCAGCAGGTGAATGAATGAATGGATGGTGGTATATTTATACAACAGAATGCTATTCACTGGTGAGCATGAACGAAGTACGGCCACATGCAATAGCATGGAACTAATGAGCAAAGGAAGCAAGGTGCCTAAGATTTGGTTGAGTGTTATTCCTCCTTATGAAGCTCAAAACAAGTGAAACAAAACAAACTAAGTAAATTTCTGTATACATTTGGAGCGAAGCCATTAAATAGTAAACGGCATAACCAACAGAAAGTTCAGGAAAGTGGCTCTAAGAGATGGTCTGCGAGGGTCTGCCGGGGAATGAGTTAGGAGAGGCTGTGCCCCAGTGAACGCATTAGGACTGGAAACGTGCCAGTTCTAGAGGTGGCTGGTGGTTTAAGGGTGTTCATTTTTAAGTTATATTTCATAATTGACATATATACTATATATATCTTCCTAATACTGTTTGTGTTTTTTTAATGTTTATTTATTTATTTTGAGAGAGCAAGTATAAGCAGGGGAGGGGCAGGGAGAGAGGGAGAGAGAGGATCCTAAGCAGGCTCTGTGCTGTCAGCGCAGAGCCCAATGTGGGGCTCAAACTCATGAACCAGGAGATCATGATCTGAGCTGAAATCAAGAATCGGATGCTTAGCCGACTGACCGCCCTGGTGCCTGAATACTATTAGTGTTTTTAACAAGAAAAGGCAGAGGTGCATAATGGAAATGCTCAGATAAGTTGAATCAGTGAGCTCTAAATCAGAGCCACTTGTAACCTTTGAGAATGCAAGGTTTCAGGGCACATGATCTTCTCTGCCACGGTTCTTCGAGAAATCTGCAATGCTCTTCCAATCTTTCATTCATTCAGCAAACATTCTCCAAGTCCCTACACTGTGCCAGGGATTTGGAGCGAACGCACTGGTCCTTGGTCTAGAGGAGCCCGAAGTTGGGAGGGTATGAACTGGAGGGACCCACAAAGTTGTGGCATCAGGTCCTGGCTTGTCCGGACCCCAGACGGTGGCCGTGGAAGCCATGCCGGGCAGGAAAGGAGCAGATTTCATCACAGGCATGGATGTCATCCTCTGAGCAGGCAGCTGTCACCCTCAGCTCAGGCAGAGGCCGTCTGGGCATCAGGCATCATCACACTGTTCCCCCCTTTGTTGCCTGACTTGCTGGGGTATAGCCAGCGTGCACCCTCCTGTTCTTCTCCGGCCCCCAGGCCCTGCACAGGACTTGGTCAGGCAGTGTTTGCTGGCCCTCACTGTGCGTTGATGTCATACTTGGATTTATCAGCAGCTTCGGTTGTTGTGCCATTGTCTGCTCGACACTGGGGCAACGCTGGGAAGTACCAGACGCCGCAGCCGCAGGCCTCCTGGGGGCTCAGGGTGAAACTGTGCCTCTCTATGCCAATCTGTTCCTCTTTGCAAACAATTTAAAAACACCTCTGAAAAATAAAGACATTATATTTTCCTGGGGAATCATGTGGAGGATGATTAGTAAAGTAGTATTCCATTTCTTTCATCTTAAATTTTTTCTTAATGTTTATTTTTGAGAGACAGAGACACAGAGTGCAAACGGGGGAGGGGGCAGAGAGAGAAGGAGACACAGAATCCGAAGCAGACTCCAGGCTCCGAGCTGTCAGCACAGAGCGGGACTCAAACCCACAAACCGTGAGATCATGACCCGAGCTAAGTCGGACGCTCAACCGTCTGAGCCACCCAGCCACCCCTCATTTCTTTCATCTTAAAACAGCCTCTTTCTCATCTGTCTTGCAGTGGACCTTGACTCCCCAGGATCTGGGGCCACATCTGGGAATTCCTGCAGTCCCCCAAGTGTCGTGAGTCCCAGTGGTCACCACTCAGCATGGTAGCTCTCCTTCACACGCGGGTCTCCCTGATGAAATAGACTGTTGTCGAGGGCGGAGACACATCCTTTAACCCCACGTCTTAGAGGAGCTACTCAAGCAAGTGCTGGTAAATGTCTGAAGGGAAGAAACTGTTTCTGGATTTTGCTCGTCTACGTCTCCTCTCAGACTTCGCCCTTCTGAGCTATCGTGTCCTAGTTGCCTTCTCCGAGCTGCTTGCGTTTGCTGGATCTTGGAGAGGCCTCAAAACCACATTCTGTAAGCAGGGTGTGTGCACGCGTGCACGTATAGATGCACGAACATGCAATCCGGTTATTCTAGTTACACAGCATCACACTGAAAAAACCCCAGAGCACCAGGCTGTCCTCATTTATGAGCTTAAAAATAACAACCCCTTCCATTCATTCAAAAGTGTTTATGCTTTGCAAAATGCTTCCACAGCCACGCACTCAGATCAAAACTCACGGAAACCTTGGGAGGTGGGTATTCCTCCCCCATCCCATTTTAGGGCTGGGGACACTGAAGCTCAGAGGGGGAAAAACTGATCTGGCTAAATGCAAACCGAAGCAGGTCCCCCAGGCTGGAGTTCAGAGACTCTCGGGCACACGGCAACAGGCTGTGTACACGTGGTTGGGGTGCAAGGCCACACGGTACTCGGTCCTTATTCAGATGATCGCGGAGATGAAGTTGAAATGCTCCTAAGCCCCGGCTTGTGGCTGAGGTTCTGGTCAGGAGCTCGTTTCCGGCTGAGCTGGGGACCGGAGCCCCACAGTAAAAAGCAGTGCTTTGTCCCTGCTCTTCAACAATTGCCCAGAGCCCGCTCCACTCAGTCGGGGGCTGTGCTAGGTAGGCAGTGTTACTTGAGACACAACTTAGCTGTATGTCCTGCCTCCCCGAGTTCACAGAGGAAACACTTGACCCAGCCTGGGCTAGAAGCGGGATGGGGGTCAGAAAAGCTTCTGGAGGAACGGAAGCCTCTGTGGGGTTTTCCAGCCTGAATAGGCCGGAGCTGGGTGAGGGGTGCACTGGGTGAGGAGGCAGGGAGGCAAGCGGGGGACACAGGAAGGAGAGCAGGCAGGAGAAAGTGTAAAGACACACTTCAGGGCCGCCTGGGTGGCTCGGTCAGTTAAGTGTCTGACTTCGGCTCAGGTCACGATCTCATGGTTTGTGGGTTTGAGCCCTGTGTCCAGCTCTCTGCTGTCAGCACAGAGCCTGCTTCGGATCTATATCATGGCGCTGCTTGCTAGTTTCTTTTCTCCTGATACACATGAAAACAAATACCTAAGTATTCAAGTGAAAAGCAGTCATTCTTTTATCTCCCTAAAATAACCTGGTATCCTCAGGAGGAATGGGTACCAATTTGGCAAACAGTGAACAAAGACGTGGCTGTAAGGCCGTGGGGCGTGGAGGAAGCCCTGGGAGAGAAGCGTGAGCCCAGAGAGGTGTGACCGAAGCTACAGCAACGAAAGGGACCCGAGCCTGAAAGGGCTCGTGTGCCTCGCTTGGGAGCTGGGCTGGACCATCTCAGAGTCAGGGAAACGAGTGAGTTTGTTCTACGAGCAACTCCTAAGGTCGGGGGAAACCACCACTTCCTTCTTGTGGTTCAGGGTGTCCTTGGAAGGTCATATTTGAAAGAGGTGCCATAAATCTCAATTATCAGGAAATCTTGAGGATGTGATCTCTAACAGAGAATGAGCCTCAGGAAACCATATCTCCGACAGCTCGGTGGCTTTGGGCAAGCCATAGAACCTCTCACGGCCTCGAGTGTTCCGTCTGTAAACTGTGCACAGGCTGGCGTGCCTGGGGCAGGACCTGGAGGTTGCAGGCCACAATCCTCTTTGCCCACTTCCCTCTAGATGAGGGTGTCTCAACCGTGGCATTATGGACATTTGGGGCCCGATAGTTCTTTGCTGTGAGGATCTGTCTTGCGTGATGCAGAATGTTCAGCAGCATCTTGCCTAGTCTCTACCCAGTAGATGCCAGTAGTATCTTCCCAGCTTTGACAACCAAAAGTCTCCAGAAACTGCCAAACGTCCCCTGGAGGAGAAAGATGTTACCTAGATTTATCTTCAAAGAGGTGGAGTGTCAGACAGGTCCTGGTGGCCTCAGCAGTGTTGGCGGAAGATGGGGGACTAGGTGGCTTCCTGTGGACGAGCCCGTACCTCCCAAGAGTAGAACCCCCGATGGGAAAGTCAATGAAGGTGGGTTTGTTTTTTGTTTTTTTTTTTTTTTGACATTGGCTTTGTTACTGAAAGGGTGACTCATCGATTCCTTATATAACATCCTCAGGGAAAGACACCCCAAAGAGCGTCACGTGCTCCCAGCCCTCAAAGGTATGACTCCATTCCTCCCTGCTTGGGCCTGTCCTCATGAGAAAGCAGAAGTCAGGAAGAGAAAAGACCAGTGGGCTTAGGGCAGCTATGGGAACAATCAGAATGACTCCCCAACATGGTGGTGGACTCACACGCTTTCCAGGTCCCAGAACCTGGTCAGCCTGTTCTTTGACTCATAAAAATAATTATAGTAATAGTATCACTTGAACATCTATGGTATACCATTGCACACACTTACCTAATCCTCCCGACAATGCATTATTCCTATTTGATACATGAGGAAATTGAAGCTCCCTGGGATCAGGGACCTTACACAACACTGTGCAACTATTAGGTAGAAGGCAGCAAGTGACACGTGTAGACGGGAGGCTTTGGTCCAGGTCTCTCTAATGCCAGATCCTCTGTTATTTCTCTTGTGTCGAGCTACAAGTTCTCGCTCTTGGTGGTGCCGGGAGAAGGAAGACAGCTGCTGAACTGGGAGGGTTTTGAAGAACCACAGTCACTGACGCCTTAAGTGCTGCATTGGGAGCCAGAGCTGAAAGCCACAGGCATGTAAAACTGGAAGACGCTGCCTCGGATATTTTTAACCTTGTAAAATAAAGCTCAGGTACAGAAAACGACACAAATACATCGTGTAGCTTAGTGAACTATTATAAGACACACATCTCTCTTTTTTTTTTCATTCTAATTTTAATTTTAGAGAGTTTAAAACATTCACAGAGGCAGACAGAATGGTGAAATAATGGACACCCATGGACCCATCAAGTGACCCCAAGAATCACCACCCCGCGGCCAGTCATGGCCCTTCGGTACCTTCATCCTCTGACCCCTCTTCTGTGTTATTGTCAGGCAAATCCCAGACACTGGCCTCTCTTTATTAACACAATCCCTTTGTTATCTGTATTGTTAGCACCTGAGGCCTTAGAAATTGTATTTCAATTTTTTCAAGGCTCAAATAAGACACACATGTTTTTAAAAATTCCACCAGTCAAGAAACAGAACTCTGGTTTCCACCCCCCCAAAAGCTCTCTACGTGCCTTTTCCTAGTCACAGTCCCGACCCTCCCTAAAAATTGCTACTTCCTTGAATTTATCATCTAATTAGGCATATTTAAGCGTCTGTGTGAGCTCTGAGCTGAGCCCGGAGCCTGCTTCAGTTTCTGTGTCTTCCTCTCTCTCTGCCCCTCCCCTGCGCATGCTCTGTCTCTCCAAAAATCAATAAACATTAAAATTTTTTTTTAAACATTATAAGAATTTTTGTTTTTAAAAAATGAATGTATCTTTTACATCTCTTGCCCTCTGTGGGTTTCCCCTTCATCCTTTTCCTTTCCACACACTTTAGATTTTGAAGAACTCTAGAGACTGACCAGTGGTTTCTCACAGTTTGAATTTTGCTGGTTGCGTGTTCTTGGCGAAGCTCAACATTTCCCTCCATCCCCTGTATTCCTTGCAAAGTGGTAGCTGGACCCAAAGTCTTCGTCAGATACAGACGTGATCCCTTTGGTAACCTTATAGGGGCCACCGCATTCTTTCATCAGGGGACACAGAATGTCTTGTTTTCACTTCTTTTTTGATGTGAGCAGCAATTGATGCTCAATGTCTACATCCATTAATCCAACAGGGGTTTGCAAGATGGTGATATTCTAATTCCGGCATTTTATTTGTATATGTCGTTTGGAAAATCCTATAAGGAGACACTTGCCTTCATCTGTTGTTTGGTTGCATGGTGATGCAGGTTACCTATCGCGTTTGATTCTGGAGGGGAAGGAGGTACCTTTTTATTTATTTTTTTTATTTTTTTTTAATGTTTATTTATTTTGACAGAGAGAGAGAGCCAGCAGGGCAGGGACAGAGACAGGGAGACACAGAATCCGAAGCAGGCTCCAGGCTCTGAGCTGTCAGCACAGAGCCCAACATTGGGCTCGAACTCACAGACGGTGAGATCATGACCTGAGCCGAAGTCGGACACTCAACTGACTGAGCCACCCAGGTGCCCCTGGAGGTGACTTTTCACAAAAGGCTGATTCCTCCCAGTCTGCATCTGCATATTTCCCCGCCTTTCCCCACTGTAATTTGTCCTTTTGTGTCTTCAAATTCAACCTGGCCATTAGATAGATCCTCCTGTCATTTTTCCATGAGCTCAATCTCTCTCATCTCGTATCAATACTCCTTCAAGAAGCCCGTGCTTCAGTTACTATCCTGGTTCACTCCTGCCTGTTAGAGCTGTGCCTTGGGAAAGTACTTTTACTCACTTTGTCCATGACTTTGGCTCCTCTCATTCCTTGGCTCACTAATGGCTGGCTCCCATCCCCACCCTGCAGGGAACCTGTCCCAGCAAGGTCACCACCAACCTCCATCAAAGGAGATTCATGTGAAATGAGTTTGGCGATGGGGACCTCTCCCCTGTCAAGGGGGAGAGGCATGGGAAGGTTATTTGAATAGGGTCCCACATCATGAATGGTCTCAAACTTAGGCTTCTAATATAATCTCCAAATAAGGGTATATATGGTCATTGGGTACAATGACCCAAATAAGGGTACAACAGTCATTGCTGTTGATGTGTTTGTATGTCCAGGGCATTGGTTTGTTAAAGATGATAGTTCTCCTCTTTTGGCACTTCTTCATCTTTCAAAATAAACCAGGACCCTCAAAAGTGAGAGTGACCTCAGCCTCAGTGTCCAAAAAGTCTTGTGGGGACCATCTGGGAGGCTAGGCTGAGGTGACACAGGACAGTGTAGAGTCGCGTGGGTTGAAGGGAAGCCCCTAGACCCAAATCTGTTAGTCCCTTCTTCTCCAGCTTCCTTGGTACCAACCTACTTCTCACCTCCCAGGATTGTTGTGAACATCCAGGCTATGCTGAAATCGTGCACGCAGAACTTTATGAAGGGCAACTCTCAACCAGAACAGCCATCCAGGAGCTCTACCTCTATTTCTTTTTTTAAATTTTTAAATGTTTTATTTTAGAGAGAGAGAGAGCAGGCGTGAGTGGGGAAGATGGGTGGAGGGAGAGAGAGAGAGAGAGAGGGAGGATCCCAAGCAGGCTTCACGCTCAGCACGGGGGTCTAGCCCACAATCCTGAGATCATGACCTGAGCTGAAATCAAGAGTCTGATGCTCAACTGACTGAGTCATCCAGGCACCCCTACCGGTATTGTTTCTTAAATGAAATCAGAATCAACTCCATCAGAAACTCTCCAGAGATGTTGCCTGTAGCAAGGGTGAGAGTATGGTTCCCTGGTCTCTGTTGCACTTAACACACAAGCAAGACACAAATCTGCATACGTGTGTGTACCAGTTGTGACGCAAAATGTATTCCTTACCAGAGACCACATTTTTTAAGGTTTGAAAATCAGTGCAGGCACCGTTAGGCATTTTTACTTCACCTCCCTTGAGAATGAGGATTGTTCTCATTTACAGATGAACAAACTGAGGCTTCAAGAAGATACGTGGGCTGGGATTCATATGCCTGTGTTAGATCTAAGGCCTTGGAAATCTACTCAAACATCCTAAACCTCAGAATCACCTGGGAGCATCTTTTAGATGCTCACTCCCGGTCCCTCTACAGAGATCCCGATGGGGGGTGGTGGTCGCAGACATCCGTAACGAGCCCCCTCAGGTGATCCGAGTGCTGGCTCTCCTGCCTGCCGCACGGTACCTTACCGCTTTGGAGCAGCGATTCTGGAGGTTGGCCTGACGCCCTGTGGGGCTGGACAAAAGAATTGAACTCCCAATTTCTGCTTACTATCATGCCATTCTTTAATAATGTCTATGCATTTTATAATGCGCATGCTGTATTACTACAGTAGCTGATGTATATAATTTACAAATACCCATATGGGCATACACTCTACATATGGCCCCGTGCACACCTGGCTATATGTAAACGCACGTATGGGCTTCCAATATAAATACAAGTTTGAGTATATGATGCGGACAGTGCCTTAACGTTTTCACCTGTTGGGGAGCAATGAGAAGAGGAAAGACATTGGTGCTTTGAGCTAGAGTCATCACCCGCATCTTGTTTTCAGGAAGATGCTCATTACTAGTTCAGGCTGCTCATCCAAAGAAGCACGGCGGTGCCGGATCCCGTAGGGGTACGCGGAATGTAATAATGACCCCCGGCGTTCTGCATAGCCAGGGGCAGCTGAGGTGGTTGAGAACATGCACGGAATTTGGAGCTGGCCAGTGTTGAGGTCGGGTTGGGGTTCTGTGGGGGACTTGCCGTGACCCTCTGGGCAGAGAGGTTGTCTCCACGACTGTTGGGTGTCTCATCTGAGACTGAAAGTAGTAACAATCCTGATCTCCAGGGGTTGCTGGGGTAATCAAATGAGCTAACAGTAGCAAATAACTCCCATACTCTTATAAAGCACCTATCGCTGTACTAAGTACTTTACATGGGTTATCCCAGCATGCTGCTCAGGAAGTACCGTTACTATCCCCATTTTACAAACAGGAAGCCAAGGTAGAGGTGGGTTAAATTCTTTGTTCCAGATCATAGCTAGTAAGTGACAGATCCAGTATTGAGAGCCAGGCTAACTCTAGAAGCCACATTCAGCCATGCTTTTCTGTAGTATCTCCCTAACGTGGTGTGTCAGATGCTCTGCACAGTACCCGGCACAGAGTAAGTGCTCGAGAAAAAGGTTATTATTATTCCGGTGTGGCTTCTCTCACATACGTTACCTCACTGAGTCTTTGCTGGAAATTGGCCGTCTGCATATTAGCCACAGCTTATGCAGAGGGGAAACTGAGGCTTAGAGAATTTGCCCAGAAGAACTTCCTTAGAGGGGCACCTGGGTGGCTCATTTGGTTAAGCATCCAACTCTTGATCTCAGTTCAGTTCTTGATCTCAGGGTCCTAAGTTCAGGCCCTGCATTGGACTCCGCGTTGGGTGTGAAACCTACTTAAAAAAAAAAAAAATTAAACCAAAAAAAAAAAAAGTTCCTCAGAAGACATTTTATTTGCTTTTGTGTCAGAGATTTAGTCTTATGAAATGCAGATGATCCTGTTTAAAAGCTTCTGGTGAGGGGAACTGAATGGGCAGTGTCATTTCTGTCGCAGTCTCTAGAAATCAGCTCTACCCTCACTTCAGCTGGATGGCCAAACAGGATTAAGAGGGCCCGTTTATCATTTGTCCAGGGGAGGTCTAGACTCCCAGTAAAGGGGAACTTGGAATCAATTGTTGGCCAACACTGGTAGGGATCATCTGCAAATGCCCAGCAAGTTTGCTGGAAATGAAGGATCGGGCAAAACAATGACAATGTCCCACCGTTTGGAAGATGAGATGTAAAATGCTAAGTGTGGTAGCAGATGTAACATATTTCTTTCCTCCTGTGTATATGGTTTTGAAACACATCGCTTATAAAACATCTACGGGTTTCCTTTTAATTGTAGATACGGTCTGCAGAGTTCCTGCTAAAATCTCACAAAGCCTGTTCTGTGACCGAAATGCACTCCATTTTAATCCTTCTGTGGTGATGCCATTATTTTTACAGCTGTTTCTACAATCCCATATATGATTTATATGCAAGATCTGGTCTCTTTTTTATGTAAGTATGTACTGTCCCCTGGAATCTTAGTAAATTCCCACAGGGCGGGGCCCATGTTGGCACATGGTCGGGGAGGGGGAAGACAGCACGGGGTTTGAAGACGGACGTCTCCAGACCCGAAGCCAGGGTCTACCACATGCTGACTGCGTGACCTTGAGCAAGCCATTTAGTGTGTGAGCCTCTAGAGGTTACTTCAACCATACCTGGCAACTATTAGCAGCAGAAACAGAAGACACTGCAGAAAAACCCATTGGGTGACTGGCTTGAAAAGGATTTGCATACTCCTGGAAACTCAGGAATTTATAATGGAGGATTTGCTTGGAAGCCTTTACTCCAGAACTTCATCTATCTGCTTTATAGCACTCATGTTAGCAGGTAGGGATTAACAAAACAGTCATGGGTTTCTTGTTCTTTATTAGGTTTTTAGTTTTAATTTTTTAAGTTGGGGCGCCTGGGTGGCTCAGCCGGTTCAGCGTCCAACTTCGGCTCAGGTCATGATCTCGCCGTTTGTTGAGTTTGAGCCCCGTGTTGGGCTCTGTGCTGACAGCTCGGAGCCTGGAGCCTGCTTCGGATTCTGTGTCTCCCTCTCTCTCTGCCCCTCCCCCACTCACACTGTCTCTCTCTCTCTCTCTCTCTCTCTCTTTCAAAAATAAAAACACTAAAAAAAATTTTTTTCAAGTTTATTCATTTTGAAAGAGAGAGAACTTGAGCAGGGGAGGGGCAGAGAGACAGAGAGACAGAGACAGAGAATCTCAAGCAGGCTCCCCGCTGTCAGCATAGAGCCCGATGCAGGGCTCAAACCCACAAACCACGAGATCATGACCTGAGGGGAAACCAAGAGTCAGACACTTAATTGACTGAACCACCCAGGAGCCCCTAGGTTTTTTGCTTGTTTGTTTTTTAATTTTTTTTAATGTTTATTTATGTTTGAGATAGCACGAGCAGGGAAAGGGCAGAAAGGAGACACAGAATCTGAAACAGGCTCCAGGCTCTGAGCTGTCAGCACAGAGCCAGACTCAGGGCTCAAACTCATGAACCATGAGATCATGACCTGAGCCAAAGTCGGATGCTTAACCCACTGAGCCACCCACGGGCCTCCCTAGGTTTTTATTTTTAAATCTTTATTTGGAAATAATTTCCAACTTACAGAAAAAAAAAAGTATAAATTAATCACCTTACATACCCTTTACCCAGATTCACCTACTGTTAAGATTTTACTCTGTTTTGGGGTGCCTGGGTGGCTCAGTTGGTTAAGTGTCCAACTTCAGCTCAGGTCATGATCTCGCCGTCTGTGAGTTCAAGCCCCGCGTCGGGCCCTGTGCTGACAGCTTGGAGCCTGGAGCCTGCTTCGGATTCTATGTCTCTCTCTCTCTCTCTGCCCTTCCCCTGCTCATGCTCTGTCTCTCTCACTCTCAAAAATGAATAAATGTTAAAAAAAAAAAAAGGTTTTACTCTGTTTCAGAGTGAGTTACATGCGAGTTACATGCTTGATGGCTTTTTACCCCTAAGTACGTCAGCACATATTAAGTACATTCAGCTCCATTGAACTTCAGTGACTGACTTCATCTATTTACACTGACACTTTTGTCTTCCATAACATCCATATTCCAAGTTTTGTCAGTCAATTTGTAAGAGGTTTTGACCGCATGGAGTCTTGTCTCAAGGTACCAGACTTGGCCCTTGAGAGTCACAACGCACAGCCATGGTGAGTAAAATTAATCTGGACTCTCTTTTGCTTTCAGGGCAAGGAATTAAAATAGGATAGAAGAAAAGTGACCTTTTTGATGAACTCCTCCAACTTGTAGCAAAGGGCACATTCAGTGCCGTTGGAGACCTAGACCAGTTCCTTCAAATGACCAGAGAGGAGAGGGGAAGGCTAAGGCGTCAAGATGGGGGAGGGGGTGTCTTAGACCCGAAGGGCATGGAGCAAATGGGCGCATGAGCCAGAGCCAAAAACCATCAAACATCAGGAGCCTGATAAGCTTCACTCTGACAGGCTCTTCTAAGAGATGGCGTTATCAGCATTAGTGACTGAACATCAGCCTGCATTCCTTTCCCTAACACCCAAGAAATTTGATCCAGTTCACAATTATACTGATAAAAATAGGCAACATTTATGGAATGCTTACTCTGAGGCAGACACTACGTTAGACACTTTACTATGCATTACCCACTTAATTCTTATTAACAGTCTTACTGTTAACAAGCCCTATTGTCTTCCCCATTTTACAGATGATGCAACTGAGGCTCAGCCAGGTTATGTAACCTAACCAGGTTCCTGCCCTTACAAAGTAGGTTTGTCAGGGACTCCTGGGTGGCTCAGTCGGTTAAGCGCCGGACTTCATCTCAGGTCATGATCTCTTGGTCTGTGAGTTCGAGCCCTGCGTCGGGCTCTGTACTGACAGCTCAGAGTCTGGGTCCTGCTTTGGATCCTATGTCTCCCTCTCTCTCTCTGCCCCACCCCTGCTCTTGTTCTGTCTCTCTTCATCTTTCAAAATAGAGTAAATGTTAAAAAATTTAAAAATAAATAAATAAATAAGCATAAAAAATTTAAATCTGAAAAGAAGAAATCAAATGTCTGTTTGCAGATAACACGATCTTGTAAGTAGAAATTCTTTAAACTCCATGAAAAAACTGTTGGAACTAATAAATGAATTTAGTAAAGTTGCAGGATACAAAATCAGTATATGAAACCACCTGTGTTCTACACAATAACAAACATTTGAAAAAAAAATTAAGAAAACAATTCTACTTACAATAGCATCGAAAAGAAAAAAAATCTTTAGGAGCTAACTTACCCAAGGAGGTGAAAGACTTATACACCAAAAACTATAAAAAATTAATGAAAGAAATTAATGAAAACAAAAATAAATGAAATGATTACCCATGTTAATGGATTGGAAGATTTAATATTTTTAAAATGACCATGCTGCTCAAAGTGATCTACAGATTCAAAGCTATCCCCATCAAAATCCCAATGGCGGTTTTGTTTTCGTTTTGTTTTACAGAAATAGAAAACACAATCCTAAAATTTATATGGAGCCACAAAAGACCCAGAGTAGCCAAGGTGATCTTGAGAAAAAAAGAACAAAGCTGGAATCATCACACTTTTTGACTTCTAAAACTTTACAAAGCTATAGTAATTAAAACAGCATGGTAGGGTGCCTGGGTGGCTCAGTCAGTTAAGCATCTGACTGTTGATCTCAGCTCAGGTCTCTTCTCAGGGTCATGAGTTCAAGCCCCACGTTGGGCTCCATGCTGGCTGTAGGGCCTACTTAAAAATCAAAACAAAAACACAGCATGGTCCTAGCATTAAGGCAAACAGACCAATAGAATAGAATAAAGAGCCCAGAAATAAATCCAAGCATATATGGTTAACTGGTCTTCAACAAGGGTGTGCAGAATACACAATGGGGAAAGGATCACCTCTTTCCAAACAAACAATGTTTGGAAAATTGGATATCCACACGCAATTTTGGTCCCCTATATTACACCAGGCACAAAAATCAACTCAAAACAGATCAAATACTTCTTAAGTCTTTGAGATCTGCAACTTATAAATTCCTAGAAGAAAACACAGAAGGAAAGTTTCTTGACGTTGGTTTTGGCAATGATTTTCTAAATATGACACCAAAAGCCCCGGCAACAAAAAATAGATACATGAGACTTCATCATGACTACATCATAAACAGTGTCTGTACAGGGGCCCCTGGGTGGCTCAGTCAGTTGGGCATCCAGCTTCAGCTCAGGTCATGATCTCACAGTTGGTGAGTTCAGCCCCACTTCAGGCTCTCTGCTATCAGCACGGAGCCCACTTCAGATTTTCTGTCTCTCTCTCTCTCTCTCTCTCTCTCTCTCAAATAATAATAATAATAATAATAAACTTAAAAGAAAAAGCTTCTGAATTGTAAACAATCAGCAGAATGAAAAAAGAGAAAATATTTGCAAGCCACTTATCTGATAAGAAGTTAATGTCCAAAACACACAAGGAATTCATACAACTCAATAGCAAAAAACAAACAAAAAACAAATAGTCCAATTTTTAAAATGGCTAAAGGACTAGAATAGACATTTTTCCAAAGATATACAAATGTCCACTCGATATATGAAAAGGTGCTCAACATCACTAATCATCAGAGAAATAAAATCAAAATCACAATGAGACAGGTTGGTTATTACCTACCTGGTAGGTAGGATGGTTATTACCGACAACACAACTAAACTAAACTAAAGATAACAAGCGTTGGCAAGGACGTGGAGAAACTGAAACCCTTGTTTACTATTGAGAGAAATATAGAATGGTGCAGCCACTATAGACATTCCTCAAAAAATTAAAAATAGAACTACCATATGGTCCAACGATCCTACTTCTGGATATATATCCAAAATATTTGAAATCAGGATCTCCAAGAGGTAACTGCACTCGCATTTTCATTGTAGCACTCTTCCCAATAGCCAAGATATGGAAACAACCCAATGTTTATCAACAGCTGAATAAAGTAAATGTGTTACATGAATACAGTGGGATATTATTCAGCCTTAAAAAAAGAAGGAAATTATAACAATTGTGACAAAATGGACAAACCTGGAGGACGTCTTACTGAGTGAAATAAGCCAGTCACAGAGGGACAAATACTGCATGATTCCACTTATATGAGGTATCTAAATTAGGCAAACGGAGAAGCAGAAAATGGGGCGCCTGGGTGGCTCAGTCGGTTAAGCGACTGACTCTTGACTTCGGTTCCGGTCATGATCTCACAGTTTGTGGGATGGAGCTCCCTGTCGGGCTCTGTGCTGACAGCCGGGATTCTCTCTCTCTCTCTCTCTGACCCTCCCCTTGCTTGTGTGCACACATGTGCACTCTCTCTCTCTCTCTCAAAATAAACAAATAAATTTTTTAAAAAATTAAGAAAATAGAGTGTGGTTGCCAACAGCTGGGAGAGGAGAAAATGGAGTTGTTGCTCAATGGGTATAAAGTTTCAGTTATGCAAGATGAGTAAGTTCTAGAGATCTGCTGTACAACCTAGTGCCTACAGTTAGCAATTCAGTGTCATACACTCAAAAATTTGTGAACAGGGTAAATCTCATGTTAACTATTCCTGTCACAAAAGCAACAACACACACACGTACACACACACACACACACATGCACACGCACACACAAAGGGGCACAAGGAAACTTTTGAAGGTGATGGATATGTTTATTACCTTGACAATGGTGATAGAATCATGGGTGTATGCATCTGTCCGAACTCACTAAATTTTATACATTAAATATATGCAGTTTTGGGTACACAATTACATATCAGTAAAACTGAATAAGAAACAACAACAAAAACTTGTTTCCTCCCCCAAAAGCTTGAGATACCTGATGTATTTGTTTGCTAAATAAAACCAATCCTTTTGGGAGCAAGTAAGAGAAATGGTTTCATTCAACTTCCAGTGTAAACACAGAGACCGGAAGTCATACTTCTTTTCCCATAGAACTCTGTGGAAAATTGAAACACAGGCAGGAGGGGGTTGCATCTGACACGGTTTAGAAACCTGGAAAGCCAAAGAGCTAGTATGCACCTGGGCAAACTTTAATTCCCACTGTACACAGATCCCAATTAAAGACAAGTCTCTTCAACAGTGGCAGTGACTTGCCCTGGGCTGGAAGACGACATATGAAATTGTTTTGAACTGAATCCCCCATGAACCAGCAAATATCCTCCCCTCTCAGAGCCTCCATTTCTCTGTCTGAAAACGAGGTTAACGACACTATGCGAGAGCCTGTCTTGGCTGGGGCCCTTCAGCAACTGCTTCTCACCTGCGCCTTCCTTGGCCTGGCCTCAAGCCCCCACCAAGTGGTTACTTTGCAGAGAGACTATTGGCTCACTTAAGAAACACATCTCTCCTACTAGACTGAAATGCTGGCTGACAGAAACCATGTAAGTCCCTTTGTGTGTTGCCCAGCATAGAAATTGGCACACCATAATTAGTGATCAACTGCTTGGTAAATAGATTTTTTTAATTTTTTTAAAATGCGTGACACAGGGGCGCCTGGGTGGCTCAGTCAGTTAAGCGTCCAACTTCAGCTCAGGTCATGATCTCACGGTTCGTGGGTTTGAGCCCCGCATTGGGCTCTGCTCTCAGAGTCTGGAGGCTGCTTTGGATTCTGTGTGTGTGTGTGTCTCTCTCTCTGCCCCTCCCCTGCTTGTGTGTGCACTCTCTCTCTCTCTCTCTTCCAAATAAATAAATAACATTTTAAAAATGCATGGCACAAAGAAAAGCTTACATTTTGAGCAGCCTGGCACTTACTAGTTTGAAAGAGCAGCCACTGCCCTACTCTCAAAGATGACAAACCTTCTCATTTTTAGTTTGGCTTCTAAGCATGACCATCACCTGATAGTAACTTATTTTTGCTTCCTGTGAGTCAGAGAGCCAAAGACACTGTCCCCAAGCCGCCAGGACAGCCTTTAAACAAACGGCCCCATAATGAATAGTTTGGGCACAGTAACAGCTTTCACACACCTTGTCACATTATGGGAAAGCTCTAATTTGCCTAATGCTATGTATTAGCAAAGTCCATGTCCTATCATTTCGAAAGAGTCGCTAGGAAGGCTTGCTCCGATGGCCAGAGAGAAGCCCCATGTCACAGCCCAAGAGAGCAGCTCGAAAATGTGGCAGCACAAGCAGCAACTGTGTATCATGGAAACGAGCACTGCGTCAGCCGCTCTGCCTCCGTGAGGTTCATCTGGAAAATGAAGATTTTCCAGATGAAGATTAAGTACTGAAGATTAAGTAATAGAACAGACACAACAGTGCAACGTGACTGCCAAGGCCCATATAAAGATTGGACACGGTGTTTTTGTTTTTTCCCGTTTTCCAAATGGGACACAATGGGTTTCAGAGCAGGTCTGAGAGAGGCAGTAATAACCAGGCTTTCAACTCTGGAAAGATCCACCACTCTTCCTACATGCAAGGTAGCAAACTCTAGAAAGAGGGTGGGAGAGGCAGGTCACAGGGCTTGGCATTTGGCAAAGCTGACGACAGGGAGGGCACCTGAAGGGAAGCTTTCCCAGGTACAGACCTCTGTAAGGAGGGAAAGCCCAGTTCAATCCGATGAGTACTCATTGGGCACCTGCTTCATGCTGGAAACAAGTAATAATACATTAATATTTACTGAACACTTATTATGTGTTTAGTGCTTTCGTACACACGTATCTGCTCGTCCTCACACTGGTCCATTCCAGAAAGTGTTATTGCCTCAGTTTTTACAGATGAGGTAATTGAGGTTCAGGGAGGTTGCAGGATAGACAGCCAGGAACCAGTAAGGGCAGCCTTTGACAGCCAGGTCCTCTGACAGTACATTCTATTACTCCGTGGTCAGGAGTGTGCATTCTTGTTGTTCCTGACGCTACTAGTTTCCAAAACAGATATGAGGCATCTTGGGAAGGGGGTTTCCAGGGGAGATGAAGTAGAGGGACCCCAGCAGTGTGAGGCTCCTGCAGCCCCAGCTGCCTGAGTCAGACAGGTACATAGTAAGTAGTCAATAAATGGCATGCTGACTGACTGGGGTGGGTGGGGGGCGGGGGAGCTTGCACCCAGCACCTACCACGTGTTGTGAGAAAAGAGACCCTGGGTGTGTTCACTGCTTGTGTATATAGGGACAAGGGTTTTGCACTGTACCTGCCATGTGCTATAAGTACAGGTGTTCTGGGATCTGCTGGCTGCCAGCTAGGAGTGAGGTTTGCCACGAGTATCCACCATGGGCCAGGCGTTCTGCAGTTCTTATCGCACAGAAACTCTGTGAGTTGGGTGTGATTATTCATATTTTGCAATGAGGATATTAGGTTCAAAGAGGGGATGCCGAGTCCACAGTTATAGGTGGAGTTAGTGGCACAGGAAGGCTGGATCCCCTGCTGAGTGCTCAGGTTCCTTCTCCACTTCAGAGGAGAAACCATCCCTCCCTGTCCTCCCCCAAACCCACCATAGAAGAGCAGACTGGAGTGAGAACCATCCCCCCCCCATCCAAGGTCTAGCCAGTTAATAATAATAATAATAAAAGACCAGCCACTTAGTGAACACTTACCATTGCATTGTCTCACTTAATTATTTCATTAATTTTGTCCGGGTTAGTATTCACATTAGTCAAAGGGAGGCAGCAATCGCGAGTTCCCGCGAGCGGAAAGCCAGTAAGCGACAGAGCCAGAAGGAGAATCCACTTGGACTTGACTTTAAATTCCTTAACAGGGGGTCAGCCTCTGCAGCGGCGGAGGGGCGCGGGTCTCCCACGCAGCGGCGGGGCGCGGGGAGCCGTCCTGCTCCCGGCCGTCCGGAGGGGGGCACTGCAGACCGCGCTCGCCTCTGCGCCCGCCTCCGGCTCCTGGCGCCCAGGGGCTCTGGCGACCGCGTGCGCCGTTCTGGCCTCCGCCACCCCCGGACCCCGAGTTCGGGCCAGCGCCACACGTGGGTGCCCCCTGCGCCCCGCTCTGCATGCGCTCATCGAGCACATCTCCACTTAGACACCGAAAGGCTCCAGGGACGGGGTCTTCCGGGGTGGACGTGGCGCTCCCGGCACTGGGCCCTGCGTGGCATCTGGGGATTTAGAGACGTCCGGCTCCCACCGGGCGGAGGAGGGGAAACCCCGGCAAAGAGCCGGGACTCCCGGAGGATCCCCTGCGTATTTGAATGTCGGTCCGCTGCTTCCCCACCCCACCCCACCCCGCCCACGCTGTCCCCTCCTCTCTTTTCTGTTCTGCGGAGTCCACACCCCATGCCGCCCGAGCACCGAATTCTGACTTTGAACCCTCACCAAAATCCCTGCAAAACAGCATCGCTGTCCCTGGGGAGAGGACCCCACCTTGGACCAACCAAAGTGAGGTCACGTTTTCTGAAGTTACTCCCAGGCGAGTTAGGAGGCATCATCCACTGACCTTGACCCTTCCCCGCGGTCACCTGGGACCCTGGCATTTAAGGTGGGCAGTTTAACGAGGTGATAACGAAGTGAAAATGGCCTGGTAGCCTCTTGAATTTGAAGCCGGATTGAGGCTTTCTTTAGAAAGGGAATTTTATGAATAGGTTACTCCCATGGAACTCTGTTACCAGTAATAACCCCTGAATGTTAATTGGTCATAATTACCTTGTTAAAAGTCTCCTAGACCCCTCCAAGTTCTAAGAGGACAAGGGAAAGAAAGTTTCTGAGATTTACAACTGAGAGGGAAACATCATATTACTTTCTGCATTAGGTTATACATTAGCATACTTGTTCAAGTGAATTTTCCGCTTTCAACTTTTTAATATCTTTCCAATTCCCAACCAGTCTCTGGAAATTTAAAAAGGGGCGGCAGGAGGATTGGTGATGTGTATGCCACAGATGGCGATGGAAAAGCTGCCCAGAACATGTTGACATTTTAAAAAAAGTTAACATCCCCCCACACTTTAAAACTATGATATTAGGAACAGAGTATAATGGCAAAAGTTACTCGTAGAACATCTGTTCCTTCCAATGGGAGGATTTCTTTCCTGCCAAGAATTTATGAATTTTATATAGGAGCTTGGGTCTGTTTGGGGAAGGGAGAAGGAAGCTGGCCAAAGCAGCCAGCCCCCTCCTCTGCCCGGAATGCAAGGATATTTTGCTCCTGACTTCTAGATGGTTCGTGGGGCTGCTGATGGGGCAAGACTCACCCTTCAGAAGGAGATGGCTGAGGAAAAATCTCAAATAACTGCCATGCCTGGTTTAAAGTACAAAGCAAGGTCAAGGCCATAGGACTTGAAGACAAGATTCCCCTTCCCAGGGGGCCTAATCCTTTTTAGAGGAGAAAGGAGAGCTTATAATTGGGATAACATGTAACCAGCTGGTATCAGTTCATTCCAAGTGTCCCTTTCATTTTCACATTGGCCAGATAGGAGGCCATTCATTCATCTCAAAAACTGAGTCAGTCCCTTCCTCTGCAGTCAATTGTCTTTTGCTTTTGGTCAATTGAGCCTGGTGACTGGAAATTTATCTTTCTAAAACCACCAGGGGGTTGCTCAGAAAAGACATCTAGGTGAATAGGACACTAAATGGATTAGCAGTTGAAACATTAATGAGTCTCTTTTGACTCAAAGCAAGTTTATCTCAGTAGATTTCCAGTGGCCTCCTCTTCTGCAACTGAGAGAACCTTCTCTCCTGAGAAGGTACAGGTCCACCGTGGAGATCCACTTTTTACATTCCTAAGTAGGCCATTTTCACTTCTTGATCTTTAAGTGGGATGAATTTTTTTTTCCTTTTCTACTCAGAGGATTTCAAATGAAACATAAAAAAGAGTCTAATCCATTTAAGTATCAAGAATCCAAATTGTTCCTCTTTGACAGTGAGAGAGGAGAAAACCACCAACACGAAGAGTTTAGCACACTTATTCAAGTCAACAGATATTTATTAAACACCTACAACATGCCAGGCATTTTCTTAGAAATTGTCCCGCCCCTCATTCTAGAAGCCAGCTAGACAATAAATGGCTCCAGCATATGTTACATCTCAAGTAATGATAAGGGCCATGAAAAAAAAAAATCAAATATGTGAAAGAAATACAGAATAACAGGGGCAGGGTGGGATGGCTTTTAGTATGGTCAGAGAACACTGCTCCAAGGAACTGACGTTGGAGTGGTCCTTCTAGAATTTTCTCAGTGGAGATGTACCTCCAAACACATAAGCATAGGCCTATTTTACCAAGCTGGAACCCACTATATAGCTTTTCTCCCTGTCTCGTTGACTTCTGAGCATTCTTCTCTGTGTGTAGAATAATATATGGCTCAAGGACATGGGAGCTGGTAGAATCAGGTTTAAATCCCAGTTTCACCGTTCAGTCATTTGATTGTAAGCTCTCTTTGCCTCAGTTTCCTCAACCTTAACACGAGGAGACTAATACTGCCTACCTCATAGGGTTCTTGTGGGAACTACAGGAGAAAAATGCGTGTCAAATGCTGAGTGTGGAAACAGCATGTAGTAAAGCTCAATAAATGTTAGCTCTTCTTACTGTTTACCAGATAATCTAAATGGAGGGTGGTAGTCTGTTCTGAGGACTTATTAGGACCTACTTAACCACTGCCCTACTGTTGGACACAAAGAGTTGAACACAAACCAAACTCAGATGATGTGAAAGGAAGGAGAAACATAAGACAGTAACCACACAAAATCCAAATGGAGAAAATGCCAAATCAACACGTTTTCTAAGAGAGACTCCCTTCTGACATCCTTGATGCTGAACCACATCCACACATTAAAAACCTGTCCATTTGCCACCTATGCCTAGGTTAGGGCGCCCCTGGGCCTTATCTGTTAATTTATGGTCAATATATGGCCTCCTGTGCAGCCTGAGAATGAGGGCCTGGAAAATCAGGCTGGAATGAGGTTCCACAGTGACATAACTGTGGGGTACTTAGGCCTCAGCTGCCTCATGTGTGCAAAGGAACCTTCAGGTGACATGTTCTTTGGAACTCCTTCCTTCCAGCTGTCATTTGCTTGTTCCTTGAGTACTAACTAGCTCCCAGACTGTGCTCCTGTGTTCTGAAGAGCCTTCCCTGCTTCCGAGATCTGAAATGGCCCTCTGAGTCATTTGTTCAAGCCCTGTGGCACATACTCAGATCTATTTTAGGTTGAGATCCTGTTTAGGGGAAAAGGGATTATCTTTAGATATTGGGAGCATCAGGAGAATGTCGGCAGAGCACTTTGGAAGATGGCGGAGAGGGAGTGTCTCCCATGGGCCGAGGCTGAGATCTTGGGCTCAGAGCACAACGCACCTCTTTCGGCTACTTCAGCTAACTTCCACATCACTGTTCTCCACTGAAGGGGGCCTCAGAATGTGTGATCTTCAGCAACGGAGACTTTCTTGGGCTTACCTCTGGCCCAACTATCGAGAGGGCTGCTGCTCTTTATTCTACTTAATTACACGTAAAAGTGCTTTGGAATCAGTGAATGAAATATTTGAGAAAAGCAATGGCTTATTTACTCTTGCTGATCCTAGAGAGGCCTTGGGGTGCTGTGATGCAGAAACAGATTGTCCTTTCTTGAGTCATTTTCCAAACTGGATCATAGAGGAATGTGGTGTATTTTTAATAGAATGACAGATAAGATTACTTGTTTCTATTAGCGAGAGGGATGGGTTAGGTCAATTTTGTCCACACAGCTTCCTGTGCACCAAACACATCCCCTGTTTAGATTAAAAAATAAGCACATTCCAAGGAGGTGAAGAGCAGATAATCCTCCAAATGAAATTAGCTTTACTTTATCTGTGAGGCGGTTGTGACATGACAGAAAGAGCCTGGGGTTAGGAGCCGGGTAGACTCGGGTTCTGATCATTAGGGAGGGTATGACCTTGGGCAAGTCACTTGACTCTTCTGGGCCTCGGTCTTCTCCACTACAAAATGGGTATAATAACAAACTCTTAAACACCTAGTAAAATTCTGGACACATCGTAGGTGCTCAATGAATGTGAGTGTTTTCCATCCACTTCCAGCCCATTCAACCGACAACTCCAAATCCAGGTACCAGGCACATTCATCCCAACACACAAGACATGTTTTCCTGTGGTCAGTGATGATAGAGAAGCTAGAAACCGAAGGCAACAGACAAACAAATAAATCACGCGTTTTAAACTCACAATCTAAGAAATTGTGCCTCCTCACGAAGTTTCTATTCTCGGCCTTATGTTGCCAATCTGGGAATATTGTCAAAGCAAATATTAGTTAAAAGTTGTTGACCAAGGGACAGGTAGTTAAATATTGTGTACAGCCGAGGGTATTGTTATCACAAACCTGAAATAATTTTTCTCAAACCTTTATGTTTAAAGGGAGATGTTGGACAAAAGTATTCGAATGTGTCCTGAGGTGGTCGGTCGGAGGATTTCTTTTCTTGCCAGTTTCTTTTGTAGACCCAGTGTCTGTTTTTAAACAAAGTGCCCATGCATTCCGATTAAGGAAATAAATGAAATGTGTGTGTACCCAAACCTAGGAGCTATTTGTCAGTTCCTAAAGAGATGACTGGATCGGTATTGCTGGAGCCTAAGTAGACTCCACCATTCACGGAGAAAATCAATCTATCACATTCCCCTTAATCAGTGCAAACATTCGGCCGAGCAGTTTTATCAATTTTTTAACATACCGTATTGATTGTATATCAGGAGGAGAAACTGAAAATAAAGAACGCTAAACCTGGAAGAGGTCATGCATTTCCAAATGCAAATTGAGATCCAAACATTAAACAATAGGGATCTTCTAATCCTTTTACAAAGGCCCAAATTGCAAATCAGACTCCCAAGCCAGAGTGGCTTTGCCTAACAAAGTCTTTAATGCAAAGAATCCCTTAGGCAAAGCCTCCTCTGTTTCTACAAGCTTTGGCACCAAAAGAGCCTTACGAAGTCAGTTATGCTCCCTAGCTATGAAGTTAATTGTGCCTGAAACAAAGTCAGGTTGTCCTCCTGGTCTAGATATGCAATCTCCAAACCATAGAAAGGTGTCTTGGATCGCAGATTAAGTTCCATTTTGCCTGAATCATTAATTCCAGCAGAAGTTTGAAATATTTTGTTGAATAAGGTTGAAACCTTCGTGCCAAACCAGAATAACACGTTTTAACATGCTTTAGCATGCACCTGATCAACAAGTTGGATGTATCTAAAATAATAAGCAGTCAAGAAAATTGTAGGGGAAAAAATGGTATATGTTGCTGTAGTTAACGTGGTTGAGTCTGTCAAAGAACTATACAATCACTTTCTAAGAGAGGCAAACAATTTCTACTGGCTAGATTGCTGATTTTCATTTAAGTTACACTTTATACCCCTCGTGGAGCCATTGTACCAGGAAAAAATAGCTGCAGACGTGCGTATTTATGTATTCTTCTTGACCTTTGTTTCCCCTACCCTTTGCACAGTGGCTGGTAAAGTAGGTCTTTGAGCGGATTATATATGTTTGAATGGAATTGCATGGGAAGAGAAAGAAGCAGAACGAAGCCTGAATTATATTTTATATTAACACTCTTATGGAATGGCTCCTATGTTCTCCAAAGAAGGGAACAGTGGTGAGTGTTATAGTGCCTGTTTTAGGTGGCTGGTAGCAGAACACCAAAAGAAGCACTGTAGAGAACAGTAAAATGCTTTTTTGGACATCAGCTGACAGGATGTTACATTGAATTTAGAACTGTCCTGTTTTTTATTCCCTCTTTTTTTTTTTTTTTTTTGTATATGGAACGCTTCATGAATTTGCGTGCCATCCTTAGGCATAAGCCGTGCTAGTCTCCCCTGTATTGTTCCAGTTTTAGTATACGTGCTGCCAAAGTGAGCACTAGCACCTTCCTTTTAAAATCATCCTTTTGGGGGTACCTGGGTGGCTCAGTCGGTTGAGCGTCTGACTCTTCATTTTGGCTCAGGTCATGACCCCAGGGTCTTGGGATCCAGCCAGAGTTGGGCTCTATGCTGAACACAGAGCCTCTTAAGATTCTCTCTCTTCCTCTGCCTCTCTCCCCCGATCACACTTTCTCTCTCTCTCTCTCTCTCTCTCTCTCGCTCTTAAAAAAAACGAATAAAGAGGAGAGAATAAAAAAATAACTAAAACCATCCTTTTTGTTGTTTAAATTCTTTATTTCCCTCTAAATTTCCCTTGGGTTCTCAGGATACAGCAGTCAGCTGCTGGCCTGCTGAATGAGCTCAAGGTGCTGGTTGGTGTTCTGATCCAGACTTGACGTGACCTTGGGCAAGCCCAGTCTTTTAGGTGGGCCTCCATTTTCTCCTTGAGTTAGATGGTCTTGAAGATACTTTCCTACTCAGAAAGTCTGTGTAATTTTTATTTATTTATTTATTTATTTATTTATTTATTTATTTATTTACAAAGTTTATTGTGATATTTATTTCTTTACAAAGTCTATGTAATATTTATCATTTATTTATTTGTTTATTTACAAAGCTTATGTAGTATTTATTTATTTATTTACAACATCTATGTATATTTCCTTCCTTCCTTCCTTCCTTCCTTCCTTCCTCACGGACAGGGTCTATGTAATTTCACAGCTTTAGAACTTGCAGTCTGTTCCCCATTCCTCTGTGAAGCACTAACAGGGGCTCAAAGGCAGGGGGATTTGTTAACTTCATGCACTGTTTTCTAGATTCAGCTCATTTGGACATGTTCAGAAGTCAGAAAACTACTGTCGTGCAAGCAGCTAGGAGAGTTTCAAACTTGAAGAACCGCAAAGCAGGTGGGTGGTGACTTCACAGCCACGGATGGATGGATGAGCCTTCCTCATTCGGGCAAACTGGCTCACCCAGGATCCTACAGCGTAAAGTGCCTTCGTTAGCTTTTAAAGTGTGATTTTTTTTTTTAACCTTCATTGTCATCTGTATACAGGACACTTATAATTTTGCCCTTGTAAAGAGGCACAATGGATTATCCAAGGATAAGGATAAAATAGTGTCTTTTTTGGGCCTTTTTCCAAATTCTGACTTCCTGAAGGCCATGCCCAGTGGTCCCCTAACTGCTTCCTGTGGGTCACCTGACATCCATCTGCCTCCCCCAATACACAGCAAACCCTCCAAATGAACAAAATTCTTTCTAGAATCAATGCAGAGAATCCCCTGGCAAGAAAGCATCCTCTGAAAAGAGATGCTAGGATTTGGGGGTAACTATTCAATAAGTAATTAACTTTACTCCATTAAATGCAGTAACTGTGGGTATTCAAGGGCAAATAAGGGAAGCTTCCAGTGCCTTCCAGGGACTCGTGTCTGTTGGAGGAGCCAGACCCACAAAACCTTGTAGCATGTGAGGATAAGAGTTTGATGAAAGATCTAGATTGACTGAAACGTGGGAGACTTTTAATAAAAACTGGGCTTCGAAGGATATATAGGAGCTTGTCAGGGGAATGTGGGTTTTTCCAGAAGCAGGAGAGACCCACATCTCTAAGCAAAGGTTCAGAGGCTGAAATAGGCATGGTGCATTGAGGGTCAAGAGTAGTTTAACATGGCTGGTACAATTAAGGATGATTGGATATTTAAGGAGAGAATACTGGATGCTAGGTGGGAGCTACCGTTGAAGGACTGACCATGTTAAATATTTATCTACTAGGCACTGGGGACCATGGGAAGTTAATGAGTAGGGGAGGGGCTTGACCAGATCTGTTTGATCAGGAGAGCTGTGTGTTGGGCCAGAGCTGGGGATAAAAACAGGAGCTTTTTCTTCCACCTCGAACTGAAAGTGTGGATACGCTCATGGCATAGTGACCAGCTCAAAAAACATCTATGGGAAACTCGGGCTTCCCTGTCGGTCTACCTTTAAATAGCACTTAGGTTGGGAGACAGAACTTGGGGGGCTTTTGACTTTTTACTGGCTTTGTTGGAAGGACCTGGATATTAGCAAATCCTTCTGAATTTGGTGTGTATCCATTTTGCATGTGACCTTCCCTGCCCAGCAGACTGAAGACAGAAGTCTTAGGAGAAAAATGCTTTGAATGAATGAAAAAAAAACCCAAACGCTAACTTGTAAAGGGAAACTGAGTTTCCCGTTCCATAAAATGGGGATGGAGAGGGAGATCCCACCCCTGTCTTCATTGTGAGGATCTGTTACAGTAATGGAGAGTGTAAATGCTTCATAGATCTCATGGCTTTGTGCGGAAGTGAGGTGTTACTATACACCAGCAAAAAGTGACCGGATCAGAGAAGAGGCACTCTTGTGCTTACTGAAAAAATCCCATCTATCATGCCTAAGAGACTCTGCTTTGTGGTTTACATTGATTCACTAATCTCTCTAGCTTTCAGCGAGTGTATCTAGAGTTCTTTCAGTATCTCTGTAAAGTTATTTTTGCCAATTTTAGCTTTTAAGTGGGTATGCAGATACAGCATCTGAGTGTTGTGTTGATATGGCCACCGTTCAGTAACATGTTGATCCAATGCCAGTCAGTACATATTCAAATATTATAGGTGACATAGGTATTATAATCCCCCTCAACGCCCCCTGGCCTGGACAGGTTTGCCTGTTTGATTTTATATCATTGCCAAACCTCTACCTGAGGCTTCATTTGTCTACCTACCTACTACCTACCTACCTGCCTATGTCTCCATAAAGAGCTATTTCTCCTGTCTCTTGCTTTGTTTAGATGATATCATGTACTGTGGACATGAAAAGAAACATAAAAGGATGACAAATGGTCCTCATACTTTAGGGTACCATTATAATTATTGTGTTGTATCAGTGGAAAATGCTCTGCTAGGTATAATCAGATGTCAAAAGGATCCTGGAAATGTGTATTTCCTTTTTGTTCTGAAATTGTGTTTATATTTATTTCCTCCTTCTCCTTTAAGAACAAGTGGAGAAGGACTTGGGAGGGCAGGTTGCAACATGCTGACTCCTCTCGGTGCCGGTGCCGGAGAAGACCGGAGCGATTGGAAAAAGTATTACATCAATGGTATTATGGAAAACACTTAAAAAGGTGGACTCCTAGGGGTGCCTGGGTGCCTCAGTCGGTTAAGCGTCCGACTTCTGTTCAGGTCATGATATCATGGTTTGTGGGTTCGAGCCCTGCATCGGGCTCTGTGCTGACGGCTTGGAGCCTGGAGCCTGCTTTGGATTCTGTGTCTCACTCTCTCTGCCCCTCCCTTGCTCATGGTCTGTTTCTCTCTCTGTCTCAAAAATAAACAAACATTAAAAAAAAAAAATTAAAACAAAAAAAAAGGTGGACTCCCAGTGTATGTGATTCCAGAGAAGCAGTTTAATTGATGCTCCAACCCTGTGCACCCTCCTCCTGCCCGACTAAGCTAACTGGCTCTGGTAGCCTAGATATCAGCCTGCAAGATTTTCTGTGTTTAGGCTAACATGACAGCAGTTGGTTTCTTCTGTGTTTTGACTGCAACCCGGGCATTGAAATTCTTAGGTACCTTCATTAGGATTTAAGAATTTATTAGTTTTTCAGAAGATGGTAAGAAATTTACTCAAGATTTACTTTTTTGTTTTAAGGTAAAGGCTTCCTAAGCTTGTTTGTCTCCAACTTTCATTTTAGTTTCACTTAATAGGAGAAAACCTTCTTTTCATACAGCATTCTGATTGTGAACAGTCGCTCCTTTGCATTTTCACAAGTAGAAAACTCCGGGATATGTTCCACAGCATTCATTATGTAGAGCGTTCTTGGTGGTTTTATGTGAAATATTATTGAATGGCTCTGCATGTGAACAATGAATGATAATTTCATAAATGAACTTTAGGAAGCAGACGTGGCTTCAGTTTAGCACTGTAAAAACATGTCACTATACTCTAGAAGGTGCTAAGAAAATATGAAGAAATGAAACACATAAAATAAAATACATGATAACACGATAGAAGAATGGAATACATAAGCTAAAAAGGTGGAGGACTGGATGTGTGTGTGCTGGTGTGCTGAACAGAGCTTCAGAAGCCAGAACATACAATAGAACAGGTGGCTGACATAGGCTGCTGAATTTAGATACTGCCATATATCAAAATACGACAGGCACCATCACTGCTTGTTTTAAATATTTTCCCTGTGGACTTGCTTCCTTGGCATAAGGACCACCTCCCATGGGCTTTCTTATATGTAAAATTATATGTAAGAAAGGTTAATCTTCAAATATGAAATAACATCGCGTGTTTCTAAAAATTAGAACAGTTTTTGAATGGAAGAAAATTCTTCCCCCGACCATTCTACATGAGATGGTGAAGGTTCTTGTTTAACAAACCGAAACAGAATTAATTGTAGGCACTAAGCAGGTTTTCAGGTAGGAAGACTATTTTGCTGGAAAAGACATTTTGCTGGGCGAGAGATAGACTGAAGAAATCTGTTGATGTGTAGGAAACACTACTGTTTATCTTGTGTGTGTGTGTGTATGTGTGTGTGTTGTGTGCACAAGTTAAAATCTAGGACATATAAAATTAAATATCATAGGGAAAAGGTAATAAGTAGGCATCTCGAATGTTAGGTGCTGTTTATTATACAGTGTAAACGGCTCCATAATGCAGTAATGACAGGACATCTCGGCACTCAGAACGGGATAGGAACGAGAGTAGTTTTAGCTATTTACTCGTGTTGAGAAGTTTTGCCCTGTGACATTTTTGGGAAATCTTCCTTATTTGCTGTTGATACTGAAACTTTTTCAGATTAGAAAAAGTTCATGCAAGTGACGTTTCCCTACATCAGAAAATTTTTAGTGTGCTCGGCTATTTTGAGACGTTTCTTTTGAGGTAATAGGCACTTAGCAAACACGAAGATGTTATCAGCCATTCAGTAAATACTTTTCATACACAACCGCGTGCCAGAAGTCTCTGTATGAGAGAAAGGTGGATTACAAGAGCAACCACCACAATGTAACACACAAGAAAAGGCTTCTTGTTTAAATAGCTTTAACTGATCTTTCAAAAATAAAAGCCTAGGGGCACCTGGGTGGCTCAGTCAGTTGGGCCTCTGACTTCGGCTCAGGTCATGATCTCACAGTTTGTGAGTTCGAGCCCCGTGTCGGACTCTGTGCTGACAGCTGGGAACCTGCATCAGATTGTGTCTCCCTCTCTCTGCCACTCCTCTCTCTCTCTCTTTCTCTCTCTCTCAAAAATAAATAAACATTAAAACTTTTAAAAATAATAAAAAATAAAAATAAAAGCCTAAATATTTGCACCTGCATTCTTAAAAAGTTAAATAGATACATATTTGGAAACTAGAAAATCTACATGGAGAAAACCATCATGGATATTTTCGCATTTCCTTCCAGGCCTTCCTCTTAAACTTTGTTGCTTCTCTCTCTCCTTCAATGCACACACACAAACTTATGCAACTGGAATCATAGTGTTTATAGTCTTAGATCCTGCTTTTTCCACTTAACATACCATGAGCATTTTTCCATGTCATTAAATATGCTTTGAATATGTTCTTGGCCACATAAAATTCCA